>NC_092634.1:40420469-40731094 GCF_039555335.1 Amphiura filiformis
GTGAACCGGGGGGCACATACACTTTCATTTGGTAGGGGTGCATACGCCACGGAACGCCAAATTTTGGACAGTAGAGAACTGATCTTCTGAAATGAAATTGCAACATATTTTCTGGGTCTAGTGAACTAGAGATTAGGCAAATTATAGGTTGTGGAGAATTACAATCGCTTCAAAAATTAAACTGAAGAGCTGCAATATTTGGAGTTTTACTCAACATGCTAGTTTAAAGTAAAGCTAAAACATTGGAGCATGACCCCCCTACTGCAGGTCTTAAGAATTGGCGGAGAGCCTGAAAATGGGACCCTTGGGGGCCGCACCTACCCGTACCATCTTTACATATGAATGACCCCTGGCTGTGAGCACGCCCGCTCACTAACTCCGCGCCGCGCTATCTCGTTTGTTACACAGCATATACGTATTCTGACGTCACCGAGTGCCGATCGATGTTTGGCTGAGCAGATGTGGAACACAATACTTGATGTCCAACCAGTCTCCGGAAAACAGCCCATGTTTTCCTCATTTATTGCTTTTGAGACGAAATTGAGCTTTTATATATACACAGGTAAGTAGCATTATGTTGGCTTTGAACCATATTGTGAACTGTCGAGGTTCTAAACATGTTAAATTGGCATATTTTTTAAAATGTATTTTTGTTGTTATTTGTGCGGGCATACAATGGCTTTCTCCGTGAATACATAATTTGCATACTGAATGCGACCCATCGAGCATGTAGGTTCTTTGGAGACTGTTTGAATCGGCACAATATGAACTTCCTCCCTATATAATGCCCCCCCGGGGGGGGGGGCACTTACATTACGTGATGGACACCGTGCTCATGTATGGACTCTCGAAACGCACCCTAAACGAGTATTACTCAGCGCATGCAAAACATACCCTAAACAAGTATTTTGCCATTTTTTTAACACTAAGAAAGTAAAAATTCATGTTCAGGTTCTTGTTTAATATAAGTAGTTTGATGTTTCTTAATGTTTTACCCTACGATTTGTTCTGATAGAAGCCAAACATAGCCTATTTCACCCTTTTTTTATTTTGCCATTAATCTTTGGTACCCTAAAAAGGCCTAAGCAAGTATTTTGCTTGGAAAAGTATACCCTTTTTCCTGATTTTTGGCGTTTTTGACACCCTAAACAGGTACAGCGCTGTACTTGCCCAATGCTGAAAAACAACCCTTTTTACTTGTTTTTTTACACGAGCATGGTGTCCACCTTGAAATACAAGTGCCCCCCCCCCCCCGGGATAATGCCTCCAATTCCAAACATTAAGGGCTTTGAAATTTGCATATTCTAGGACACATGAACTCGATTTTGGTGCCAAACCCTCGTTTTCAATGTTTAACAATACAACCATTATATACTACTCCCATTACTCTGAAATTGCAGCCATAACCGGAATCATGATAACGTGCATATTGGACTTCAAAATGGTTCTCGCTCTCGCTCGCAACCGCTCGCGCAAACTCGATTTCTAGTGAGCGATTTTTTAAACTCTCAATACACACTTAACATCGCTCGCTGCAAATCTTTAATTGACATACATTCAAGTTTTAACATTTTTAATGTATAATTTAGACTTAAACCATGAGAACGAAAGAGAGAAGGACAACAGTGCGTATGTGTATCATACTATAAAAAGAAAATTCATCAACAAGTAAAAGTTTCACTGAAAGTAATAATCATGATCATGTAGATTTTAAATTTCACATGAAACGATAATATGAAAAAAACCACATCATCACCAGGTGTTATGTCTGGAAATTCCTTATTTCTTTGTGTGAGCTGAAAACAAAGTACTTTATCATTGGGCCCTATAAATATTAGCCTATATATTTACATTCGTACCCCTGGTAGTGAGTCGGGTTCAACTCAGTGCACATATATCACTGGATAAATTAGCCCTACTCTGACCATAGTAACCGTTTTTACTATACTAAGGGTCTTTTTTTCTTTTCAGTTTCTGTTTCCGTATTCGTTTCCGTTTTCGTATGTTATTGTTATTCTGAAGTGTTAGCTTCCTAGGTGTGAGGAATCCTTTATTCTAGCTTTTTGTCACTTACTAATAGCTTGAAGCAAGTGAATATTCGTATTCGTTTTTGTCCATCAAAATGAACCAAAATTACGCGTGCAGGTTTATTTCAATACTCTACTCTAAACACATGTCAGTAACCAAGCAGTTATCCAACTGACACAACAGCAAAATGCACTGAAATGGAATAGCTTCCTAGACCACATTCACAGCCAAATAATTAGCACCCAGCACAAGAAATCTGTGAAAATGATTACAAGATCCTTGCACAGGTGATAATTCCCAAAGAGTAAGTGCAATAGTAAGGAACAAGACCTGTTTTTGAAGAAAGTGCGTGAAAAGCAGAACGCAGCACCGTTTTATCATCTATGCAAGGATCATGTATGCATTCTTACAGATTTCTTGTGTTTGGTGCCAAATACTGGGCTGTGAAAGTGGTCCAGGAAGCTGTCCCGTGTCAGTGCATTTTGGTGTTGTGTCAGTTAGACAACTGCTTGATACTGACATGTGTTTTGAGTGGTGTATTGAAGTAATCCTGTGTGTAATTTTGGTTCATTTTGATGGACAGGATTTTAAGATATGACCCTGTGATTCACAAATTGTGATAATTATAAGTTTCTTTTTGAGCTCAGTTTACATATTCTGTTCCAGACTTTGTACTACATAATGCAGCAGGTTGCAGTAATAGGAGCGGGTGCGGCAGGACTATGTGCTGCCAGATACCTGTCAGCCAAACCTGACTCATTTGAACCAACTGTGTTTGAAAAAAGTGACCGGATTGGAGGTACCTGGGTTTATACGGAAGAGACTGGCAAAGATCAATATGGATTGCCTATTCATTCTAGCATGTATACAAATCTCAAGTAAGTGGTGAAGGTGATAGCAGTTTTCATGTTCATGTCATTTAACGTGTGCCCATGAACTGTTCGGTATATTTCCGAAGAAATCATAAAAAAACCCTGCCAAATTAGTCTCAATTGTGGTACACCACGTTTTAGACTAATTCAACCGTGTTTTGGAACTCCTAATTTCAATATGTTAATGAGAAAAAAGGATCCTTCATTTGATATCAATTTATTACAGGATCATGATTGTTATCATTACAGTAAAACACTGTAGACTACCAGTATCACGCTGTATAAATGTCTGTAATTCCATACACATTTACAAGAAACATTTACATGTTCTTTTTGAATGAATGCTTCAAAGGGACAACATTTATGTTATATGTAAGGTTTAATTTGATTTTCCAAATATATCAGGTCACCTTCCTTTAATCACTCCCTTCCTTACTCAGCAACCTTTTGGTCTTAAATCACCAAATGCCAAGAAGGTATGACACCAGAGTGGTTTCTTATTGTTGTAGTACGCCTGTGTGGTGCATGGGATCTTGTTTCCATCTCCAACTGCTTGGTGCAGCCTCGATGGGTATTGTTTTGGAAGAAAACAATATATGAATAAGTGTAACACCATAGATTTACTTTGAGTTTCTGCTCTCTCTGGTGCATTTAAAATGTGTTAATTTAAAGAACCATAAGAGTACTCCATGAATGGAATACACTGGTTTATAGAAAGGAGAAAGGTGACACGTATTTATATGACATCGTCATGTTGCCTCTTTTTAATACTAACTTGACTGGTTTTTTTTGTTTATTCAGGACTAACCAATCCAAAGAAGTGATGGCTTTTCCAGATTTTCCATTTGATCCTTCTCTTCCATCATTTGTGACCCACAATGATGTGTTAGACTATCTGGAAAAGTATGCTGCACAATTCAACCTATTACAGTACATCAAGGTATCAGTCAAGTCGTGTCCACACTCTCGGACATAAGTCACATATTACCTTTAACAAGTGACTTATTACCGGTAATAAGTGACTTATATCCGACCGTGTGGACACGAGTTCAATCATGTTGTTAATTAATTTATTGATTATCCAAAGTAACTAGACTAGAGTTAAATTCCCAATGTTTTCAATTATTACCTGGGTTTCTTACATTACATCAAATTAATTTTTTGAGACGGTTGTGAGTGCGAAGAGCCTGAGTAAAATTCTTCCGGTCTTCGGGGTTGTTTGAGACTTTCATACGGTTGAATTTCTTTAAGTTCTTTGCGTTTTCAACCTTTTTTGAGTTGTGTTGGATGAATTTTCTACTTAATTTCTTCACATTAAAATCGGGTTTAGACAACAGTCGGGTTCAACTCAGTGCACATATATCACTGGATAAATTAGCCCTACTCTGACCATAGTAACCGTTTTTACTATACTAAGGGTCTTTTTTTTCTTTTCAGTTTCTGTTTCCGTATTCGTTTCCGTTTTCGTATGTTATTGTTATTCTGAAGTGTTAGCTTCCTAGGTGTGAGGAATCCTTTATTCTAGCTTTTTGTCACTTACTAATAGCTTGAAGCAAGTGAATATTCGTATTCGTTTTTGTCCATCAAAATGAACCAAAATTACGCGTGCAGGTTTATTTCAATACTCTATTTAAACACATGTCAGTAACCAAGCAGTTATCCAACTGACACAACAGCAAAATGCACTGAAATGGAATAGCTTCCTAGACCACATTCACAGCCAAATAATTAGCACCCAGCACAAGAAATCTGTGAAAATGATTACAAGATCCTTGCACAGGTGATAATTCCCAAAGAGTAAGTGCAATAGTAAGGAACAAGACCTGTTTTTTGAAGAAAGTGCGTGAAAAGCAGAACGCAGCACCGTTTTATCATCTATGCAAGGATCATGTATGCATTCTTACAGATTTCTTGTGTTTGGTGCCAAATACTGGGCTGTGAAAGTGGTCCAGGAAGCTGTCCCGTGTCAGTGCATTTTGGTGTTGTGTCAGTTAGACAACTGCTTGATACTGACATGTGTTTTGAGTGGTGTATTGAAGTAATCCTGTGTGTAATTTTGGTTCATTTTGATGGACAGGATTTTAAGATATGACCCTGTGATTCACAAATTGTGATAATTATAAGTTTCTTTTTGAGCTCAGTTTACATATTCTGTTCCAGACTTTGTACTACATAATGCAGCAGGTTGCAGTAATAGGAGCGGGTGCGGCAGGACTATGTGCTGCCAGATACCTGTCAGCCAAACCTGACTCATTTGAACCAACTGTGTTTGAAAAAAGTGACCGGATTGGAGGTACCTGGGTTTATACGGAAGAGACTGGCAAAGATCAATATGGATTGCCTATTCATTCTAGCATGTATACAAATCTCAAGTAAGTGGTGAAGGTGATAGCAGTTTTCATGTTCATGTCATTTAACGTGTGCCCATGAACTGTTCGGTATATTTCCGAAGAAATCATAAAAAAACCCTGCTAAATTAGTCTCAATTGTGGTACACCACGTTTTAGACTAATTCAACCGTGTTTTGGAACTCCTAATTTCAATATGTTAATGAGAAAAAAGGATCCTTCATTTGATATCAATTTATTACAGGATCATGATTGTTATCATTACAGTAAAACACTGTAGACTACCAGTATCACGCTGTATAAATGTCTGTAATTCCATACACATTTACAAGAAACATTTACATGTTCTTTTTGAATGAATGCTTCAAAGGGACAACATTTATGTTATATGTAAGGTTTAATTTGATTTTCCAAATATATCAGGTCACCTTCCTTTAATCACTCCCTTCCTTACTCAGCAACCTTTTGGTCTTAAATCACCAAATGCCAAGAAGGTATGACACCAGAGTGGTTTCTTATTGTTGTAGTACGCCTGTGTGGTGCATGGGATCTTGTTTCCATCTCCAACTGCTTGGTGCAGCCTCGATGGGTATTGTTTTGGAAGAAAACAATATATGAATAAGTGTAACACCATAGATTTACTTTGAGTTTCTGCTCTCTCTGGTGCATTTAAAATGTGTTAATTTAAAGAACCATAAGAGTACTCCATGAATGGAATACACTGGTTTATAGAAAGGAGAAAGGTGACACGTATTTATATGACATCGTCATGTTGCCTCTTTTTAATACTAACTTGACTGGTTTTTTTTGTTTATTCAGGACTAACCAATCCAAAGAAGTGATGGCTTTTCCAGATTTTCCATTTGATCCTTCTCTTCCATCATTTGTGACCCACAATGATGTGTTAGACTATCTGGAAAAGTATGCTGCACAATTCAACCTATTACAGTACATCAAGGTATCAGTCAAGTCGTGTCCACACTCTCGGACATAAGTCACATATTACCTTTAACAAGTGACTTATTACCGGTAATAAGTGACTTATATCCGACCGTGTGGACACGAGTTCAATCATGTTGTTAATTAATTTATTGATTATCCAAAGTAACTAGACTAGAGTTAAATTCCCAATGTTTTCAATTATTACCTGGGTTTCTTACATTACATCAAATTAATTTTTTGAGACGGTTGTGAGTGCGAAGAGCCTGAGTAAAATTCTTCCGGTCTTCGGGGTTGTTTGAGACTTTCATACGGTTGAATTTCTTTAAGTTCTTTGCGTTTTCAACCTTTTTTGAGTTGTGTTGGATGAATTTTCTACTTAATTTCTTCACATTAAAATCGGGTTTAGACAACAGGAAATCACGAATGGTTTCGGACAGCCTGTCCCCCGCTTCCGCTGCTGTTAAAATATTTAAAAAAAGGAACATGCACAGGGCAATTTTTGGGGCCCAGGGCCCATCTGGCCCAATGGTAAATCCGGTCCTGGCTCCATGCCTAATCTCCATTGGTGCTGATGAAGGGCGCGGTGCGGAGGGGTGATGGTGTGCACACATGTCGATCTTGCAAAATCATTAGTCCTTTGTCCACATCACCTCAACTCGCCTGGTCAACATCAGTGTAGGCCCACAATATAACGGCAAAATAGGGACTATAGTACTAACTTACTGTAGTTTTTATCCCCTCTTTCTCATGTGATGTGAGAGACACATCTCATACTCTAACCACTCTTCCACTTCTCCTCCCCCCCCCTCTCTCTCTCTCCCTTCCCTCTTTCTTCCCCTTTTCTCCCCCTTTCTCTCTTTTTCTTTTTTTGATCGCCGGGGGGGGGGGGGTGTCACACCCACACACCACCCATGGCGACGGCCCTGATTGGGGATATACAAATGGCTAGTCCAATACAAATTAATATACGGCGCCAAATTTGCAAGCCTTTCATAGTGCAGTAGCCGGTGGTACAGAAACAGAGTGGAATAGTTTCATTAATACAGTCAATAGTTCACTAGTACTCACTACGGATGTTCTAGAGGTATCCAACAACACAATAAACGATACAGGAGACAAATCCAACCCTTCAAATGTTCGGTCCCGGTGCAATATTTGCAGACGCTTTTAAGCACAGAGGAATAAGATAAGACAGAGCGCGTACCACCAGTCAAAGTCTCCGCCTCATCCGATAATGAGGGCCGATTGTTCCGTGAAATGCGACAGGCGAGATTGAAACGCAATTACCGCGTATTTTCATGGTCTATCGCGTAATCGCGAAAGCACGTAACGCTCTGTCGCGTATACGCGAAGGCACGCAGCGCTGGCGTAATTGTTTGACGCGACACAATCGAACAATCGGCCCTCAT
This sequence comes from Amphiura filiformis, assembly GCF_039555335.1. Taxonomy (NCBI): domain Eukaryota; kingdom Metazoa; phylum Echinodermata; class Ophiuroidea; order Amphilepidida; family Amphiuridae; genus Amphiura; species Amphiura filiformis. The sequence continues at coordinate 40,428,069 of NC_092634.1, forward strand.
GAATATGCGAGAACTGGTAGCATACAATACACGGGGACTTTGACTGGTGGTACGCGCTCTGTCTTATCTTACTCCTCTGTGCTTTTAAGCCATAGGCGGCGCCATGTTTAGGGTTGGGCAACATTTACGTTTTATTTATAAGAAAGGCGATCAAAATCAGTCTGAGAACTTTCGTATGATTGCTCTTTCAAGTGTGCTTGGCGAGATATTTCATCAGATTTTGGCGTCACGTACAACTGACTACCTCACCAGCAATAACTTGATTGACAATTCTAATCAAAAAGCATTTATTCATAGTATAATTGGTGTGATTGAACAGAATCAAGTTTTCAATGAACTTATTTCACATGCTAAATCTAATAACCGTACCCTTCATGTGACGTTTTTTCGACCTGGAAGATGCCTTTGGGTATGTTCACCACGACCTTATCAGTTACTCCTTATCAAGGTTGAAGTTTCCCCCTAACATCATTGGTTACATTAAGAACCTCTACTCCAATCTTGAAGGCTGAGTTGTTACCCCTGAATGGGAGTCCACTAACTTCAGATTTCTCAGGTGTCTGAGGTGTCTTCCAGGGCGAACCATTGTCAACTATTATATTCTTGTCTGTTTTTAATCCAATTTTGGAAAAATTACAACAAAATGAATCTTATGGATATTCCATAAATGACTCCAAATATGTCACAACTCCGTTTGCGACGACTTCAACCTAATAACCACAAACAAGAGAACGTATTCTCAATGAAATCTCCGAGTGGACTAAATCAATGAACCATAAGCTGAAACCAATTAAATGCAAGTCACTATCTATTGTGAGTGGAAAACCCACTCCAATTACTTTTAATCTTGGTGAAAATGATATTAACACATAAATTCCTTGTCTCTGGGAAACAGGGTATTGTTTTTGATCATGTCTTGGACCATTTTCGTACTCGGCTGGATCGTATCGAAAACCTTCTTGTCGCTTTATTCTCACCGTCCATGACTTGACCAAAACACATCTCCTTGCTCTCGATTCAGTATATTAAAATCTGGTGAGGTCTTGCTAGACCCTCTGCCACTGAGGTTATCCATTTACCCCACCTGTTGGATATCATGTCTGTGTATCAATCATGTTGCGGTTCATTTGTCTTCAAAAACAAAAGCTGACTCCAAGGTCAATGTTGCTATTGACTCCCGCCTTGAAAGGGAGACAAAATAGTCCCAAAAGATTTCTTTCACGACTTACTGTCAAAATGCAGTTGACCATGTTGATAATAGAGGTTATCCACTTCACTCATGTGTGACTTCTAACAAAAGGCACTGGTTCCCGTAGTATTCCTCATTCAAACTAAATCAATGCACGACCTCGGAGTTACATGCATGACTTTGGCGGGCTATTTTGAAACAGTCATGGTTGCACATGCAGGTACTTCTTTAGAATGTCCTAAACAAGGTATAGCAGTCGTTGATAGGATATGCAGCTTATAGAACATGGATAACCTCTATTCTAATGGCAATGTGTCATACAAAAAGTTGAAGACTGACTTAACAAAATCCATCAATGTTTCGTATTGCACGCTCAGAAAAATCTGATTATCTTTTGGAAATCATTTATTTACAATTTTCCTAAATGCATCATGACATTTATGTTGACTGCTTTTCTTGACACCTTTCCCTTCAAAAATAATCTGATTCGCTGGGAAAAAAAGTTAAATACCAAATGTAACTTATGTGAAAATCACGAGACCCCCCATCATGTCCTTAACCACTGTAAAATCATGCTTGACTATGGTCGATATACTTGGCGTCATAACTCTGTTCTCCGCATAATCATGGACACTCTCAAAGATATCAGTGACCAGTCCTGGAAATTCTACTGTGACTAAGATGGTGCCACTAAAATTGCTGGTACCACAATTCCTGATAATTCTTCCCACGCTGCAAAGACCAGATCTAGTTCTCGTAAATGAAAGCTCTAAATCCATCATTATTATTGAGCATTTCTTTCGAGCAAAACATCCACAAACCCCTAGCTCTAACAAGTGTAACCTGAGTTCCATTTCCCCTTTTCCCCCAGTTTCAAAAAGCCAAAAACCAATGAAATGGGTCTTTGATAAATTTTCAAAATCTCTCATTCAACGTGCAATTCATTGTTCCTACTCAATATTTTACTCAAAATATGAAATAGACTGGTTCGATTTAAAAAATTTACTGATGTTTTCCTTTATAACCTGTTTTTATATTGTGTTGTATTGTGCTGTTGTATATTATGCCTGCGGATATTTGAGCCTGGTCGTGTACCTTCTCAACCCTCCTGTCTGGCCTTAATTGTATTCCTTTTCAATATATCTGTTTTTATGTGTATTATGAATAAAATTGGAATGATGAAACTAACTAATTAGAAGTTCTTTAGTCGTGATCTGAAAATTGATTTACTTTTCTTTAACAACATTGTCCTCATGTTGTTTGATCAGGTTAATCAATTTTATAATCATTTACTGGTTATTTTCAGTTCGAAACTGTAGTTGAATATGTAAAACCTGTCACCAATGGGGAGAAGACGCTATGGGAGGTGACTGTAAGAAACTTGACTGACAAAGTAAACGGAAGCCAGACTAGCGTCTTTGATGCTGTTATAGTCTGCAATGGGTAAGGCATTACAGATTATGCTGATGCACAATTACACATGCATGCTATCAAATCGCACAAATCCCCTGCCCCCCCACAACGAACGAGACAGGGCCGGTTATAACAACATACAGGGGTTAATGTTATCCAGCAAAGAAGATTTTGAAACTGAGGACATAACTGCAGACATATTGACATTTCACTATCCAATAGCGAGTGCAGTCAAAGGACACCGAAGGAGAGAGTTGTCCAAGGACCCCAAGCAAAGGAGTGTGTAGTCCAAGGACTCTAAAGGAGAGTGCAGTACCATGAATCCAAAGAAGAGTGTAGTCCAAGGACTCCGAGGAGAATGTTGTCCAAGAACTCCAAAGGAAAGTGTAGTCTAAGGACTATGTCTTTAATGCATAAGTTACTCTTTCAAGATACTTTCAAGTATCTTGTTCTACTAATTTATTGACTGCCCCTCGTATACAGTATTATGTTAATATATTACATATTTTAAATATGACTGTCTTTGGAGTGGTACCTCCAGACACAATGTTGAGTGCCTGGAAGGTGTCCAGAGGCGAACTACCAAATTCATTTATTGCACTATCCTGATCTGGACTATCGGGAGCGCTTGTGCCAATTGTGACACGATCTGGTCCATGGAGGCCAAAGGAGGCACTTTTGAAAATTGAGTTACAAGAATGATTACCTTTTACTAACATTAGGCTATCATATACTGTAAACACCAATGGTCTAGCATACTTGGCTCTAAAGTTATGAAGTTATGATGTCTATTTTCTTTTGTATTTTATTGTTTTTAAAATCCATATTTTTGCTTTTATCTCAATTTCAAATTTACTACCTTTGGCCTCCATGGACCACATGGTGTCACAATTGAACTTGCTCCCTCTTACATTACGTAGGGAACAGCTTGACCTTTGATTGTTTTAAGTGTATTACCGGTGCGTATGACCTGGACATTAACAAATTTATCATGGTAAATACTGTTTTCTTTGTCACTCAAGACATGTTAAAGGACAAACAAATATTGCACATTTATTGGTTAATGAACGCGTATTACTTGTTGGGAGAGAAATTAGACAAAATAATGCACGCGCGCTGATGGTTATGCGTCTAATGCAAGAGCCCCGAAGGGTGGAGTGCATTAGACGCATCAACATCAGCTATCATTGATTAACGTGTAAAGTCCTCTTCCCTAGTAAAAGTGGCACAGTGTAATTTTACCCTTTCGTTCTTAACTAAACATATCTCGATATTAAAACAAGCAAATTGAACAAAACAAACGGCATTTGAGAACTAAGACTGAACCCTTGACGTTGATATAAGCATCATGTGTGTCACAACGATATTTTCTAATTGCCAAAGAGGACGTTTTTCACTTGCACAATTTTTTTCAGGCTGTAGAGTCTAATAAATAAAAAATAAATAAAAAATAAAGTTTTTGAACACTCTTTTTCTCGAAACAGCGATTTTCAAGTTAGATCGTTTTATCAACATTTGATACAATTGCTTTTAAAAATATTATATCACTAATTAATAAATTGCAGGCATTACTCTGTCCCAAAAATACCAAAGCTGAAAGGTCACGACACTTTTAACGGTACCATTCTCCACAGTCACAACTACCGTAAACCAGAGGATTTCAAAGATTCGACCATAGTATGTCTGGGAGCCGGTTCCTCGGGACAGGATATTGTACAAGACATGCATCCACATGTGAAGATGGTGTACCTGAGCCATTGGGGAGAAACTCTGCCGAGTGAGTTTCCTACGAATGTTGCACAAGTACCAGCCATAGATTACCTCAGTGGTAACAAAGTGATATTCACAAATGGACAGAGTTGCGAAGCAGATACTGTTGTGTTATGTACAGGATATGAGTACAGTTTCCCATTTCTAGCCAAAGAATGCCGGGTGACAGTTAGTGAGGATCAGATAGTGTCCCCATTGTATAAACATCTGATCCATGCAGAATATCCAAGCCTCTCTTTTATTGGTTTACCCATCCGCATTCTGCCCTTCCCACAATTTAGCCTGCAAGCAAGACTAATTATAGCTATACTTGAAGGATCATACATACTCCCAAGCAAGGAGGAGATTGAAGTGGATAACAAATCTGATTTACAGAGACGCCTTGACGTGGGTTGGCCCCGTAGATACGCACATGTATTAGGGCAATTCCAATGGGAGTATAATAACCAAATAGCTCAACTAGCAGGCTTACCCACTCCCAAACCAGTTATAGAGAACTTGCATACAGAAATTTGCTACCATAGACGTAATAACGTGTGCTATTATAAGAAACTGAATTATGAAATTGTTGATGAAAAGAACTGGCGTCAAGTTAATGGACATAACAATGGCAATGCTTAAATGTCCACATGGTATCATGACCAGAAGGGGAGGTACCCGGGCTGTTAGGTTCATCGGACTTGGAAGAGTTAGAGTTAAGTTATGATAGAAGGGGCCCGGTGATGTGCCTCTCATGGATATGGTAAAGGCAAAAAAGGGTGTACATATCGTTATGAACACGACAGAGTGCCGAATACGCAAAATTACTGTTCGGAGTAAACGGCGTTTGAAAATCCTGGCACCATTCCATTTGTCCTTCTAAAATTTTAGAACATTCGTGAGCACTCATTTGAAATGTATATTATAGAAGTGAGTGTACATAAATTATTTGCAATACCTTCATGTTCTGAAACAATCGATATACCCCTCAAAACGCGTATTAACAGCTATTCGGCTTTATGCTGTATCCAAAATGTCTCTTCCATTGCGCATTCGGGGTCGAATACGCATTCCACTACGTGTAAACCATAGCACTCATCCTTGATTTGTGGTTTTAGTTTAGAAATCACTAAGACTATGTAGACTTAACTTGGTATATAAGTTATAAATGGTCATCCCTGTAATATTTAGCAAAACCTCAAGGATTTTAATGCAGAAATATCAATATTGGCCTATATTTTGCGTACAATTTTCTGGGATTTTCCAATTTCACGGGGGCGCACTCACATTATTAAGCCATATCGATATCATGTGGGGGAATGTTTGTACTTATTTTGGTGTCACTGGATAGAAGATACATACAGCTATACGTTGGTATCAAATATATTAGTATAGGAAATTCAGGGGTTTCTAGCTATACAATACTATGGATCAATCTGATTTGTACAGCTAAGTATACGATTCGTCTCTTTGCCGAATTCATTTATCGCACTTAGGCGCGATTCGTCTAAATCAAAATCTACGTCGGGAAGTAAAATTTACAATTAATTTTTGGTAGAAATAAAAGAACACCTGAAATATAATCATAAGCACACAAAAACTCAATGTGCTCAAAATTCTCGATTCGTCACTCTGCCGAATTCATAATGATATGTCAGGCTAGGATATGATTGTTATGTTTCATGCCTGTCATGGACGGGCGGAACATGGATGTCATATAGTACAACAAGTCCCATCTAGAATTTTTTCTCAATTTAACTCTCTATCCTATCCTTTCTAGCTATGACACATTTTGGTTTAAAATTCGACTAAACTCCCGAATTCATGATATATGCTTCACGTTAGGTCCGATTGACGACCGCCGAGAACTACGACTGGAAGCCACCGAACGTTCATGTCCGAAATCTGCAGAGGTCTTGGCCTAGTGACAGTGTATATTTACTGATTGTGTAAAGATTACGAATAATTAATGTAAATTTCAAGTACATAACCCTCTCGGTATTAAGTTTAAGAAGATGTGTAATAAATATTAAGACAAACAAACAATAATTAATGTGTGCAAAAAAGTTCCTGACCTCAGGAATCAGGAACTCTCTATTGGCTTGTTTTTTCAACGTAAACCCCCTATACGTTGATACATCCAAATAAAAAAATCAACGTATAGGTTCCTGTACTAGGTGTCATATACATTTTTCCATGTCTCATCCATGACGAAAGTATCTCGCCTGCTCCGCTTCAAATATTGAACCAAGGTAATATGTGTACATGGTTTTTGCAAATATATGAACAAGGGAAGTAAACTGTACACGTGTCTTAAAAACTTCTTAAAGAAATTCACTCAATTTAATACAACTTTAATCTGCCTATAAGATATGCCTTTTCCTGAATATTGGTACCATTGTAGCATTGATGTATTTAGCCTTTTCGCTCTTGACAATATTTTCGTCAACCAAGAAGAATCAAGACTCTGTGTTACCTGTATATAGGTCCGATTTGTCCCGCTCACCAATCGGTAAAAGATTGAAAATTTAATCAGAAAATTAAATGAGAGCAGGGTGACAAATTACCCAATAAACACAAAACGTTTTCGACATCATTCGCAAAAGGTTATAAAAGGTTGTCAGAAAACGTTTAAACGTCGGGTTATATAAAGGGTACATTAATGGTATAAAACGTTTTCATAACATTAAATAACATTTGTTGGTAATTTACTGCACAGCAAACACAAATGTTTTACAGAAAACATTTAAATGTCGGGTTATATAAATGGTATAAAAACCTTTTAATAACATTCCAAAAACATTTTTACAAATCATTCTAAACAGAATGTTATTTTGGGGTTGAAAAATATTTTGCAAAAAATGTTTGCCCAAAATATTTACAATAACGTTTTTAAAACGTTTTCACTACCTTTATATAACCCGACATTTAAATGCTATTAAAACGTTTTGTAAAAAACATTTTAAGAACATTTCTGTGTTTGCTGGGTGCAAATATTTTTACATAATGTTATCTAAGTGTTGACAAAATATTTGGCCAAAAATGTTTGCAAAAATAGTTTACAATGACATTTCGAAAACATTTTCAAAATATTGTTGTAGTGTGTTTTCATACAAAACGTTTTAAAACGATTTAATGACCTTTATATAACCCGACATTTTAACATTATTAAAACGTTTTTACCTAAAGCAAAACCCAAAATATAACTTCTTTAAAACGTTTTAAAAACGTTTTTGTGTTTGCTGGGTACTCAGTGGCGTAACTGCCAGGGGGCCGCCAAGGGAGCAACAACCACTAACGAAAATTGACTTCGGCCGTCCGCCTTCCATGTAGTTCTTTCCTAACATTTGCATCTTTACAAAACTAGTTACAAATCACAAATTGTATGATAAATTGAATAGGTGTGACTTTTTACGGGGGGGGGGGGGGCTTATAGGTTTTGAGGACTAAGTTTAGCCCGCCCATCAATATGACCAAATCCCAGTTAAGTCATTGGTATCACTCATAAGTGGTAATACGCAACCTTAACGTAAAATGGGCATCAATTTATTTAGTAGACTTTAGTAAAAAGAACAAAAATAGTTCACCTCAGGTTTCGAGACACTGTCATGCCAAGGCACTACAAATGCTTAAAGGTCCGTCCATAGTACGCCGCAATTGCTTTGCGATGCAGTGCGTTGCCGCACTGCAAATACTGCATTGCGGTATCGCAATAAAGTTAAATACATTTGAACTTGGAAATGCGTTTTTTGTTATAAATATAGCATAACAAATTACTTTTGTTGCAATAAACAGGAATGACTCTTATGACTCGCAATACTATTCATTTGTAAATACGACCATCATAAAATCGTCATTGTAATTATGTCAAGAACCGGGGAGTGACCTTCGAACATACTTGTATCTAGCACGATCGATACTCAATGATCCAGACAATACAATTTGAATATACCGCACTTGCGCTTGACATATCCGGTCACTTAATGGAAGTTATACCGTAACTTAAAATAGATATGCCCTCGAGAACAGCTCTGTTCATTGCATGCCTCGCTGTGCCGATATATACTTGGCACAGTGTCGACTTCCTATTCGATAAATATAAATTTAATACTCCGTTGGTGAGCGACGGGCGACTGGTATTTCACCGAACGCAAGAAAAGGAGTTCTATCTGATTGGCTAGCAATCGATCGCTTAGGTCGCTTAGTAGTCAACTACAAACTCAAAACTGAGCATCGTATTCAATTCGATTGAAATCGATATTCTATTATTGCCGTAGATAAAGAGAGTGATAGTGTGTCAATAATGTACATTGTATTGCAGCTGGATTTTACATGCATTCTTTTATATAAATTTTTTCTCAAAGAGTTGAATATGATCAAAATTTTTACTCAGGATTTCAAATTTTTACCCGCAAATTGCAGTTAAACATATCCACAGCAAAATACCGGTCCTCACTAATTAGTGTATTTAATTTCCAGTTAGTGTATTTAAGATAAATCCTGACAACAAATAAAATTTCCTTGCAATAGAAATATCATATGGGATACTGATATGGTAGGCCGCAACCGCCACAACGTGGAGCTGCTACGCGTAGCTGACTTTTTGCTCCGTGGAGCCAAATTGACCAATCATGATCATGTTAGAGTTTTTCATTACTCGGAGGTAAAACTGACTAATTAAGTACGACTTACTCATTACGTGAAGCGAATTTATTCATTAAGAATTTGCCAGACGAGCGTCACGTAGTTGCAAGATATCCTCGGTCACGAAAGTTATGATTCAAAAAGTAGTTTTATGAAAAGTACGAACTGACTTATTATTAAGATGGACATGCACTCATAAGAAACTCATAGGCCTACAGTATTGTACATAACTAAATAGCTAGGCAGAGTGGTGGTAAACTATGCACACAGTTCTGCGATCTGCAGTGTATCGCCGGGAGCTAATTTGTATAACTTGTGCGGTGTCCCTGCGGAATTCGACCTTCAGCAAACTGCAAACCAGTTCGGATTTACTTTATATACTAGTAGTAGGCCATACATACTGTAGTTACTGTCCGTTTTCCTATACACAATACTCAGTGCGCTCACCATTGACGCGTGACTTCTACAAATAGTGTATGTTAGAAGTATAGGCCATTGCCTAGTTGACGTCACTGTGTAAAAAAATAACCGGCCAATATTTAAAGTATTCTCTGGAATTCTAGAAAATATAGTTTTGTAACATGTCCTAAATTTTAGCTAATTTAGGTGTTTGGAAATATTGGTACTTTTGTACCAAAAATATGAAGAAATTATTTCTAAACCGTGTTAAGTCATTAAGCTTCTCATTTTCAAGAACGCTAGTTAACAATAAGCAGACTATTGTCTCATTTCGTAAACAAAAGCCCACAGTATTGTTACCATGCGTTCGCTTTATAATCGTTCACCCAACTGAAACTATAATACCAGCTCATTGCTCATTGCACAGGTAAAACAGACACAAGTGCAGTGTGTATTTAACCAGAGAAGATCTGATGTAACATAGTTGAGCCATTTTCATTGAGTGTTATCTTGGTTTAATAGCTTTTAATAGGGTTTAAGTCCTTCAAAGGTCGTGGTGAGTTCTACTGTAGACATGACTGCATCATGATTATTTTTAAGTCAACAACATTCAACAATATGATCACCGTGATAGTATGACAGTATCAGTACCGTGGGTGTCAGTGATCCTGGCCTGACACAGTAGACAAACAAACAAACACGCCACACACATGACACATGCATGCAAGGTAACATTGACTATACACTAATCAAACAATGGTATTGATCCTGTACAACTGGTCGTGGTTTATTTACAATCGATTCATTTAAAATCCCCATAGTAAACATCAATTTTGGCAAGAGTTTTCTCTCTCTGGAACGAGGATGCATCCACTGGCTCCGCGTAATGAAAAGATCTAACATGATTGATCAATTTAGCTCCGCGAAGCGAAAAGTAAGCTACGCGTAGCAGCTCCACGTTGTGGCGGTTACGGCCAGCCATATATTGATCATGCGAAAATCGTAAAACATAGAATAGAAACAGTGTGGCAGGCGCTCAAAATCTCAAATTGTATGCTTAGCCTGGGTTGCACGGCCTATCTCGAATAAAATCACCATGCGTAGTTGTTGAAAAACGTGAGGATTCATCGTACTATCACGGCAATTTTTAACACGAAGATATAGGGATGATGACGGTGTGCTTGGATGTAATCGGATGTGATTTTCTACATATTTGGTTCACAAATTATATAGGAAGGAATGGTTTGCAGCCAAAATGTTGGCGCACAGCAGACGACGCTCAGTGGTACCAGGAAGTGTTGCAGAATGGTAAGCGTACTCATTACTTGTTCAAATCATGTTCAAATTATCACATATTTATGAATCAAGTAGCTTCAAAAATCATGTATTGACAGGCCAAAATTCTCAACGTAGAAATATTGTGAAATTAAATTTTTTTAGGCTCCGCAAACAACGTCCAATTATTCCCAATGATTTCCTACACGATTTTATAATATATTATGATTTGGGGCTAATTTGAGAAGAATTATGGCCTAGAGTTTTAAATTACACCAAGAAATCAAGAATTATCTGTATGAGAGTTATGATCTAATCTACTAGATGCATCTTCATTTTCCTGACTGTGATATTTAGTTGTTGAAAAAGATTACTTTAGCATTTTGGCTGGTTATATTTCAGGCCAAAAATTTCCACCAAAAAGAGGTAGTTAATGGGTCATGCGTAAATTAAGAAAGTTTGCCGGAAAGTTGTCATACGTCGAATAGGTTCACTGGATTAAGGGATCTAGAATGAGCGTTTATGGCGTTTCGACAGTATTTTTGTGGGACATGAGAGCACCTCAGACGTATCGAATTGCATTCTGAATACGAAGCATGTCTTTCTGATATCAAATAATTTTCATTTTTGAAAGTCACGATATAATACAAATTTTATGACAAATTATTAAAATTTGATATTTTTCAAATTTTGATATATAACAGTCCTCGAAATAAATTTTATAAATCTAATGATATATTCTTAAAGTGTATGTAGCTGGGAGGAAAAGCCGACGATCAATATAAATTCCGAAATTTATTTATTTATTTAAATTGAAAATTTTGACCTTTCATATTGAAGATATGGATTTTTTTCCCAAAAAGACCTTTTTGTTTTGGTGTTTTGGAAAAAAAATCCATATCTTCAATACGAAAGGTCAAAATTTTCAATTGATCGTCGGCTTTTCATCCCACCTACATACACTTTAGGTAGAAATCATCAGATTTATAAAGTTTACTTCGAGTACTGTTAAATATCAAAAATATCAATTTTAATGATTGATCGTCGGCTTTTCCTCCCAGTTACATACACTTTAAGACTATATCATTAAATTTATAAAATTTACTTCGAGGACTGTTATATCTCCAAAATGTGAAAAATATCAAATTTTAATAATTTGTCATAACATTTGTATTATATCGTGAATTTCATAAAATGAAAATGAGTTGATATCAGAAAGACATTCTTCGTATTCAGAATGCAATTCGATAGGTCTGATGTGCTCTCATGTCCCACAAAAAATGCTGTCGAAACGCTCAAAACGCTCATTCCAGTTCCCTTAAAGTGACATGCAGATATTCATCAATGCCAAACCACACTATTCCATACGCATGCCCTTTTTGCAGTTGTAGAATGTGTGCGAAACGCTGGCTTACTCCTCATTCCAGAAAAATACAGCACTATTTTAGTAATTTTCTAGTGCTAACTGGAGATAAAATGTTCGTTTTTTTTATTAATTTGTTGGGAAAAAAAAGAGCCAAGAACATGCAATTTCGGCATGTTTTCTGACAATCAAGTCACAAAACAAGTCTAAGCATTCAAAATTATTCAAAATTCTAATTTTGTCTTTTTTGTGTTACGTTAAGGGAAGTGTATGGGCGTGAACCTGGTTTGGAGTCCAGAGGGAGGGGGCCTGTAACAGACACAGCCACCAGAAAAGGACCAACGCAGATCGCGCGCCAAATAAGTTTGCAGTTCAGAAATTGCATTTTTTTTCTTAGCCTTGAAAAAATAGGCAGAGCTGGGAATCGAACCCGGGACCTCCCTTTTATAAAACTCAGTGCGTTACCACTAAGCCAGCTGTGAGAAGTTTGATAGTAATCCTTGATATTGCTGAATAGAATAAATCAATACTGATATGCCTATTTATCTAATGTACGATGATATTCAAAATTAATAGACGTTCCATAGGGCCTATAAACTAGGAATATAATGTGAAATGACTATCAATCGATCAATCAATCAGGTCTTCAAGTTATCAACAATCAATAATAAACCGATGAATCATGGAATATTACTAATTACTTACTGATCTATCAAATAAATAAATAAATAATAAATAAATAAATAAATAAATAAATAAATAAATAAATAAATAAATAAATAATAAATAAATAAATAAATAAATAAATCAGTGAATAAATAAATAGGTATAGGCCTAAATAAGTAAATACATAATGCAGAATGCAGTTAGTATTATAGTTAGAAAATTCCAAACATTCTATTATAATTTTCTGCTATGCACGCAAAGGACATGTGCTTTTAATATCCGCGCCTAATCAATAATGGGTCTTTCACCATGCTCACACCATGTTAAACTACTGACTGTATCCCTGTAGGATTATCTACTGACCAGGTGCTAAGCAACTCAGTAAAGTCGATGCTTTTACAGTACCCAATCAAGTCTACATATCAAGGTCATAGCAGGGCATTTACAAAGAATGGTCAAAGGTCAACGTTTCCAAAGAAGTATAGTATATATGTTGACGCAAGCTTTCGTGCGGGAAACATAAAAACATACTCGCCAGTCGTGGCCTTTTTATGAGATTTGATACAGCGCTGAAGTCTATAGCTATTCCAAAATCAGTTCCAGCCCCGGTTTCCAGACGCAAAGTTGTATGTTGTTACAAGGAATTCAAAGTAATTTTTATCATCAAGTGACCCACATACGACATCTATCGTGAGCCAATCTGCAATCTGTTGCCTGCAAAAGCCGACGATCAGGTAAAATTCTAAAAGTAGCGTGACTAGATATTCGTGTTAATTTCATGATAAGCTTAAAACGCGTTGAAAACGCCAAATTGCAGTCACAAAATATATAATATTAGTAAACCACCAAAGCAAATGCTAACGTAGATATGTGGAAAAGAACTGCAATAACAATAACAAACTATGTGCTCAAAGAGTTGTCTTTGGCATGTCGCTTTTTTGAAATATCACCAAAAATATCAAATTTTGGAAAAACGCCCCAAAATTTTAAACAAACGCGAACCTTCCAAAATAAATACATATTCGCACTTGGCGGTCCAGTGACTACCTGCCGCTGTGATTTGGGGTAACTCGTTGCTTCCCTTCTCCAGATACCTGTACTTCAAGTTCGCCCATACCCCACGCCTTAATTAAATTATTAATTATAAGAATGGAACATGTACGTAACTTCTTGGAAAACCCATGAAAAACATTTTATCGTAGATACTGAAACTAGTATACAGGAAAACCTGAGTGCATGAAACAATTTGGCACCTTTCAGTTATTAGTAGCTTTTAAACATGTAACCTATTTTCTTTCTGTTCCTGTGCTGCTCGCATCCCATCATGGCTTTAGCAATACTATATTGTGTGTGGATCGTTATTCTGTAATTGTTGTTGCGTTGTGTTGGGTTTCTACAGCACAAATCAACATTTAATTGAAGCAAACTTATGTTATCCACATGGAACTGTCGCTTGTAAAATGTGGAATTATACCAATATGGATTGTCGCTACAGAAGACTTGAGTGCGTTCCATCATTCCAACATGCTGCTTCGATAACATGCGCGTATTTGGGGGGGCTTGGGGGCGCCAGCCCCAGGGTCAAAGTAGGGGCGGCCAAAACGAAGGGGCCGCGGAAGAAGAAGGGGCGGCGGAAGAAGAACGGGCGGCAAAAAGAATTAGTAAAGAATAAAGGGCGGAAAATTTTGAAAAAGTATAAAAAACTGTGAAAAAATGGTACTATACATTGCTTTTAGGGCACTAGCGCCTAAAATCCCTTTTTTTTTTTTGCTCTTCACTTTTTCAAACCACCGAAAAAAAAATTGGGTCAACCTTTTCGGGCTGTTGAGGAAAGGGTGGCAAAATTTAATTTTCTTCAGCCCCCCGGGGTAGGAGCGGCCACGGTACGCCACTGGATAAAGTCACTTGGTTTTCTAGGTTCTATAATAACATGTAACATATTTACGCACAAATAAACAGCCAACTGAAGCAAACTCATGTTTTCCTTGTAAAGTGTTGCTTGTAAAATGTAGAATCTACCACAAAAAACGTTGACAACGTAAAGAAAGCAGCAAGTTTGAAAAGCCCCCACCTCGGCTCACTTTTTGAAACTTGGTCCCATTTGTAAAAGGTGCTGATTTAACTTTATAATATTATCAACTTAAAACACTTCCAGAAGTGTTTATGTCCATATGCGATATAATTGGTAGGCCTAAGGTTTACGGATCGACCAGCGAAAAAGAATACAAAGGACAAGAACGCAGAAAAGAGTAAGGGCATAGTTTTTATACCGTATGTCCAAGGTGTGTCTGAGAGACTGCAGCGAGTGTTTAAAAAACACAACATCCAGACAGCGATGAGACCACACAATACGCTAAAACAGAACCTCGTACACCCCAAAGAAAAAAATTGAAGCCACCAAAACTTGCGACTGTGTATATGAGATACCATGTAAAAACTGCAAGAAGTCGTACATTGGAGAAACCGGCAGACCTTTCGGGGTAAGACTCAAGGAACACCTAAAGGAATCAGAAAAGTTAACAGGGGAAATTCACTCGCGCAGTACGCAAGGAGTCAGTCGACGAAATTAATAAATCCGCCATCACAGACCATGTGTCACAAGAAAATCATGTTATTGATTGGGATGGAGCCAAAGTAATTGACAAAGACTCTTGCAAGCAAACTAGATGGATCAGAGAAGCCATGTGGATCAGGAAACGGGGGGCCAACGTTATCAACCGTGATGAAGGGACATACTCACTCAATCATGTATATGACCAGGCACTGCAAAGAACTGTGCACTCTGGAGATGAGAGTAGGAGTGTTGCTGGTTCATCACATTACCAGTCCGGTCCGACTGCCTGATCAGGAAATACTGCCGAATCAGGCAGCATGTTGCCGAGTCAGGCAGCATGGTATCCCACAATGCAATGCTCTATTTCAAATAGAGCATCTTTTAATATACAGTTATTTCGTGGTTTAGAGTAAAGAAGTAGGTAAAATATATAAAATTATCAATGGATGTACAATTAGTAGTATTTTTTCATCAATTTTAGTTAAAATAAAGTTAATTTGCATATTTAAATCAAATTTTTAAAAAACCGTTAGAAATTGTTTTGTTATTTAAATTATTTTCCTCCCGGTAGAATTTTTTTTCGCCCAGTGAAAAATTGTCAACTTACATGTAGCTCATGTGTGTCAAAGTAAAATTTCCACCGATCTTTTATAAAATCACCATGAACAATTTAGTCCTTAGTCTGTCAAATTCGGAACGGTTACCAAAGCCTGTGTTGCCTGACTCGGCAACATGGTGCCTGATTCGGCAGTACTTCCTGATCAGGCAGTCGGACCGGACTGATTACTGATGAAGTCTTCCGTAGGAAGATGAAACGTCTAAAAACGTGAGTAATCAAGTGGATTTGTAAAGCATAATTTACCAATAATTGATTTCAAACAATCCTGATGAACTTATTCAAAGAATTGTTGAGTGTGTTTTCATACAAAACGTTTTAAAACGTTATCATGACCTTTATATAACCCGACATTTTAATGTTATTAAAACGTTTTTACCTGAACCAAAAGCCAAAATATAACTTATTTAAAACGATCTTAAAACGTTTTTGTGTTTGCTGTGAATGTATACAACCTTTATGCCCAGTTTGCAGTGTAACACCTTTACTAGCGGTTTGTGGTAGACGGTCACATATACCAAAATTCAGCTTCAATTTGGCTAAAATTGAAATTTTTACGCGCGCTTTGCGCGCAAATGGCCTAGTATTTTAATGCTTGTCTCCGTCTTAATTCTAATGCTCCCGCCGACACCGTCGATCTTATATCTATACCAAATTGGCCACTTGAGTGCACATGCCTTTCTCACGATTCATTTGGGCCTGGCCCAGGGCCCCCCAAAAGGTAAATCCGGCCCTGAGCATCATTATCACGATCGGCGAGATTTAAGTCCGTATACTCTTTGTCAACCCTAGTATTTGCCTGACCTGTTTTTGAGGCAGCATCCCTCTGTCCGCCTTCCTGTCCGAGGTCATCTCCAACCAGGTGGATGTGAGTTCATAAGAGCAATGTCGGGGATTATAGATCACAATTTTTCAATCGATGTGGAGAGATGAGGTCCGACCGGAACCGACCGAGTCTCCTACACAGGTTACGCTCCCTGTGGAGGGGGCGGAACCAAACTGGCTGATGTGGAGACTAAACCAGTTTGCGTCAGTCTGATACTAGTCTATCCTCGTCTTTGACCATGCGCAGATCTGGCTGGTCAGGAAGATATTTAATATCCCGAATTTATAATAGGCCTACTAGTTCCATCGTATAACCGATTTGCTAGAGAATATTTGTTACCATGTTTAATAAATTTGTATTTATCGTATAATAAAATGTAGCCAAATGTATATATGTGTACCTTGTGTGTGGATCCACTCTTCTACGGACTTGGCTACTAAGCATGTCGGGAAGGATATGGCGGTATGCTGACCTGGCACAGTGTCTTCGACCCTATATCTTCATGGCAGGAATCGCCATGGTAGGTTAAATCCACAGCCACGATTAGCCATTTGGTTCAAACCTTTAAAGCTCTTTTAAATTAATAATTAGTCGAGGGACATAACTAAGGCTACTCACAATAGCCGGGTAATCGATCTTGGTTGTGCGTGATTAAGCTTGTATACCCCATTGAGGTCAATGGTCATCGACTTTTATACTGCCTACAGTGAGTGCAGCTGTACTACACGCTGCACGCTGTAGTCCATAACAGGACCAACGCAATATAAAATGGTCAAATTTTGAGTTCAAAGCGCACGGCCAATTTTCAAAGAGCATTCTAGCGACTATCATATCTGTTCAACACGTATTTCCAAGTTTATGAGACCAAATCTGGTTTCTTGAGAAAAAAATCATGACGGGAGATATTCATCATTTTCTAACCCGGTATCAGAAGATTTTCGTCTGATATCAAAATCGTGCATAGCAATTCACGTGTATCGATCCCGTGTATTCATTTTAGTGTCCCTTCTGCACCAAATAATTATTAGCCAGGCGGTGTCGGTGTGCCTGGGTCAATATGTTCTGGGCAGATGAGGTTCTTTTCCCGATAATAATCAAAGTTCCCTGCTCCAACCCAGAATTGTCTGTAGATCGCTGCGTTAGTCGTTTTGTCATACAAGACGGATATGACCAGTGACAGACAAAAAAAAGATTAACAGGAACTACTACAAAGATTGCTATCTTCATTTTCGACATAATTCCTTCTTTATTCTGTCCGACCGAATTGCCTTGTCATAAAGTTAGTCGTTGCTAGAGCTCTATCGGGGTGAGAAACAGGTGGTTGGGTTACAGAGGAAGATACAAAAGGCCCAACAGTGCAGCTTTTACTGAAATAATACAATCCAGAGCTATACAACTGAAGTTTGTTGTAAAGTGTTCTGGTAAAATAATCGCATCTAATACCGAAACAACAATACCGTTATTGAAAAATTTCTGGAAGCTCTTGAATTTGTAATATGTCCTTTACCATTCTGAATCCAATCCATATTGATAATTGGATTACCTGCTTGCGACAAATATTGCAACTGAAATGTATCTCCAAATTCAGGAGGCTGCCTGCTCGGAGTATAGTATAATCAATATTGAACAATGCGGACTCTCTGATGTATCTGGAAGGTAAAACACGTTATTCATCCTTTGCCAGCACATCCCTTTTAAAGGGATTTTTATTTTCAACTGCTGAAAAAGTTCAGACACCTTTGAATATAATGATGACCAACGATCATGGAATATGATATTTAAAGCGAAAGCAGAACTTGAGAGTTTTGAAATCCATACCGCATACTTCGGCTGCTTTTCCATGATTGCCTCGTGGAAAAATCACCAAAGAGCTCCAAAGCCTGTTGCCTGGTGCCACTGTGAAACCACACTATGCACTATGTAATGTAACTTAACCCTAACAGGACTACAAAATACTACTTGATATATGCGCTGTTCGTGCATGCATCCCACGTGGTGTGATGACGCAATCGCCCTAAGTGATATATAGGCACGGTTTCGCTGGCCAGCGAAGCCCAAGACCCGTGGCAAAGTGTCACCGACCCAGTGCCTGGCATGCGAGGGGTCTCGGGTTCGAATCCCACCCAGAGCAAACAACTTCTTTCCTTCTTTTCTATCTTTATTCCTTCTTTCTTTCCCTTCCCGTCGCCAAAAAGCCCATAGGCGGTTAGGGTTAATGCTTACTCTGTATTCACGTACTTTTGTATATAGGGTTTTTACCAGTGTTGTAGTCGAGACCGGCCTATCTGAGACCATGACCGAGACCGAGACCAGGCAGTCCGAGACCGAGACCAAGACCGAGACCGGCTGGTCCGAGACCGAGACCAAGACCGAGACCGGCAGGTCCGAGACCAAGACCGAGACCGAGACCGGGCTTGAAAGTAATATAATCAATGAACAGAGGTGCCGCGCCGCAAGTACTACAATTTAAGGGGGTCAGGGAACGAGCATATTTTGTTCGGTTTTACTGAGACTTTTTTATGCGAGTGAAACACACACAAAAATTCAATATCAGAATATTTTAGCCGTAAATGATGGTGTATTTTGCTCATGATTTGATGGGTAATTTATATGTGCGCAAAATTTTGTAATTTTACCCTATTTGGGCCCAAAACACAGTGGTAACCTTTACTACTCCTTTAAAATGTTATGAAGAAAACCTAAAAGGGTTTCTGTGTTTGCTGGGATTGAAGTTGCTACTTTTTTAATGATATATACATTATTTGGGCAAATGCAAAGAAATATAATGTGTTGCTTAAAATAGATTTTTAACAGATATTTTGAGCAATTAATAATTGGTCCTAATTATAAATAATTGATTAGGTCTTGTTGTAAGAATGAGAATATTCGGCGATTTAGTTAATCTTTTTAAATGATTCAATGAATACTGCTTCAGTGCTTGAGCAGAATTAAGGGCTGCCAAATCACCAGAATGGTGCTATTTTACTGGTCTCGAACCGAGACCTCGAGACCAGGAGGGCCGAGACCGAGACCAAGACCGAGACCAGCAGGTCCGAGACCGAGACCGAGACCAAGACCAGGCTTAGCTGGTCTCGAGACCGGTCTCGAGACCGAGGCCGGTCTCGAGACCCACAACACTGTTTTTTACTGATGTGTTTTCATCATAGGCGATTTTTCTGTTTCACAATCAAATGTCACTTTTCGGATTTTAGTAAATAATTGTTTAGATTTAGAATCTCAAAGTGCCTTTTCAAGTGATTTATTATGCATTAGTTATCCTCAAAGCAGAAGTCTGCTCAACGAATCTGTTGGATGAATCCTTTACTTAATTCCATAATAAATGGATGTTTTGTCCACAAGATCACTGAAAATTTACGTAATAAAATTTTACTTTATACGTCAGACGATGATCGAGGAGAGGCGGTAGGGAATTCTCTCTAATTAAGCTCTAAAAATTATGTGAAGTGGCCGTTTATGCGGACATCAAGGGTGCCCTTCTATTTTGATCCACTAATTTAGTTGACTGGATTTTTACTTGCTTTTCGATTACGGATATCGGAAAATAATCAGCTGAAGAAGAAAACTGAATCCTGTAATCAAAACAAACCTAATGGATAAAATAACACCTTCTGAAAGTATCATATTCATCATATTCATGGTATGAAACTTTACTACAACATGTTCATGCTTTTTTCATTTTGACCGCTTGCTGCTCTATTGAACATATTTCTGTGTGCCCCACCATGGCGGTAATATCCCCCATACAACTACAGTTTGTGCCTGGCATTCTTCTGTATTTGATGCTATATATTCTATGCACAAATCAACATCCAACTAAAGCAAACTCATGTTATCCACATGGAAGTGTTGCTTGTAAAATGTGGAATTATACCAATATGGATTGTGGCTACAGAAACCTTGTTTGCATTCCACCATTTCAACAAACTGCTTCGATAAAATCACTCGATCTGAAACTGAATAAACTCAATATCATCCCCGATGGTGCATTTCATGGACTTCACATGCTGCAACATTTGTATCTTTCTGCAAATAATTTATCATCCTTACATGACGGAGCATTTACTGGTCTTGAAGAACTGTTAACCTTGGACTTATCAACCAACTCGATTCCATACATACAAGATGGTGTAATTAGTAGCCTTTACAAGTTGCAACATTTAGATCTTTCTGATAATTCGATTTCTGTACTGCGGGATGGATCATTTACAGGACAACGTAATCTACAAAGTTTAGACCTTAGTAGCAACTTAATATCCGTCATAACTGACAAAATCTTTGGCGCAATGAATCAACTCACCATTTTAAGCTTAAAGGGAAACAAACTTCAAACTTTAGCTGGTTTCCCTTTTCTAGATCTCAACTCACTGAAAACACTTGAGCTGGACAATCTATCTAGTCTTAATTCTACATCACTAACTGGACTGGAAAATGTGCACATTCTGAAGATATCATGGATTGTCGCTACTATTACTGGTACCCCTCTAGCTCCACTTTCATCTTTACAAGAATTGTACATTGATAATTATATCTATGACTGCGATAGCATTAACAGACTATTTATTGGATTACACAACCTTAAACACCTTCAGATCAAAGTTGGTGGATCCTGTTCTGATATCAAGTTTTGCTCCTCATATAAAGAATATCCTCATCACTTTGATGCAGGTCATGAATGCAGCAGAGTGATTCCGTTGAAAAATCTTGAATTTTCCTCAAGTACTGCCAGTCTTCCAGCTTTCAAAAGACTTAATAATCTCACCAGTCTGAAGCTTCCTAGTGTTGACATTTTCGCAGCTATAGAAGCTTTGAACTCCCTAGATTCACCACTTCAAAATCTAACTCTATCAAGAAATTCATACTCGAAAGCCTACTTTAATTCAAAAACTTTTTTGCATCGTGGGGAAATTGGAAGGCATCCTTACAGACATTAACATTAATAGTTTATGATATACTGATTGAAGGTGCAACTTTTAAATGGTTTACGAATTTGCGAGTATTAGATATTTCAAGTTTGTCAGGACAATTGCCATTGGACGTCTTTAAAGGTTTAAGAAGTTTAAATCAATTGCAGATAGGTTCCAACACCGCTGATCTGTCTGTATCTGGAGCTCTGGATACATTGAGCCACTATAACTCTGTAACTAAGCTAGACGTGTCACACACTGGATTGAGTGGTAATTTTGACTTGTTCTGGCAGGAACTCTGTAAAATTTCATCACTTCAAAGTATAGACGTATCATTCAATAACTTTGACAATGATGATAAACCAATGCATTGGTCATGCTCTCCGCCAAATTTAAAAATATTAAACATAGGAAACCAACACGGGGTGACTTTCAGTGCGGATATATGTACGGTTGCTACTCAACTGGAATCACTTGTTTTTACTGCAAACGCAGTCGACTTTCATGAAACAAATTGCACTTGCCCTAATCTTTTAACTTTAGTGTTCACAGAGTGCACCTTGTTGTTGATCCCAGATGCTGAAATATACTTGCCTGTTTTAAAAACGCTCTTCCTAAATAGCCTCAGCGCTGTGTTTGGTTCTGGCATAGTTGGTGTACTGAAGGCCCTAAAAACACCTAATTTACAGAGCCTTATTTTGAGTAACAATCAGAACGTGATTTCTAGAATTGATACTACTCTCGGAAAGTTTTTTATTAACCTAAAAGATCTTGATCTACGTTATAATAACATTGAAAACATGGATGATGTAGCTGTATACTTAAGGAAACTTGAATATCTTGATTTAAGCAACAACATGCTGAAGTCTATTAGCACCCTAGAGCCCTTGAGGAACTTAAGAAAACTGTTTCTTGATGCGAACTTAATAAATATAATTCCTAAAGCAATGTTATCCCATTCGAACTATCCTTATATGACTAATTTGGATGTAAGCAACAATAAATTTCAATGTGATTGCGAGGTAGAGGCATTTAGGAACTGGATACTTACAAGTGATGTGGTTCATCTTCAAAGTTCATCACTTCATCGCTACTTTCATGATTATCGATGTTTTTCACCTGATTCAACAAAGGGATTCAGCATCACAGAGATTAATTTAGATTGTGAATCACACTTATGGAAGTACGTTTCGATCGGCACATCTTGTGCTTTAATCCTACTAATTGCAGTCATTTTCATGGTACGTTATCGCTGGCATATTCAATATAGGTTATTCCTGCTGTTCAACAGACGAAGAAACCAACAACACTTACTTATCCTAGATGATGATCGTATTGATGATGATGAGAATGGACCTCCTCGATATGATGCATATGTTCCCTACCATGAAGCAAGTGCTGATGATTGGGTACATGGAGAGCTTCTACCCAATATTGAGCAAGGAGAGGAACCTTTCAGACTTTTCCTAAGGTGTCGTGACATGCGTATTGGGAGAACAAAGTTAGCAGAAATATCTCTTCACATGCAAAGAAGCCGCAAGGTTCTTGTTATACTCTCGCCATATTTTTTTGGAGACAATTGGTGTAATAAAGAACTAGAGATGGCACATTATAGAGTGCTGGAAGAGAATCGCAATGTGATGATTCTTATCATCCTGGAAGAGATTCCAAATAATAAAAAGACTCTGCTGTTTAGACACTTGCTATGTAAAGTGCAATGTCTTAAGTGGCCAGGTGATGGATATGGACAGTATCTGTTTTGGAGACGTCTTCGTGAAGAACTTAAGAGGCCTGTGCCTCTAGACCGTCGCTTCAATATCTAATTTGAGAAATTCTGTAGAAGGCTAGTAAAGATAATGTATATTTTTTACAACAACTGCAAAGGGTACAATATAAGCGCATATGGGTGTTAAAAGACGAAATTAATGCCTGTATATGTTCACTTTCAACAAGGTTTGTCTCTCAAAATATGATTATAGCTTATTTTATAACTCATTGTTTACCCTTTGTTGAATACCCAAATATCACTTTGTAGTTGCATCAGCCCACCCGTATTCTATCAAAATTATATAAAATGTGATGGTGGTATTGTCAAAACCCATTGTTATATATAAACACAGCCAAATTAAAAAGTCTCCACTAGTTCCATCCCTATTTAATCAGAGTCTGATGAGTTTATGGCAAAATAATTCATATAATAATTTTCTATACACTTTCCTTCGAAGGTTGATACAAAATGTGATATCAAAAGTTTAATCATCGTTTAAGGGGGTACGAAAGGCAAAATCAAGTTGCTCTGATTGAGATTAAAATAGACTTGTTGCAGAGAGATATGCAAAATAATCTTAATTCTAAAATTTGAGCCAAATCGGACAAACGGTTTTTGAGATATTGCTGTTGAAAGATTCTTTGTATTCTATTGTTTTTGCCAATATATTGATGAAGTTAATGAGGAAAATTGGCAAAATGTGCTCATTAATATTAATTTTTGCCAATATTTTCCCAATATTTTATGAATAAACCTTCATACTACTTTTACCTTTAAGAATTTTGACCTGAAACTTTGCCAATGTGTCTCTATGACCTATACCTTTAACATGTGATTTTCCCGCTCATCTAATTCGCATATTTGCATAATTAATTAGCCTTTTGTATAATGCTAATTAATTATGCAAATATGCAAATTAGATGGGCGGGAAAATCACATTTTAATCTTTTACGCCATAGAAACACATTGGCAAAGTTTCATTTCAAAATCATATGAAATAAAATTAGTATGAAGGTTTATTCATAAGATATTGGTATAATATTGGCACACATGAATATTCATGAGCACATTTTGCCAATTTTCCTCATTAACTTCATCAATATATTGGCAAAAAACAATAGAATACAAAGAAACTAAAAACATGTATATCTTGACAACCGTATGTCCGATATCCTTCAAACAAAAACTATTTTGCTCAGTGTACTTAGCTTAACTTATGCAATCTATTCAAATGGTTCTAGATTCAGTTTCTGTTTTCCAGAAACATCGTTTCGAACCACCTAAATAACAGACTCTACTCCCCGGCTGTACACTGTGCAAAAAGATTTTAAAAATCCGCAAAGAACTTTTGTGTCCTCCAAAAAAGTTCTTCAAAAAGAAGGAACCCTTTTATGTTGGTTCTTTCAATGGTTCTTTAACCCGGTTTTCGACAGGGTAAAAATCATTAATACCAATTATTTCCAACACATCTGACCAATGAATAGATGTCAGGTTATTCTAGAATGTTCTTAAAACTAAAATATAAGCCTACATCCCGCCTTATCGACAATCCTATGGTTAGACACTAGGGCCCGTTATGTTTTATGTACTGATTGAGTATTTCAATTATCTTATAAAATCGTAATACTCTGAAAGTACCATACTCACTAATCATGTATAATATTACTTTTGAAGTGTGTAATTTTATCCTTTCTGTATTGCAAATTTGGTTTTGTTCTGATATACAAGCTTTCTTGTATTTCACAATGTTGCTACTGTGAATCATCCTGCTGCTTTATTGAACACATTCTGAGTATTCTACCAGGGTGGTAAATACAACTACCCGGGGGAGGGGGGGGTCACTCCCATTGGCCTGTACACCATCCGCCATAATAAAAACGCGTAAAAAGGGAAGTGTCAAAAACATGCGAAAATTGGACAAAGGGTAGCAAAATTGCAATTGCTAATACGCGGAAATGAAATTTGATGCAAGGAATAAAATCTCTGTTTAGGGTATCGTTTTAGCCAAGGGTTAAATCCTTATTTAGGGTGCTTATCGTGGATGGTGTACATGATACAATGGGACACACCGACATCGCCTGGCTAATAATTACTTGGTACAGCAGAGATACTAAAATAAATACCCGGGATCGATACACGTGAATGTGCTATGCACGATTTGATATTCAGACGATAAATCTTTGGATACCGGGATAGAAAATGATGAATATCTCAAGTAATTGATTTAGTCTGAAGAAGCCAGATTTTGGTCCTTGCACTTGAATATACGTGTTCAACGGATATGATAGTCGTTAACTTGCGTCTTGAGAAAGAACCATTACGTCTTGAACTCAAAAACTGACAAAAATATTCTGATTTTATATGTGTCTTAACTATAGTGCAGCGTATGCTAGCTGCACTCACTCGTGCAAGCAGTCTAAAAGCATATGACCATTGACCTCATCAATGGCGTACATACATGCTCACTCACACACAGATAGGTCAATCACCAGGCTATTGTCAGTAGCCTTAGTCGGATGCCCTCGGCTCATTATGCATCTCAAAGGTCGGAACAAAATGTCCATGCGTGGCTGTGGATTCAACCTACCATGCTGATTTCTGCCATGAAGATATCGGGGCGATGGCACTGTGTGGGGGTGACCCCTCGGGACATCTACAATGTGTGGATAGGGTGGGGCGTCGGATGTGCACAGGATTAAATCCAGGTTTTTGAAAGAGGGCCAATCTGGATTTTTCAGACTGCACCCTAAGCGTAATTATGAAGTAGGCCTACACATCTTGTGATACAGTTTTGCAAAATCGTTTTGAATGTACATGTGATTTCAACCAGTCAGAACACCTCAAAGTCTATTGGGTACAAAAAGTACTATTACACTTTATGGGGCGATTTCTACACCATAATTTATAAACTCAATCAGAAAATCAAAAGTTCATCAGATGGCCAAATTCGTTCTGATCGTGTTGGTACCTCAATGCAATACCTCTACCTCTTCATTTAAGAAAGATACGGAAATTTACATTTAATAATGACAAAAACACCCAAAAAAAACTTGGTGACTGGAATCCTTGATATGAGTGGACTGCGGAGGTCAAAGATCATATTTTAAACTTTGTCTGATTGGGCTTAAACTTGGTGAGTGGAATCAATCGAGGGTCAAAGGTTATAATGGGGACAAATGTCAAAGCATGTCAAATTGGGCATAAACTTGGCAAACTAATAATAGCAAATTTGAATTTAAATATATACCATATGCTCACTGAATGCATGCTGTCATGTGCTAATACGTATAATTCAAGTTGGAATTATGGGCATGGCCGGAACTACGATGATATCGGGAATTGCCTCTCACGCATGATCGCAATAACGTATTGACACAGGTCAGCATACGGCCATATCCTTCCCGACATGCTTACGGTAGCCAATTCCGTAGAAGATATTATTCTTGTGATCCACACACTATGCACACATATTGGCCACATTTTATTATACAATAAATACGAATTTATTAAACATGGTAACAAATATTCTCTAGCAAATCGGTTTTACGATGGAACTGGTAGGTATATGATAAATTCGGGATAATTGGGATTCAGGTAAAAACCACATGTGCCTGCTCACGGTCAAAATTTTTTATTGCATGAGGCGAAGGGGCTTTGGTAGTAGGTTACAAAAAGTCACATCAAAAATTCCTCCGGAGCTTGTTGCCATAGCAACGGCAGATTTTATGATTTTATCGGTTTTTGCTTTTTTTTTGGGTGAAAATATACACTTTTCTGAATTGCTCTTGACTTAAAATTTGAGGTCAAATTAAAAAAGCAACCTTATCACCATAAAGTACCATCTTTGCACTTTTTACAGGTGTAAAAAATATTTCAATAACATTTCCCCATGTGCAATTTTAGGGATGGGCAACATTGACATTTTAGCACTTTTGAAAAAATGACATTTTTACCCTATCTTTGAAGTCAAAAAACTAATTTTGCTTGAGCACCCAGAATTATTTCCTCTTTGGTGGTACTTGAGCAGACATTGCTACTTCCAAATCCTGTAAAAAAACTCTGGGGCTATTTGTCCTGTAAAGCCAGTGTTGCCAGAAAGTTTGCCAATTTTCAAAAAAATGCATTTTTCGAAATAATGCATTTTCAACATATTTTCTCATATAACTTTTTATACGACCAACTTAATTGGAATGTTTACCCTTTGCATACAAGATTTGACACACAACTGCATCCGGAAGCAACACTTAACTGTTACCGTTATTTTATCTATCTTTATCTGTACATATGCTAGCACGAGCTCATACAGGTTTTGAAACTTGGGCTTGGCGTTCCCAGATACAGGGTGTCCCAAAAAAAAGGAGGCCCCTCATTGTGCCCTCTTTTTCTCTTTTTTCTGAAAGATTGATAAAATATATTTTGATATGTAAAGAAACCTTTAATCGTTAGCTTTAATAAACCAAAACAATTATTTCAATCGGCTCACAACTTTTGAAGATATGCCCTTTAGAATAAAAGTACCCGTTTATCACTCTGTCCACGGATAGCAAACAGAGTGGTTGTGATGGCTCATGCTGTGGAGTGGCCTGCACGACCCCCAGACCTCACACCACTTGATTTTGTTCCTTTGTGGCAAAATCCAAGATCGTCGCAAACGTATTACTGAATGCATTCGCAAGTATCCGGCGCACAAGGATGGTACGCAACGCAATTGATGCAATGAGGACCAGGGCTGAAACCTGTATTCGCTAAGGAGGCAACCAGGTAGAGGGCAGAACAGCACAGTAAACTCACTTCAGAAGAACCAAAGACAAACCAAACAGCTTTTTAGGGCTATCTTTTATCCTAAAAAGAGAAATGACTGATGTTGTAAAAAAAAAGAAGCAAGAAACAACAAAGTTGCAAAGATCTTTGCAGGGCTTAAACCCCATTAAAAGCTATTAAACCAAGATAACACTCATTGAAACAGCTCAACTGATTAAATCGGATCTTCTCTGGTTGTGCACATGTGTCTGTTTGTGCGGTATCGCTATGAGGTGCTATAATACAGCTTCAGTTGGGTAACTGATTATAAAGGAAACGCAAGGAAACAATGGTATGTGGACCTTTGTTCACGAAATGAGACAATGGCCTGCTTTTTGTTAACCAGCAACATTACCACGGTTTGGAAATAATTTCTTCATATTTTTGGTGTTATCTGTCGTTTACATATCCTTCCTAAAACACAAAAGTGCGACTATTTCCAAACACCTAAATTAGCTAAAAATTTTCGGACATGTTACAAAACTATATTTGCTAGAATTTCATAGAATATTTTAAATGTAGCTTGTACCGTTTTTTTGTGGCATCCTTCAGAACGGAGCGGTCCGTTACCAATATAGCTCAATATTTTCGGTCAAATCTCCATTCAATTAACACGGGGAGTTGGCTAGCTATGAGCTAGCTATGCTTTGCCCTCACTCATATTCTACGAAAGTGCGACTACTACTACTACTACTACAAAGTTCTTAGGGCGCAATTCGCAAAGGAAGCATCGTTGCGCTTACAATAAAAAACAAATACATAAGAAAACCAGTTCAGAATAAAACAGTTCAGAATAAATAAGTTTTGAGTCTCTGTTTGAAAAGAGTGACCGATGGCGAAAGTCTGATTTCTGTTGGTAATGAGTTCCAGCGCTTAACACCAGCTACAGGGAAACGACGATCACCGGCGACACTGATGGATCTATCAGCCAGGAGACGCGTGGTGTCATTACTTGATCTGAGAGTTCTTTGAGGAATATAAGGAGTCAGTTTGTTGGA
Organism: Amphiura filiformis; assembly: GCF_039555335.1. Lineage (NCBI taxonomy): Eukaryota > Metazoa > Echinodermata > Ophiuroidea > Amphilepidida > Amphiuridae > Amphiura > Amphiura filiformis. The sequence goes on from NC_092634.1 coordinate 40,457,254, forward strand.
GATGTACTTCGGAGCAAGGTTGTTGAGAGACTTGAAGATATACAGAAGAATTTTGAAACTGATACGACTATTTCTGAACATCTAACCTAGCTGTAATTTTAGGTCATGTTAGAGAAATATATTTGCTAGAAGTTTGGAGAATAGTTTAAATATTGGCCGGTTATTTTTCACACAGTGATGTTAACTAGGCAAATGCAATATACTTCTAACATACACTATTTGTAAAGGTCGCGCGTCAACGGTGAGAGCACTGTGTATTGTGTATAGGAAAACGGACAGTAACTGCAGTATGCATGGTCATTATGTATTTCACCGACTCTCGCATTCTTTTACCATTGCTGGTACTTGTACCATTGCTGGTACTTAGTGTTATCACCAGTTACCCGAAAAAAAAATTGTATTTGGACATAGACCCTATAAACTCATATCTAGGGTCTATGGTGTGGACCGCGCAGCTCCAAAAAAACACATGCATTTTACGAAAGTAGAGTTCTGAGAGACTCCTGATTTTTATCATTTCAGCTGTAAAAGACTCTAAATTGGTCATTCCTTAATACATTATCTAGGTTATTCCAGACGATTTTCAACCAGAGAGTTAAGAAAAACCCTTGATTCTAACCGTTTGCAGCTCCGAAAGGCCCCCTTTTACCGGTTCGCCGTCAGCTCCCAAAGACTCACCATCTCCAAATTCCAGTGGAGCATACCACTTTATCTCATCAAGCGAAACATCGTGGGAAGTGGGATTGCTTTATTAGCCAGAATCCATCCATGCAAACAGATTTTAGGTACTAGCACTCAGAAGTTAGGAAAATTGACTCTGCTACATACATGTATCAGCTACGTTACGAAAGTTGAATAGGCTACAGCTATGTTGAGAAAAGTTAACTGGGCTATAGCTATATTAAGATCACACTGCCTTTTCCATTTGGCTCACGGATCGGAAATATGAATTCTATTTGTATTTAATTATTACTAGGACATTAACTGGAAATAACCTAATTTGGCGGCCATTTTGGATTCCATCTTGAATTGCAGAGATTCAAATGAAACAAATTGTGTGCATATTTTATTTCTTTTAGTTATAAAAATTAACTCCATTGAAAACACTTTATTATTATATCAATTTCATGTTGCTCTAGTGTATTTCAATGGAAATATGCTATTCTGGCGGCCATTTTGGACGCCATTTTGAATTTTGGAGGCCGAATGAAACAAAATGGGCACATATTTATTTCCGTTGATTAGAAACATCAATTGCATCGATAATTTTTCATCATTAGATCATTTGCATGTTGCTATAGTGTGTTTTAATGGAAACCCCTATTTGGCGGCCATTTTGGACGCCATCTTTAATTGCACTTGATCTGATCTTCTTACCCAAACTTTTTTTGAAGGTCTTTGCATATATAACATGAAAATGCAAAGTAAATTTCTGAAAGAGTCATGTACACAAACTCCCCCCTAGAGCCTGTAGTAAATGCGCTTATTTGAAATATAGATTTAAAAAGTCAGATTTTCTGGCAATACCGGTTTTTGCAGAACACGACTCTTCTGCAGCCTTTCAGTGTTGCTTCCGGAAGCAGTTGTGTGTCAAATCTTGTACGCAAAGGGTCAATTTTTCAATTAAGTTGGCCGTATAAAAAGTTATATGAGTAAATATGTAGAAATGCATTATATCGAAAAATGCATTTTTTTTAAAATTGGCAAACTTTCAGGCAACATCCCAGCAAACACAAAACGTTTTCGACATCATTCGCAAAAGGTTATAAGGTTGTCAGAAAACGTTTAAATGTCGGGTTATATAAAGGGTATATTAAGAGTATAAAACGTTTTTATAACCTTAAAAAACATTTTTGATAATCTACTGCTCAGCAAACAAAATGTTTTACAGAAAACGTTTAAATGTCGGGTTATATAAAGGGTATAAAAACGTTTTAATAACATTCCAAACATATTCTTGAAAACTTGATACAAAACATTCTAAACAGAATGTTATTTTGGGGTTGAAAAAATATTTGCCCAAATTTGTTTGCCCAAAATATTTGCAATAACGTTTTAAAAACGTTTTCATGACCTTTATATAACCCGACATTTAAATGTTATTAAAAGGTTTTGAAAAAACATTTTAAGAACATTTCTGTGTTTGCTGGGTTCAAATATTTTAACATAATGTTATTTAAGTATTGACAAAATATTTGGCAAAAATGTTTGCAAAAATAGTTTAAAATAACATTTTTTAAAAAAATTAAAAAAATATTGTTGTAGTGTGTTTTCATACAAAACGTTTTAAAATGTTACCATGACCTTTGTATAACCCGACATTTTAATGTTATTAAAACGTTTTTACCTAAACCAAAAGCCAAAATATAACTTATTTAAAACGTTTTTAAAACGTTTTTGTGTTTGCTGGGATTGGCTTTACAGGACAAATAGCCCCAGAGTTTTTTTACCAGATTTGGATGGGGCAATGTCTGCTCAAGTACCACCAAAGAGAAAATAATTCTGAGTGCTCAAGCAAAATTAGTTTTTTGACTTCAAAGATAGGGTAAAAATGTAATTTTTTCAAAAGTGCTAAATTGTCAATGTTGCCCATCCCTAAAATTGCATATGGGGAAATATTATTGAAATATTTTTTGCCTCTGGGAAAAGTGCAAAGATTGTTCTTTATGGTGATAAGGTTGCTTTTTTGATGTGACCTCAAATTTTAAGTCAAGAGCAATTCAGAAAAGTGTATATTTTCTCTTATTTTCACCTACTGCTGTACTTTTAAGTGTTATGTAAATAATGAAACATGATTAAGCGAGTTAGGGGTACTATCTTTAAAACGAAGTACTTTGGGAACTTGAGCGCTTTAGCAACAGAAAGAGCGCCCTCGAATTACTAAAGAAATGTATTTATCTCGAAAAGTCTAATTTTTGAGTTACGTTTTGCCAAATGACGGCCGAGTACTAGTATACTCTCAATGCCTGCATTTGATATATGTTTGTGACATTGACGAGTGTATTATTGTATCTTGAGCCATTGTGGATTTGAATCAATCAAACAGTACTAGCATAAGGTGTTAGTAGAATTCACAGAAATAAATGTGACACGGTTTTACGTTCACACCCTTAGTACTTGGTGTCTATAATAAAAACCGGGAATAAAGGAATAAAAAAGTACTTCACCTCTGAGGATTCAGTTAAGGCAACGAAAAACCCTGTTCTTCGGGCGGACAGACCTTTAAAGTAACAACAGTTCAAATAAAGATAGGATTCAATTCGAACAGTTCAAATAAAGATAAGATTGCACAATCTAGGATGTTTGTTAGCTAGGTAACATAGCAAAATAGGTCAAGTACCATTGAGGCCTATTGACCTTGACCTATTTTGATGCATTACATAGGTAACGAAACATCCTAGATTGTGCAATTCTATCCTTATTTGACTTGTTTATTAAAACGAACATTTTGACACCTCATTTGTCAAAATCACAGCACTTTGATGTTTTTGACCCCCACATAGCCAAATAAGTGACCTTTGACCTTTTCATTAATAACGTAAGAACGCTACGTCCTAGATAGGTCAAACTATACTTTTTTCTGAATCCTTATGACAAGAGAAATATATTGGAATGGTTTTAAACACAATTCGAGCAAGTTTGAAATTTATATTCTTCTCTTATAAGCAATAATACAACAGTTCGACGGGTCACCAGTTTTTTTTTTTAATTCAACGTGATTTCATTGTGTCAGGTTGTTCTAGCACAAATTCGTTTGTGTAAAAGGTGTGTGAACAAAGGAATGATTTTGCCTCAGGGTGGCAGTATTCAAACATACATTCGGTCATATCAAATATTGAGTTTGTTTTGGTTTTCATTTTGGTCACGTGGTTTCCTATTATCCTGCCTAAGCTCTTTAGTGATGTCATTATCCATATCTATGTTTGTACCCTTTGTTAGAAACTTATAATTTGTAACAAGCCGTTTCAGTTTTCATTTGAGTTTGTTATATAACTGTGCGACCACTGGAAATCAGAGAGAATGATGAATATCTCCGTAATTTTTGGTTTCTAAAGAAGCCAATTGTAAGGCTTGCACTTGAATATGTGTGTTGAAAGAACATGATAGCTCATGATAGTCGTTAGCGAACGTGTTGACAAACAACCGTGCGTTTTGAAACAAAAAAACTGACAAAAATTCAGATTTTATATATGCAGAATAAAAAAATGATAGCTGCTCTCATTCCAAAACACTCGGGTCACGCAACATAACACGATACTATAGTGCGGTTTAGACACTGGTGGAGGCAGTCTAAATGAGATGACGTACCAGGCTCCGACATCTACAGAGGTCAGTCACCAGGCTCATTGTCAATAGCCTTAGTCGGATGTCCCTCGGCCCATTATGCGTCTCAAAACTATTAAACAGGTCGAAACAAAATAGCCATGCGTGGCTGTTGAAGAACAAGTGGATTCGATCTACCATTATGGCGATTTCTGCCATGAAGACATCGGGGCGATGACACTGTGCGAAGTGGTTTTCAGTTTCGGACTAGCGCAGTGGTTTTCATTTTCTGACTAGCGGCGTGTCGGATTGGCAGAGTGTATATTAGATTCGGAATAGGGGCGTGTCGGACTGATCAGGCGGCGGATGACATGATCGAGCCGGCAACTTGTGAAACCGCCCGGGCGCGCCCGGGCGCGCCCGGCCGTATGGCATTTTCCAATATAGTCGGTTAGTTTTGTGGGGTTCATTATCGAACCCCAACGGTTTTAGCTTGTATTTATATTATTTATCAATTTCAAAATAATCCCATTCAATTACACGGTTGACGATGAAAATTTACTGAATTTAGAGAATGCAATGCGGCCACCACCTGGGACTGATGCAGTGCATCTCAGATTCGGACAAGCGGCGTGTCGGACTAGCGGAGTGTATATTCAACAACTTTTACCCCGCAACTTTCTACTCCTCAGATTTAGCGTGTACAAGGTTATCAGGTAGTCATCACATGTCAAATGAATAAACTTGGCCAAAATGGAACGTGTGTAGAGGCAAAATTCTGTAAGTCCAGTTCTACATCAAAAGGGGTCATCTGCGATCAAATGGAGTAAGGCTTGTTGGAATTTTCATTGGACTTGATGAAAACAACCCATACATGTTTACACCATATCACTTAGCTATTACTCAGCGATGTCTTACACGGTTCCTGAAGAGGTTCATCAGGTCTGTTAATTAATCAGCTGTTTAGAGTTTATTTGTCAAGACCAAGTGAAAAACTTACGTTTCTCAAAGCATTCTAGCTTTCTCAAAGCATTGATGATGTTATTGATCCATCTGCTTGGAGCGGGAAACTTGACCGGATGTTTTGGTTTTCCCGGAAGTAGTACTCCTGTCTCCAGCGGTGGTCTTGAGCAGAGGATCAAAGATGTGACTTAGAACAGAGACGAGGGCACGTTCTTTAGCAGAAAAACGTAAGTTTTCACTTGGTCTTGACAAATAAACTCTAAACAGCTACACGGTTCCTGTTTGTCTGTTTTAAAGATGGACTCACACGTGCACACTTATCAGTAACCAGCCTTATAACACCCTGCTCATGAAGCGCACTAAGTCTAACATATTCCTTGGGCATTCTATGCTGATTGGTTGTAAAATTGAATTCAACATCTTCATAGTAATGGTATTTAATACTATTATTATAACGGTCTATATGAAATGGATAAAAACCATAGAGAGATATCTTGTCGCAAAATGGTACCGCTGTCGTAAAAAGATACAATCCAGAACTGCTTGGTTTCCCAGTGCGCCAAAACCTAAATAAGTGAGTAGAAAGAGAAAAGAAGAAATAGAAGAACGGCAATATTGTAATGTCTCCTTTGGCTGAAGTTTTTTATGCGAAGGTTTGTCTCATAAAAAACACCAAATAGCACCTAGTTGAATAACATTTTAATTTGTGGCCCTCCACATAAGTTTTCTATCCTAACTTGACCCTACTGAAGGGCCAATCCTGGTTGGTTCTCACCTTGCATAATTATAATCTTCATCAACTTGACTATTTTAAACCTATATAGTAAGTTATATCTGGCCAACTAACTCCACTTAAAGAAAGTTACACAGGGGTGGTTTGGCAAAATGTATCCAGATTTGATGATGATTCATGTTACACAGAATTGTCTCTATTTATTTTTAAAATGTCTAAATCATGCTTCTTTATTAATCTTTGTCACATCAAACTGACTTCTACCTCATAATAGCCCCTGCGAAAAAATGTGATTACACTTCTAGCATGTCTAGGGTTTACACAGCCATGGGTACTTACTTTGAGGCCAATCCCAAGACAGATTCCAACGCATAGCCCACTTGGAAATATATGGAAAGAGATTGACTCTTATTAACGACTTCTTTGAATTTCCGTCTGCTGGCAACAGTCGCAAGAGGATACCACAAAATCGACCCATCTAAATCTCTCAGTCTTTGTATCGCCATTTCTCTACTTTTAATTGATGTGTTTGTTTTGGATGCACTCATGAACCTTTTAGCCAACTGTAACGTTGCAGCATGGTTGATTGTTGTTATACTTTGCTTTTGCCCAACATCTTTTTCAAATCCTCTCAGATCAGGTAGATTTGTTCGCATCACAAAATCGTGGGCATCAATCTCATCCCCACAGCCACTGTCCAGTAATATGCCACTACTGCCGATAACGGCACACGTAGATTGTGGCGATATACCGTGAGTTCTGTTCACTTTTGTAGGGTTATTGGTGAAATGCATGTTTTCAGCGTCCACCGCGGGATCATAAATGAGAAGTTCCTTACTTATATTGTACACGGCTGTCACACGTTGCCTACACGAATTAAAAACATGGTTAATGTAAGTAGTTATTTTACCTGTTTAGACATAATAATATCCACATACTAGGATCAGCAAAAGGGCTTCAAATTGGCAAATGAAAAAAAACAAAACAAAAACAAAAAACCGTGGAGCAAGCTGTAATTACTTATTCATTGCTCCGTGCCTATTTTGCAACAATTCCGGTTTGGGCAAAATACCAGAGTTGTGAATATATAAACCGCTGGATCAATCCACATCACACAGTATTACCTGAATGTTAAGAAAGCCATCTTGTTCCATTTCCTGAAAAGACCACTGTGTTCGTCATTGGATTGTGTAATAGTGCTATTCCATTCAAAACCAACCTGCTGGAGTGTTATATTTTCAAAGGTCCTGCCAAACAAAGAAAATATAGGTATGTTTTTTAATAATAAAATTGTCTGACCTACTAATTATAAGTGTAACATTTCTCTATTTTACACACTGTTTAATGTTTTAATTTAATAATATAATATCAACCTACCTTCCATTCGTTTCACTTTTGTTAACGCCATCATCTGCATTGGGCATCTGAGCACGTTTAGGGACCTCGATATCTATTTGCAGATCAGCCAATGGTACAAAGTCTTTTAAAACCTAAACACCAATGTAAAATTAAATACCCCATTAACTAATGGCGCTATGGGCTCCCTTGACATAACTGGAGTCTTAGACACAAACTAAAAGTGCCTCCCATAAAAATCCCACCAGCAGATAAGGGTACATACCCTTAATTCTTGTTAAGATTTTTGGAGGAGATCTATTTGTACATAAAATTTACCCAGGTGCGCCAATAGGCGAAATTTTACGGTATATGTATCTACGTCAATTACACATTTGTTTTCAATCTCTATACACAGTTTTCTTACTTTTGCTAATCTTTGATGATACAAACAAAGAACAAGTGTATATAGTGTTTTATAGTTGAACCATGTACAGGGTATTAGCGATAATAGAGATTTGTAGAGCAAAGCGTTTTGAGGAAAAAATGTATATTTACATATTTAAGAGCTTTAATCCACCAAGATAGATTTATTGTTCAAATTTGTGGCAAAATACAAAATCATCCATTTCTTCATTATTGTGTCAATCACAGTACACTAACACAGCCAGATTCCTGTTTAATATACAGGAACCTGAAATATTGATGTTCCGTCCGTGGAGAAAATTAAGAGCGACAGGCTAATTGGGTGTGTACGTTAAAACGGACGAGTCCCTCTGAATCATGAGACAATTTGGCTACTTTCCCATTGAAAACCAGACAGATTGAGAATTTTTAATGAAAAAACGCGGGTTTTTCGTAGTCACAGAAATAGACTTTTAACTTTCATATCCCGAGCGCGCGTGGAGCATAAGTTTTTTTTGCACCGTAAACACACACAGACCAAAGACTGAAGAGCCAGTGGGAAATTAACCGCTGAATTGCCGTGTCTGAGAAGTGTGTAAACTAGTAATTAGGCAGGTGCGCGAAAGTTTTTCATATGTTTATAAGTCTAAAATTATGAGACAACTGTATATTTTGGTCTTGAAATGCTAAGATTGTTTTCATATTATGACATTGTTTTAAAATTGTCTAAGCAGATTGATGCCATGCCTACTGAAGTGTTTCTAGACACAAAACCATTCATATTACATGCAGATATCTGAATGCATATCAGTATAGAGGCCATGCAGCCGAAAGTGCTATACTTAACGATTAGGTTGAGGGCTGTGGTAGCAACGTCTGCACAGTAATTTTTGTGGGACATAAGAGCACATCAGACATATCGAATTGTATTCTGAATATGAGGAATCTCCTTCTGATATCAAATAATTTTGATTTTTTGAAATTGGCGATATAATACAAATTTTATGGCAAGTTATTAAAAATTGATTTTTTTTGTTTTTCATATTTAACAGTCCTCGAAGTAAAATTTATAAATCTAATGATACAACCATCACTACAGATAAAGTGCTCAACTAACATGACTAAAAAGGAGCGGAGATATATTTAAATGTACTGAATCCTCAGTCGAATGAGAGCACAAGCAAAATATACTTGGCTAGCTAGGCCAAAAACACAGCATGAAACTAATTAAAGTGTCTATATAAGGCATAACATAAAAGAAGATTTAAAGTGATTAATAAATCTAATGATATGTACTTAAAAAGTGTATGTAGCTGGGAGGAAAAGCCCATGATCATTTGAAAATTTTGATATTTCGCATTCAAGATACACATTTTTTCCCAAAAAGATCTAAAATTTTTAGTAGGTGTTTTGGGGAAAAAATCTATATCTTCAACACGAAAGGTCAAAATAATGATCGTCAACTTTAAGCAAAAAGCCTGATATAAATAATAATAATAATATTGAATGGCTTATTTTCGTGTGATACATGAAAATATTGCACTCGTTAGAAAAATATTGCACTCGTCTTTCTATCTTGTGGAATATTTTCTTGTATCACACTCAAAGCCATTCAATATTATATAACTGTTACACAGTAGTGCTTGCAAAGAAAAATACCCGAAATTCAAAGTTGCAGTTTACTATGGTTTACAGCAACCAACTTGTTATTACGCAGCATTGGCACGTAAAACCCTCCATTATCTTCGCGTTGACTTCAAATCAATACAAATAGCTGCAACTTTTGCATTCGGGTATTTTTCTTTTAAACACTGCTGTGTTGTTAATATTGAACATTATTATGTTTTGATGAATCCAAGTGTGTGAAAATATTGGATCCAAAACATAATAATGTTAAAATTGGATGCTTTACGCCCAATATTTTATTGGTCACTTCGAGTTTTAAAATTTCGAGTTTTAAAATATTGGACTCGACTGAGTCTCGTCCAATATTTTAAAACTCGTAGCTCGACCAATAAATCTGGGCTCAATCGATCCAATTTTATATCAAAGTTGGACGAATGGGGTATCAAAATGCGCGTAAATAAATCATTCTTCTTTCTGTGTTGCAATATTGTGCAAACAATTATTAGTTCTGAAGCTATCGGCATATTTTTAACAGTTGTGTTAGTTTTTGTACAGTCTTTATAAATAGTGTACACAAAGACTACACGGTATTACTTCATATACTTACAAAAATAATTGCTGGAAGTACAAGCAAACAGCATGTGAATACACACGCACGTCTAAAAAGTCGTCTTCTGGTCTTCAGAGCCATCGTATAACCCGGCGTCACAGCTATTATTCAAGTACAAAAAAGATAGTGTCCATTGATAATCAAAATACAGCTAATCTTATTTACAGTGTTAACCCTAGAACCAAGAAGGGGTGTACACCCCCCTAAGATTTTTATCCGTCATAACAATAAACATGTTTGACTTCCTTTAGGCGACGAAAAAAGAAACCCTGTTCTACGGGCGGACGGACATTTCAAGTAGAGTCGGTCGGTCGGCCCATTTTGTTTGTTTTGGAAATGACCCTATAATTTTAAATTCTGATATCAAAATACAGGAGTCTGTTAAGTATCTTGGGGTGAGATTGGATCAAACGTTATCCATGTCCAGTCACATCAGTGAAGTTTGTAGTTCATCATTTTTGTCTTTGAGACGTATTGGGTGTATTCGGCCTTATCTGTCTGATAGAGCTACATCATGTCTTGTCAACTCAATTATAACATCACGTCTTGACGTCTGTAACTCGTCCTTAACTGGTATCACCACTGACCAACTTAAGGTAGCTGTGTACTCTCAGATACGCATGTAGTTAAAGTGCCATAACTTTGTAATTATTCACGTAAGACATGTAAAAGTATACATTTTTATAAAGGCAAGACATCAATGAATCTCAATATAAGTACAGTTTTGGTGTAAAAACAACAATTATGAAGAAATTCACAAAAAGTGAATTTTGGCAATTTTGTTCGGTACATCATAACAAAAAACACTCTTTCTAAAAAATTTCGTTTTGCTTTTTTCTTAATCTTGAGGCTCCATTCCAAAAACGTTTTTTTTTAGTTTTTTGATATTGGCCTTATTTTTGGAGATATTGACCATATAAGGCATCAAAATGAACTTTTAAAATTCACAACCGCCTATTTGCACAAAATGATGCCTAAAATTGGAAATAGACCAAAATGTAAAAAAATGAGAAAACTGTTTCTTAAGTCAATCATGCTTTTTATGATGAGCATAATTGCTTACCTGTAGATGCTGTATTTATTGAGTTATCGTGTACCTAATTCGTCATTTTACCGAGAAAATGAACATTGAAATAAAGGCCGTTGAAGTTTGAAGTGGTCACATTTTGCACTTTGGTCGAAGCTTACAGGAGAATGCGGCAGTTCTTGTTTTTCTACCTTACATTACGTGAACATCGGGTAAATCCACAGCCCCTTGAGAAGTTTGGGCGAAATCTATTCATATCTTGATGTTTAAATCGGGGGAAAGAACTTGAAAAAAAAATCACATTTTATCAGCTAAAACGGAGCCATTTGACCGCCAGGTTTTTGTGAAATCAGTGCTTCCGTGGTGTTTCCATAAGATGCGCCACGCATGCAGATAAGCGTCGCGTATGCGTAGCGTATCTGTGCGTTACCAAATTGAGCGATACGCAACGCGATGCGTTATTGCGCGCGTGTACCCTGCTGGTACAACAAAGATTTTCTTTCCTTTTAAATTTCAAACACGAGTGGAATAGTGAAATAAAATCCTTAAAATATTGCAGTTGGAGTTTATAAATCTGGATTTTCATTCCTTGTATTTATAAAAAACATAACAAAGTACAAACATATAAAAAAACCTCAATTTCGCGAAAGAAACAATGTCTAGAGTACACAGCCGCGTTAAGGGAAGTAGAATGGGCTAGGTCCAAGACCCCTCCAAAGATTTTTCCAAAGCAATTTTTTGCCTTATTTTGTTTAAGTGGATCATAAACTATCAGGTCAGCCAGATAAAATTATAAATTTACTTTTTGAAATGCGAATTTGAGGGGAATTTCATCTCTTTCAATTAAAAACGAAATTTATGGCAGCATTGGCTTTCTATACATAGTCTCCTCTGCAACCAGTTTGGTTACGCTCCCTCTGCTTGCCGCTGATGTGGAGACTATGAGCAAAAATTCAGCTGTGTTGTGGCTGTACTGATACCCGTAAAGCATCATCGGCTATTCTGTCTAAATTCTAGTGAAATTCATCCACCAATATTACTTTTCGATCATGGAGAAAGAAAGAGTCTTTTGAAGTAAGTACTTCTACAAATATCAAAGTGTGACGTGTTTTCAGTTAAGCTTATAGTACATGTATAGCATGCTTAATTATACATGTATGATGTAGTAGGTATGAAAGGTGAATTCAAATTTGCCATCAAACTGCATCATTTCATATATCAAATTAAAGCCATTGAGTAAAGAAAGCCAAAACTGAAAACCTTTTTGTCATAGCACTTTTTGTAGCAAAGTTACATATTGTCAAAGATTGAATTTCATCAAAAAGATTCAGCTAACAAAACAGCATTTCTGTGGTGTTTCTAGATCTTAGTCTCATGATGATAGCAGCTTTTCTATGTGGAACTGCTATCAAAATCCCTCTAAAATTACATGTGCGAGTGTCTCATCACCATAAAAATCATTTGGGTCAGTGAAGTATAGACAACATATTTATGTAGGTTTCCTTGACCTAGCTGTTCTTTTACATTTCTAAGTAAATATCTATTGTGTTTGGGCGCACCTTTGTTCCATAACCATTAGGGTATAGGACATTTTTTGTTTTTGATATAGCCCCCGAATGAAATGTATTTAATTATGTTTGTACTCACTCAGGTAGCATTGTGTGTGAATTTTACATCCGAACTAGAGGCTATTCTTTTTTTTATGGGCATTTTAGTGTCTAAAATGGCCCAAAATGAGGGTTTTCAATATTGCCGTCCATTTCTAATCGTCACCCCATAGGCTCTACATGTAAAATAAAAAGGCTCGTAAAAAATTAATAGCCTCTAGTTCGGATGTAAAATTCACACCAAATGCTTTTTGAGTGATTACAAAGATAATTAAATACTTTTCATTCGGGGGCTATGTGGAATTTTTTTTTATGTATTCCTTGTACAATGACATTTCACAATAAAATGTCCATTGGAAACAAAGGTGGGGCCCTGGTCAAGGCGAATTTGGCGGACAAGCAAATGTGTTAACTAAGGTTTGCCTCTCATACCTGTACCTACTTATAGGGAGCGATCGTTATTTACGACAGGGGGGATGGGCATTTTGAGGTGGTACCCAAAATTTTTTGGGGATCTTGAGGGGGAACACAAATTTTTTTTGTTGAACCAAGAGGGGGAAATCTTGTTAAAGACCCATTCAGTGATCCCAGCGTAAGTGTACACAAATGAAAATGATTTATAAATAAATTGCTTAAAAGTCAAGGATAAGGGGGGGTCCCAAAAATACAGGGGGCATAGAATTTTCAGCAAAAATAGGGGGGTTATAATTTTTTAACACCCAAAATAGGGGGGTTATAGAATTATTATGGGCTGGTGACTCAAAATTTTCGCTCGCATTCTATAACTTTGTAATCAAAATGTGCGTACAATCTATGCAAATTTTTAAGCGCTCCGCGCGCCTTCTTTACGCTTGCGATAACAATTTTAACACGCTCCGCACACTTTCTCCGTGTCATAGTTCCAGCAACAAATAATTTTTCTTGAGTCTGTGTAGTTGGAAGGTGGGGGTCATGAAATTTTGACCCGCGATAGGGGGTCATAAAAAAAATTGCCCGCGATAGGGGGGTCATAAACAAATTGACTCTGGTCACCGACATATTTGGGATCCCCCCTTCCGAAGAAAATGCCAGCCCCCTTATCATGTGGTATTTTTGAAATGACAAATTTGGCAAAAAACGAAGAAAACGGCATTGCTGGAAGGCTGTGGAAGCCCCATTCAAATACATGTCGCTATAATTTAGAATTATAGATTCGTGTAAAATGTACATGGCTTTCGGCTGAACCACTCGCAGGCTATGTTTACATTTTTATCTATGACAATTAACAAAGGTACCAAAATCTGAATTAAGATTTTTTTTACGATCGTCCGGATGAGCAAATCACTGAATGGAGAAATTCGGGAAAACAAGGGGTAGGGGAATCTGGTTTAATTCCCATTCATGCAAGCTGCCAGTTCGAGGCTATCCCCGCACATAGTGCATGACCGAACCATGTAAGTAGCGTATTGGTTTGTACAGGGCCTTTCAGTTCAAGCTCGAGTTCAAGTCAATTTTCACAGAAAATACCAATTTGCTTTCTCTGATAAGAAATCCCCCTGCAAGAAATCAAACGTTAATTGTTTGATCAAGAGGTACCGTATTTATTTAATAAATTATGGCATGTTTTGTGATTTCCCCTATTAATTAGAAAGCCTAAGGTCATCGTCCCCTTCGTGTCCGAGGGGTGAGATGGAACAGCTAAATATCGCCAATTAAGCAACCAATGGGAAGAATGGATCTAAGTGAGAAATATCCCACCGTCAGGCCTTTATCCCGGCCTTTATCATATGGGTGTCTATCGTGCTACAGTGGGAATTTATTGTGTACCGGTACATTTTACAATTAGCCCAATCAGCATTGGAAGTTTGCAATGCATTGTGGGACAGTTTTGCATTGTTATGGCACTTGGGGTTTTGTGCGTACAAAAAATAATTAAAAATGTGTTACTAGAATTAAAACAAACCCAAAGATTTTGTTATTGTATACATGAATTATTTTATTATTTATAATGATAACATTATTACAATAATATAAATTAATTATTAATAATTACAGCAATTTCCCGATGCTCTTCCGCTACGTGTTTCATGACTGCTTATAGTCCAACTAGTGATTTAGTGAAGACTAGTATAGTACCGGTATTCTATAAAAAAAATGTCAGTATGATAACAGTCTGTGCTGACGAAACTAAGTTGGACATGGATAACTATGTTGTACTCAATGGGGGGAATCACAAAACATGTCACAAAATAACTAGTACCTCTTGGTAAAACAATTCAAACAGTTTGATTTCTAATATCAGGGAATAAATTCCTAATATTTACAAAAGGAATTTAAGCAAATTGGAGGTTTTACATGGAGAAACTTGAACTGAAAGGCCCTGTACAAACCAATAGGGATTTCACAAGGTGTCCCTTTTGACAGACTGAGAAATGGGGTAGAGCACTCGATGGAACAACATCGACTGAGAGAATAACATTTTCAGGAATTGATGGGGGGGAAGGAAAATGTAAAATTAGCATTGTTAGTAGTTTTCGGTCTTTTCCAACAGTGCTTGAGGAAAGGAGGGACCCTCTTTAAAAAAATTTTGAGATTCTGAGAGATGAACCTTTACAGAATTAGAACCTTGGGGATGGAACAGCCAAATGAAATCCTGGGAAAAAATTACCATTGTGATATTAGCGATCCATTGCAAGTTACTCAAGGCAATCAAAATCTACTAGTTAGTAATTGATGAAGCATGACACAGTGTAAAGCAATGGATGTTCAGAAGTAAACACAGCCGATCACGACAGGCGATCACATAAAAAATGTTGTTAAAATTGCACTTCAACTATTAGAATATTCAAACTAGGCAAGTTGCTCTAAAATATACAATTCATCCAAATCAAATCACTATTAATAGGGATGCCCACTCTCAATACAGTTTCCACTAGAACGATTTTTCATTTACTGTGTGCGTGCACTCACACACGTATTGTCTATGGAGAAACTGATCGATACAAGAAATCCCAGGCATGTTAAATGGCGTACATACTTGTTTTGATCCAAATGTAGGCCTATATCAGGGTGTTTCAAGAAATTCCTGATTCCACCAGAAAACATTCACCAAACTTTTTCCTGTTTGGTCAGTAAATAGAGAGGACCTTCCTGCATGAAGAGATCAGCCTTTTTTAATGAAAAATTTAATGAGATGAGAACTACAACAGGTTGAAGTGACACCATTCCGTGCATCAGGTGTTCAAACGCAATTATCTCCAAATTTGGAGTGAATCAGACAAGCAAACTTACATACTCATAAAATTTAACTATTTATGAAGACAAAATGTGTAGGATGTTAAGAAATTTAAGAATGTTTAAGCCTACCGCGGCCCATCTCAAATCATGCACTTCCCCGTGCACTTCTTACTACCATGTCCATTTCATAGGGAGTATAAAAACCGGGGACCATCATGGCTTCCATGCACACAGTGTATTGCTCAATGTAGTAAAGATAAACTTTGAGTTGGAGCAAATTTCTCAAAATTGGCAGTGATTAATGTTACCAAACTTATGCCATGATGAAATATAATAATTTTTGAAGATAAAATGTGCTGACCGTAAAAGATTGAACAATGTTTAAGACTACCGCCATTCATTTGAAATAATGCACTTATTGTTCATCTCCTCTATGGAGATATTTTCCATGGCGGCCATCTATGATCATGCTTGCGGTTTCACCAAACAAACCATGGGTTTTGAGGTCTTATATGTTTTGTTGTATGTCAACAAAATCGATTAAATTTCAGGATGATCTTATTTTCATGTTGTTATAAGCAAATATAATGTTCCAGATAACGCTAGTTAATAAATACATTAAGAAAAAGTACCTTAAAATTGCACTTTCTGTTAGTAATCCTTTTGGACTTTAACTTTTTAAAATGTTCTAGCAGCCCTATATAAAACCGTAACACTCAAAAGGCCATATCTCTGGAATGAAACGTCCGATTAAGATTATTTAAACGCCAAAATGTTTCTTTCATCAATTCCCAGCCAATAAGTTAGGTCTGAATCAATTTAAAAGTACTTCAATTTTTAGTGGACATGCCTACTATTAAATCAAAATCAACAAAGTTTGCACAAAATTAGCACAAAAAGTGGAAAATGTTTGTAATATTGGAGTTAAAAGTGGAGGGAGGGGCAAGAAAAATATTTTTGGGGAAAGTGCCGCATGTCCCCCCTAGTGCCACCACTGTTTAGAAGGTGATTTTATTCAGACATTTGATTGATTAATTAGTTGTACAGTTGTCATTCAAAAGTTTCTTTAGGTGTGGTTATTAGGGGAGGGGAACTGATTACGTGAATACAGTGGGCTACTTGTGTGACCTTGGCAGCTAAATAGCTAAATAAATTTGAGGAACATTTTAAACTTCCATTCAATCTTTTAGGGGCCTGTCATTTTCTTCGGAAAGGGGGCCCCACATTTACAAAAAGTCGGCATCAATACAATTGCGACCCATCTCGGCAACAACATTTTATGACCCCCACTACCAATACACCCTACCCCCCTAAAAAGGCTAACATTTTTGAACCCCGTATATTTGAGTCCCCCCTTCCGAAGAAAATGACAGCCCACAATTTTGCCAGTAAGTGTTATAATTATACAGAATTGTTTTACTGTTTTACTACTTCCAGATGGCAGAGCTTACTCCAGGCATGGCAGTGGTCAATGTGTTTCCAAGTATACTGGATATGGAGAAGACATAAATAGTTTGCAAAACTATAGAATGGATGATTTTTACAGTGGGGCAGAACAGGTTTAGATGTGATCAAACAAGACCATGAATGGCACACACTGACACTAGAAAGCCATTGTAGGTAAGAACAGTTATTCCAGTATTATATTTCTTTTTATGTTGCATGTCCAGTGGCGTAGCTATGGGGTTGTGGTGCCCAGGGCAAGGATACAAACTTTTCACAGCTTGTACCTCAATAGATACACTACAAAAAGAAACATTAATAACAGGTACCGGTATTTTATTTGGTTTATGTTGAGTTATATTTACACCTTTTTTAATCTATCATCATTTCAAAACCTGGTGCTCAGGGCCCGGGCCCAGGGCATGTGTCACCCCTGCCCCCTAGCTATGCCACTGCATGTCTCTGATTGCCATGGTTGCTTATCAAAACTGAGATAAATTTTGGCCCTTACTGGGATATGGCTTTTTTCTTTTGTGGATTGCAGTTAATACAAATAACTAGAAGCAAAATCAGTTGCTCCGGAACCAGGGAAGGTGGGTTGGGGTGGCACCCCCCAATTAAAGCGACACAGTATCTTAACTCCATTTGTGGTGAAAATGAGATTTTGATATGAAAATTAAGCTGTCAGTGCCTACTTTTAATGGACACAAAATCATATCTACATCATGGTTTGTATTTACACAGTACACTCAAACTAGTTATTTCATACCTGCCAACTGTCCCTATTTAATAGGGACTGTTCCTATTTTTACAGAAACAAATAGCATAAAAGAGAGCAATTTTACCATGTGTCCCTATTTTTTTTTTTTTTTTACTGCAGTAAGGTATAGAAAATTCAGGAATGTCCCTATTTTCAGATTTTTTTCTCACATTTGTCCCTATTTGTGAGGTCTTAGGGTTGGCAGGTATGCTATTTTGAGTTAAGATGTTGTGTTGCTGAGCCCTTGATTTCTTGTTGACAATTTAAAGATAACACATTGATTTGGAAATAGTGTTTTAGGAATTTCACAGAGGTATATATCAATAATAATTGTATTTTTGTTCTGTCCACAGCACGCACACTTCACACTTGCTTCAAAACTGGATGTGGATACTGTTACAAAAGCCGGCATCTTAAAAATAAGGAATACATTTACCATGTTTACAGGGGTTGCTATCCCACAAAACTTGGAGCTACTTTCCTCAAGCCACACCAAGCTTCACCACTTTCTTCTTCTTCTTCTTCTTGGATACCGCTTTACAATGATTAAGTTTGGATTTGTCAAATGAGCTACTAGGAGCAGCTTGAACTATTAAAAGCATTCATATGATCAAGGTTAAACTTGGCTTTTGCTTTCATCAGGCATCATCGTGAACTAATGATGGTGACAAATTGAACGCATGAATAGTGAGACAATGGAAAACCTTTTTGATGCATGTTTTATAAAGTGAAAGTTGACTTTACATTTGTGAGCAAAAGGTGAAAGTAAGCTGAGGTGAAGCTTGACCTCCAATAATGACAATATAAGTAGTTGAGGTGAACAACGTTGAATGCTTCAGGTTGGCTTAAACATGCTGAATGACCTTTACATTAAAGGCAACTGTTTTGTGAATTTATGGGCTGTCATTTCCTTCAGAAAGGTTCATGAATATACTTGGGGTCATAGAAATTGTATACCAAAGAATAGTGAGGGTCAATTTTTTTTTTATACCAAAAATAGGGAGATACCAAAAATAGGAAGGTTATAAAATTACTACAGTTTCTGTGAAAGAAGAACAGCACTTGTTTACATTTTGAAAGTGTGCACGGTGTAAACACAGAAGTAGGGTTCTGATTAGCTGATTCAATCATCTGACAATCATAACAACAGATGCGGTAATCTGATTGGCCAATTACGCATCAAAACGTTGGTTGGCACAAACAAAGCTCTGCATTATGTCCCTCATTAACGGGTGCTCGCATCAATCTGAGCAAGCTGCCATACTTCCGAGTGTAAGGGCATGTGACTATTAAACATTTTGGGTGCCGGACTGCCCTACATGCATATTTACACTCTCCACCACACATTTTGCACCATCTTTAGTTACAGTGACAAATGTTTCCGTACTGTGGTCACCTTTCCATCAAGCACACATTTCTTGACTTTGTTGGGAAAATTTGTTTCTGGTATGCGTGCAGAAGGGTGGTCATAAAAATATTCTGCCAAAAATTGGGGAGGGGGGTGCCACAAAATGTTGAGCCCACGATGGAGGGGGTTCATAAAAATTGACTCTGGTCACCAACATAATCATGACCCCTCCCTGCCCTCCTCTATTTACTAAAACCTAACTTTGAAGATGAACTTATATGTGTGAAAGTGAAACACTAAACCATATGATGACAAATCATAAACTATTTCTGAGTTTGATTGACAGTAAGTTTAATTCCAACTTTGCTGTTTTGTAATGTTGGCATATTTTATCAATGATGATCAGTAAAGCTATCTACTATAATAAAAAATCCCTTTAAAAGGGAAGGCCAGCCTCAATGCAGAAGAGGTCTTGTAAATAGTTTGGGTCACCGTGAAAGGCATTTTTTAGGATCACGCTTACATCCATGTTACATGACAGTCCACCAAACCACGAATAGTGAGAACATGCACACTGAAACAGCAAAAAACATTAACTCCTATAACTCCTGTCAACTCTTTAATTCATTACTCCAAATTGTTCTGTATTTTTGTCTTTACTGCTTTTTACCCATGCTTATTATGAAAATCAAGAAATACACTGCAGTTGTTAGTTAATTCGCTATGTAAACTCAACTTACATGCACATTTTATTTTAAAATGATTTTATATTATTTCGCAATGTATAGTTTACTATAAAGTAGATAGTGGCACGCACATGATAAAGGACTGATCATTCACTGCAATCTTCACTTTTAAACTGTATTTTTTGAATGTGTTGATTGTTAGTCCGAAACTCCTGCAAAGCTATATGGACATGGCATCTTACCTACTCCATTCTGTAATAGTCTGCATTGTGTGTTTTCTCAGTCTTCAATCATTTTGTTGAATGTAATTTTATGAATCAAATAAAAAGATAGAAAGTGGCCTCACTTTAGTTATGTGTCATTTTATAGTATTTATAATTTATAAAGTAAGACAATAATTTATTTATTTTCTATAAGTGCATGTCAAAATATGGTATATATTGTTCAATATTATAGCTAGCCCCTAAAAACTTTATTTTCCATCGGATTTTCCCGTTGAAAAGACAAAACTGATGTTAAAGATAGCAATAATATCATCAATAACATTTTGAGTCATTTTTATCCATAAAACGATACAGGATAGGATAGATAATTACTTTGACTTCAATGTGGTCCATATAATGAAGATTTTGATTCTACAACATTATTAGATCTGTTATCAACATATCAATTATGCACTCACAGGCAACCAAACATCATGCTATGCTCAGTAGTCCACTGATATGACCTCGTCCAGTGATCATTCCCCGCTAATTACTAATTGTTGACCATGTCATTTTTTTGATATGCTGATTGCTGAACAAGTGTATGTTAATATATGTGTAGGCCTAACCTATGATAACTTTTTAAGTCATAATTAATTCAAACATAACTTTGGCAAGACTCAATCGTTTTCGTTCGTTGAAACGGCAAAACATACTTTCTTTTCCTTGCAAATCGAATTAGCAGACATCAAAAACATTTCCACCACAAGAAGTAAAAAAAATAATTCATACCAATAGAAGAAGGCTATAATCTTAGCTAATCTTTAGTGTACACAAATCCCATCTAAGAATTAGATACCAGCCCTATGGGCTGGCGAAAATGAGTATATCCCTTGTTTGTTCCTATGCAGTATGAAACAATATAGCAATGCTCACAGGTGTATGGGTATGTATCACATTCACAGCCGTTGGTCTCTGCAAACCCAATTTAAACCAAATGTTGATAGTTTTTCATATTACATGAACAAGCAAGTGATAACTGATAATTGAGATAACGTGTCTGTAATCAGTTTAAAGGCCCTCTTTTTCTTCATTCAGATTGGAGATTTTGGTACTAGTATCAGTGAGAAGCCCATACATGTATTTTACAGTATTTTAGGTGACCTCAAGGATGAACAGATGATTTATTGTGGTATTTAACTGATTACATGTAATTGTGTCCCAGTTTAAAGAAGAAATAATACAAACAAACAGTTTTAGCTCTTATATTAATTCACAGGGAGCAACTGCAGTTTCAAAATATACACGAGTGCCCAGAAAGATGCGAATTAAGGGTCCTTTTCAGATAATGAACGCCAATCCCGTATTTTAATGATGCCGCTATTCACAAAGCGAGTTTCCATGGCATGTTTTGCATAAGGAACATAACCCTAACATAAATATTAGAAAATGATACACCGCATGATTTAGGAAGTGGAAAAAGTGCTGTGTTTTGAAACAAAGCACCAAAACGGAGCAATATCATAGTAAACATAAGAATAACAAAATGTACGTTGAATTGCCAAACAAAGTTCCAAAATGGAGCACTATAATAGATAACATAAGAATTAAAAATTCGATGCCGTATTTCCAAAGAAAGCATCGAAACGGAGCACTATAATAGGAAACATAAAAATTAAAAATTCCATGCCGTATTTCCAAAGAAAGCACCAAAACGGAGCACTATAATAGGAAACATAAGAATTAGAAATTTGATGCTGTGTTTCCAAACAAAGCACCAAAACGGAGCACTATAAAAGATAACATAAGAATAAAAAATTTCATGCTGTATTTGCAAACAAAGCACCAAAACACAGCACTATAATAGGAAACATAAGAATTAGAAATTTAATGCTGTGTTTCCAAACAAAGCACCAAAACGGAGCACTATAAAAGATAACATAAGAATTAAAAATTTCATGCTGTATTTGCAAACAAAGCACCAAAACGGAGCACTATAATAGATAACATAAAACTTAAAAATTCCATGCCGTATTTGCAAACAAAGCACCAAAACGGAGCATTATAATAGGAAACATACGAATTAGAAATTTGATGCTGTATTTCTAAACAAAGCACCGAAACGGAGCACTATAATTGATAACATGAGAAATAAAAAATCCCATGCCGTATTTGCAAACAAAGCACCAAAACGGAACACTATATATAATAGATAACATAAGAATTAATCATTTTATGCTGTATTTCCAAACAAAGCACCAAACACAGCACTATAATAGGAAACATAGGAATTAGAAATTTCATGTTGTATTTCCAAACAAAGCACCAAAACGGAGCACTATAAAAGATAACATAAGAATTAAAAATTTCATGCTGTATTTGCAAACAAAGCACCAAAACGGAGCACTATAATAGATAACATAAGAATTAAAAATTCCATGCCGTATTTGCAAACAAAGCACCAAAACGGAACACTATATATAATAGATAACATAAGAATTAATCATTTTATGCTGTATTTCCATTGGGGAGAAAAGTGAATTTCAAAGGTGTGGTGTGTGCAAAATCGACACATTTTGCAAAAAGTGGTAATTTATGTAATTTTGGGGGTTTTGCATCAAAAGTGTGTAGGAGGAAACTGGGAGAAGAAAATTATTGGGGTATGCTCCCTTATATTGTTTTTGCATGTTCCTCGTATCATGCTTCACAAGATAGTGTCTTGTTTAAAAAAAAATTATTTCGCCCCTTATGTCTTTCTTTATTTTATTCTTAATTAAATAAGTAATTAATTTTGTAGTGTGGGAAATGCTCCCTTATATTTTTTTCATGTTCCTCGTATCATGCTTGACAAGATAAGGTCTTGCTTTTTTATTTATTTCGCCCCTTATGTTTGTCTTTATTTTATTGTTTAATTAAATGATTAATAATGGTACCACTTACACACACGCATTGTTAATACTAGGCATGTCCACTAAAAATTGAAGTACTTTTAAATTGATTCAGACCTAACTTATTGGCTGGGAATTGATGAAAGAAACATTTTGGCGTTTAAATAATCTTAATCGGACGTTTCATTCCAGAGATATGGCCTTTTGAGTGTTACGGTTTTATATAGGGCTGCTAGAACATTTTAAAAAGTTAAAGTCCAAAAAGGATTACTAACAGAAAGTGCAATTTTAAGGTACTTTTTCTTAATGTATTTATTAACTAGCGTTATCTGGAACATTATATTTGCTTATAACAACATGAAAATAAGATCATCCTGAAAATTTAATCGATTTTGTTGACATACAACAAAAAATATAAGACCTCAAAACCCATGGTTTGTTTGGTGAAACCGCAAGCATGATCATAGATGGCCGCCATGGAAAATATCTCCATAGAGGAGATGAACAATAAGTGCATTATTTCAAATGAATGGCGGTAGTCTTAAACATTGTTCAATCTTTTACGGTCAGCACATTTTATCTTCAAAAATTATTATATTTCATCATGGCATAAGTTTGGTAACATTAATCACTGCCAATTTTGAGAAATTTGCTCCAACTCAAAGTTTATCTTTACTACATTGAGCAATACACTGTGTGCATGGAAGCCATGATGGTCCCCGGTTTTTATACTCCCTATGAAATGGACATGGTAGTAAGACATGCACGGGGAAGTGCATGATTTGAGATGGGCCGCAGTAGGCTTAAACATTCTTAAATTTCTTAACATCCTACACATTTTGTCTTCATAAATAGTTAAATTTTATGAGTATGTAAGTTTGCTTGTCTGATTCACTCCAAATTTGGAGATAATTGCGTTTGAACACCTGATGCACGGAATGGTGTCATTTCAACCTGTTGTAGTTCTCATCTCATTAAATTTTTCATTAAAAAAAGTTGATCTCTTCATGCAGGAAGGTCCTCTCTATTTACTGACCAAACAGGAAAAAGTTTGGTGAATGTTTTCTGGTGGAATCAGGAATTTCTTGAAACACCCTGATATAGGCCTACATTTGGATCAAAACAAGTATGTACGCCATTTAACATGCCTGGGATTTCTTGTATCGATCAGTTTCTCCATAGACAATACGTGTGTGAGTGCACGCACACAGTAAATGAAAAATCGTTCTAGTGGAAACTGTATTGAGAGTGGGCATCCCTATTAATACCCCAATGCATATGGGGTGTTCACAGATTTGGGGTCAAAGGTTATTAAAGGGTCACTTTCGGTCCGCTACGAAGTACCTTCAAAATGCCTCTTCTACCACGAAATAACACAACACATGCAATTAACCTTAGCCAGTGTCTATAGGGTGTTCACAAATTTTGGGTCAAAGATCTTTAAGAGGGCACTTCCGATCCAAAACTTAATACTTCAAATACCTCCTGCCACAATAGCATATCAGAGTGACACCACCTGCACACATGCATTGATAAGAGCCAGTGTCTATGGGGTATTCACATAATATGTGCTTATTATGTCCATAATTTGCATAACAAAACATGAAAATGTTAATTACAAAAATCAATACATAAAATTGCCTAACAATGACAATGGATCACAAACACCAGGTTGCCATTACAATTACCATTGCCATTACCCAGAGACTATGACCTGCTAATTAAGACATATCCATTTGTGATGAGCCGCCCACCCTTGAGGAAACGAGAGATGCCATCCAGAGCACGAAGAACGACAAAACTGCGGCGAAGTTATGGCCAACATCATACACAAATTCTTACATGCACCCCTTCTGAACCGTGGATCACCAATGCCATTGTTCCGTTACCAAAGGAATGATACCGCAACCTCATTACTAATATAACTACGAATGGATCACCCTGATGTCCAATGTTGTAAAAGTATACAACAAGATATTGTTGAGAAGAATAGAGCCCATATAGATCCGATATCCAATAATACAAGAGAACCAGGCCGGATTCCATCCATCCAGGAAGAAGTTGCTCACAACAGAGCAAATCCATATTCTCAAACGAATTATTGAAGCCTTCCATCAACTTCTAATATCCATCACATGTATCGACTTTTAAGAGGCTTTTGATTCAATCAACAGGAGTGTCATGTTTTCAAT
The DNA here is from genome assembly GCF_039555335.1 of Amphiura filiformis. Classification (NCBI taxonomy): domain Eukaryota; kingdom Metazoa; phylum Echinodermata; class Ophiuroidea; order Amphilepidida; family Amphiuridae; genus Amphiura; species Amphiura filiformis. The sequence goes on from NC_092634.1 coordinate 40,482,559, forward strand.
TCTTTGTTACTATAATATTCCAGAGCACTTGGCAACACCTTAGATATACCGGAGTACTGCAGGGGAGTATTCTGGCCCCATTCCTGTTTATCGTATTCATATACCACCTGCGAGCTCTGCGTTATCCATTATAATAACCATCGCAGCCAGGATCAACTCCTCGAGTTTCATACGGGTATAGAAGTAAGTTCATTGCCCAGGTAAGGGGCCGTCCATAATTTTCGCCAATTTCACTTACGTACAAAGCGTACGTAACTTTTTACCTCCCTCGAGTTACGTACAAATAAAATGGCGAAGATTATTTCCACGAGTAGGCCTACTACTAATAGCAAAATTGAGATGTTGGGTTGGGGTTGGGGTTGAGGTTAGAGTTTTAATAGGTTAAAGGTTCGATTAGGTTTAGGGTTAGGGCTATATTAGTGTTCCAGGAGGATAGTTGGTTCTGGATTAATGTTTTTACAGATAAGTTGAAAAATGCTGAAAAAACTTCCTTTTTAAACCATATTTTCATGAAAACGAAAGCCATCAATAAATTAAAATAATAGCTTAAAATACAGCCCGAATCTACACTAAATGGCTAATGCACTCCAAAAATCTGCTGAACATCCCCCGACTCTCTTTTCCACTAAGAACAACCGGGATCACATCATATATAGGGAGGAACCAGGGGAACATCCCTTTGGCATGTTTGGTGTATGTTCTTGCATTAAACTACGGGTTCCATGTCTTTTGACGCTGCCATTGATCCTAGCGCAGATAGAAAATACTTTTTTAAGCATTTTGGTGTGAAGCAAATTAAGCATAATGTAAAATAGGACCATGTGCATATTAGACTCAAAATTAAAGAGAAAATCATTATTTGTATGGCATGTTATAGAAATTGTTAAAACGAATTGAACAATTTTAGGTTAATTGGTTGTATCTTATGAATAAAATATTGGAAAATACCATAATTTTTCACTTTCATTTTTTGTTTTATTGCTCAAACAAATCGCCATTTTCTTACGTACACTTGCCCAGGATTTTTACCCCCTCCCCCTCTTACGTACGCTTTGTAAGCAAGTGAAAATGGCGAAAATTATGGACGGCCCCTAAGTTTCAACCTATTTCAACCACTTTTTAGAGAACTGATGCAGAATAGACAATTTGGAGGCTGGAACTCTAGCACTCGCGCACCAGAGTCTACAGCGCCTTACCTGATAACCGATTGAGCTGACTGGATTGATCCTGAATTACACGGGTCTACTGAAAAGCTACTGCTATTGACTTTACCACAATGTTTAAAATAATCAGGAAAAAGATACTCGAAAATAGGTATTCGTACTGATGCATACCCACTTGCAGTGTCAAAATTCACCAGTATATCAATAATCTTCAAGAAATGACGTTGAGAAGTTGAATGTAATTTGTAGCATAAATTAATATTTTAAGGACTATTTGAAATCCTGGTGTGATATTGAAAATATAAATTTCGTCAAACTTCCTTGTGTGTGATCATTTGAAAAACCTAATCAGGAAATCGATTATCCCACAATGCAGCGCGACGACGATATTTTATTTCGAATTTGATCATTATATAATCAATTTATGCATTTTCAATGGGGTACAAAGTTATTTACCTTTACCTGTTGCTACCTGAAATTCATTCGTTACCCTTTTTTAAACAAATTGCCTTTTAAAAATGCTTCTGTAAATTTTTGTGGGGTCAATAGGCGTGCGAAAAATCAGGAGCATTTGTAGTATTTAGAGGAAGAGCGGGTAGCTATAGTGAATTAATTCACTAAAGGCCACATGGCAAAAACGTCTCAAAATTAGCGGTTTTGGACCTATTGTTTGTTTGTTTGTTTACCCAGGTTGGTCCGTGAGGGACACATGCTAATCCATGGGAAATCCATGGACCGTTCCAAGCTCATACTATAAAAAGCACAAGCCTGGATAGCCAATGTAGGCTAATAAAATACATGCTGGCCTAGATAGCTTTGATAAACAAAGCAAGAAAAGGATGAAAATAGCAAGGAAAAGGAGAAAGGAGAGAAGGCCACTCCCAAACACAATTTTACTCTTAGCTTTTACTTCGTGAGAAAGGAAACTGGAATTCCAATCTCAAGCCCCGATGCAAAGGCTTTATTATAATGTTTTGTTGTAATGAGTCACATGATTATTTACGCTGTACAATTTTTATTTACTTCCTCACAGTTGCATGATGGGATTAGTCCTACATGAAATAACCTTTGACGGGATTCATTGACCTGTAACTTGAAAACACTTTGATTCTTGAATGGTTGGTAAACATTGTATGGTTCAAGTGTATTAATAGTAAATTACATAATGTAGCATACAGATCGACGCACAAAAATTAATGGGTACGCATAGTAGGCCTACTATACGAATTATTGTATTTTTGAACAATCAATTTTATTTGAGAGTGGTCGAAAAATATATTTGGAAGGGTACGTTAAAATAGAGAGAAATCAGACGCCACGTCAATGAAATAAAATCGGAGAAAATCCATGCATAATTGCATATCCCTATCTTTGCTTATTTTTATTTACAAAATAGAAAGGGGAATAATTATTGAACGGAATACGGTCCAATGTCACTTTTCAAACGCACCCTACGACAAACTACACATGTTTAGTGTCTAGACTTCAGGAAGTATTGATGGCACAAATTTTAGTTCATTACTTTTATTGTACTGAAGGTATATATACAAACGGGACTCCCAAAAACAGATACATCTTAATGAGCCTCGAACCTGGGACCTGAACTCCTTAAGAAAATTATCTTGGACCAGGACGGATCGGACCCTACTCTTTTCGAAACTGACCGTTGTCTGTGAATGGAACCGAGGCTTAACGTCGGCGCTTCGAAGGTCGGATCATTCTATTTGTTCGTGTACCCAATTTGATTGACGGACCCGCAGACGTGAACTACAATCGCGGACAAAATGGTTGGAACACTTTGATAGGGGTACTTCAAAGTTCAACCCCCCCCCCCACATTCCCCCCGGTCAATGTTGCCAGTTGTTTATTTAGTCAGGCATCCCAAGAGGCACCCAACATTGATTGGTGGGGAAGGGAGAGTTCTGAAGTAGTAGGAAACGGTTCAGACTTCACACCAAAGAAAACTAAATTTCAGTATGTCAAGTATAACGGAAATATTGTTCAAACAGTCCTACCTTTATACAAGTTTTCCAACTACTTTTGACCGGGATTGTAGTTTCTGTATTTCCGACTTTTACCGAGCTAGGTATATATCACAGACTCAATATAATATTAAACACAAAAGACACGAGTTATTTAATGCTTGTATATGGAAGATATTAATTTTATAAAAGCTTCAAAAAATTAAAAATTAAATAATACAAGAAATGAAATAAGTCACTGAAAGAACAAAATGTGCTATTTTAGCCAATCTGCAGGGGGAAAGCTAAAAAAATCACTCTTGCCAAGCGAAAAGGACGCCATTTGAAAACCGCACTTGATACAATAATGAAATGTGACACATTTAATAAAAATGCAAAGTTATCTCAGTTCATAACAAAATATGAAGATGAAATAATTATGTAAATTAGCTAATTATATCTAATTAAGTAGTCATGCTATTATTATGCAAATCAAGCAATTGTAACTTTCAAAATTTGTCACCTATTAAAACATCAGGACCTGTGCTTCAATAATTATCTGTCCGGGGTAGGTAATTTTGTCAAGGCAAAAGGGAGGCAAGAAGTTTTTGGCAAAAAAAGGCGAAATAGATTTTAGTACTCATTTATGGGGCACCTTTTAAAAATAAATACTGCCAGTATATAAAATACAGATTTATGTAAAATGTTTCGTTTGTCTTTTATACACGGCTTTCGGCTGAACTCCTAGCAGAATATGTTTGCACATCTATGACAATGACAAAGGTACCAAAATCTGATTTTGATGATTTTTACGATCGTCCGAATGAGCAAATCACTGAATGGGCCTTTAACATAGAAGGGTGGTTTATTTTAATACCCCCATTTGTCCAATGTCGTTCACTATTAACAACACAGTAGTGCTTTAAAAGATACCAGAATTTAAAAGTAGTGGGGGTATGCTCCATTATATTGTTTTTCATGTTCCTCGTATCATGCTTGACAAGATAAGGTCTTGCTTTTTATTTCTTTCGCCCCTTATGTTTTTCTTTATTTTATTGTTTGATTAAATGATTAATTAATTAATTAATTTTGTAGTGGGGTATGCTCCATTATATCTTTTTTTTCATGTTCCTCGTATCATGCTTGACAAGATAAGGTCTTTCTTTTTATTTATTTCACCCCTGATGTTTTTCTTTATTTTATTCTTAATTAAATAAGTAATTAATTTTGTAGTGGGAGGTAATGCTCCGTATGTTTTTTTTAGTGGGGGAAATGCTCCCTTATATTTTTTTCATGTTCCTCGTATCATGCTTGACAAGATAAGGTCTTGCTTTTTATTTATTTCGCCTCTTATGTTTTTCTTTATTTTATTTGTTTAATTAAATGATTAATTAATTCTGTAGTGGGGGTATGCTCCATTCTATTCATCTTCAATGACCCTAAGAAAGCCCCCTAAAGTCAAGAGTTACAGGTGGAAAACCAAAAGATTCAAGGAAAGCCCAGTTCAATACATGGCTGAACTCCTGAATCATGCTTAGTATTCTCCTGTCCATCTATTGATTTGGTTTGATTCATCTTTTGTGCGAATGGATGGATGGGAGGGGCTGGTATGATTTGGTAGCCCAAGCCCAAGTGCAATTCCCTCTCCTGTCATATTATTATATCTTTTTATTATGCCGTCACATTGATATTCTATAAGGTTGAGTTTTTGTGCAATGGTAAGTGTAGGAGTGCATCAGTGGATGCTGGTGTGTATGGGTATGGGAGGGGTGTGTGGTGGGGTGTGTGCAGGGGTGTGTTTGAGATATGGTGTTGGGGTGAGTTCGGTTGAGTATGAGCTACAGCTATTTATTAATTCTTTGATTGTACCTTTTAAAATTTTCAGTGAGTATGTATTGTGCAATAATTCAAGTTTTTTGTATGTATTTTATTATTATCTGCATTTCTTTATATAAATTTGATTGTAATTATTGTAATTCACCATGCAATTCAGCCATTTTGGCTGCTATTTGAGTGTTTTAATAAAATATACCTGAAATATACCTGAAATTATATTTTTTCATGTTCCTCGTATCATGCTTGACAAGATAAGGTCTTGCTTTTTATTTATTTCGCCCCTTATGTTTTTCTTTATTTTATTGTTTAATTAAATGATTAATTAATTAATTTTGTAGTGGGGGTATGCTCCATTATATTTTGTTCTTGTTCCTCGTATCATGCTTGACAATAAGGTCTTACTTTTTTAAATATTAATTTTGCCCTTTTGTTTTTTTTTTTTCTTTATTTTATTGTTTAATTTGAAATGATTAATTAATTTTGTAGTGGGGGTATGCTCCATTATATTTTTTTATGTTCCTCGTATCATGCTTGACAAGATATGGTCTTGCTTTTTATTTATTTCGCCCCTTGTGTTTTTTCTTTATTTTATTGTTTTATTAAATGATTAATTAATTAATTTTGTAGTGGGGGTATGCTCCATTATATCTTTTTTTCATGTTCCTCATATCATGCTTGACAAGATAAGGTCGTACTTTTTATTTATTTCGTCCCTTGTGATTTTCTTTATTTTATTTTTTATAAACGACGATGATGATGATAATGATGACGATGACGATGATGATGATGATGATGATGATGATGATGATGATGATGATGAACAAATCAAATCAAATCAAAGATGATAATGATGACGATGACGATGATGATGATGATGATGATGATGATGATGATGATGATGATGATTATACACAAACGAAAAAGAGGAACAAACATGCCTAGAATATAATATTATAATTAACATGGAAAAATTTGACCTCTTATCTACTCGCAAACTGAGATTATGCATATCTTATCTCTTCAATAAACATTGTAAAAGTCGATTTGGCCTTGGCACGGGCCCTTGCTGAAAATATGTCACATATTGTTCGGATTATAAAGACACCGTTTGTTGACCCTATAATGTTTGTGCACTCATAAATTGACCTCTGAGTGTATTGGGTATAAATGCATGATCTTCTATAACAACAGGTTAACTTTCTTGTTGAATGGAGGCCTCGAGGTCACTGAACTGTGTATTTGGAGATGATGTATTTTTTGGGTCATAGCACACGTGTTAAGCAAAAACATATACATGAGAAGTAAGCAGGTTACATCTTCTCTGCTGTGACTGATACCATAGAAACGTGCTCTTTGTTTAAACATTGCAAGTAACATGAGTGGCAAACATTAATGTTTCATATTGCTTGAGAGAATTTCATACTAAATTAAATCCCTCATCACTGCCATCATCGTCACCATCACGACTCTAATAATCATCTGACATCAGTTGTATTATCCATCATCATCATCATCATCATCATCATCATCATCATCATCAACAACAACAACAACAACAACAACAACATCATAATCATCATCATCATCATCTAAACCATCATCATCATCATCATCATCGTCGTCATCATCATTTACAATATAGCCACACAAATAGAATTAACTGCAAGTCATCAGAAAAACAAAATATTTTAAACAAATTATTGTTTTATTACTGTGCGCACAGTTTGCAACAACAACATCAACTGCTAGATTATGCTCAAATGAAAAATAAAATAGACTTTCAAAAGTCTAAAATGAAAATAAATGTTGTTTATTGATAATGATGCCACCAATAGAACGAGAAGATTTGCCCCTTCATTTTGCATACCACTTTGTCCAATTTTTGTTTCTCATTTCTTCACAAAATGCAAAAAAAAAAATGCAAAAAAAAAAATGCAATGAATGTAGTACCCCCTTAACAATGTTGAACTACATTCAAGCACAAAAAACAGAAATGAAGGACATGTATTGTGGGAAGTGTAATATTCTTCTCTGCCCTATACTTGTCATAAGCAATACAATAGTTCGAAAGGTCACCATTAGTTTTTTTGTGCGTGTGTGGGGGTGTGTGTGTGTAAAGGTGTGTGAATAAAGGAATGATTTTGCCTCAGGGTGGCAGTATTCAAACCTACATTGACTGGCCATTGTTAAGTGCAAACCTGACAACCTTTGCAATATATTGGCATATTTTGCTATTTTGACCGGACGGAAACCATGCGTTACCTCTGCTCTGTATTATAGTGTCTGCTACACCTTTAACCTACAGCACCACTATCAGGATATCGGATCAAGTATACAGTTGGACCGAGTGGGTGAAATAAATAACCCTCAATTTAAGTTATTTGTAGCTGGGATTTGTAGCTGTAACTTATTTTTATCTTGTTCGTTTTGCTATATTCATCGCAATTCAGTCATCCCACCATGCCTTTGATAAAACTACATTGTGTGTGTATCGTTCTTCTGTATTTGATGCTACATTGTGTTGGTATTCTACGCACAAATCAACATCCAACTAAAACAAGCCCATGTTATCCACATGGAAGTATCGCTTGTAAAATGTGGAATTATACTAATATGGATTGTGGCAACAGAAAACTAGTCTGCATTCCTCCATTTCAACATGCTGCTGCGATAAAGTCACTTGATCTTAGTCGGAATCTACTCAGTGTTATCCCTGATCGTGCATTTTATGGACTTAACAAGCTGCAACATTTGTATCTTTCTTCAAACAATGTATCATCCTTGCATGATGATGCATTTATTGGACTTCATGAACTAATAACTTTGGACCTATCTACCAACTCCATTTCTTACATACAACCAGATGTAGGCCTATTTAGCCTTTACAAGTTACAACAGTTGGATTTGTCTGGCAACTCAATTTCTGTACTACATGATGGATCATTTACTGGACTATTTAATCTGCTAAGTTTAGACCTGAGTGACAACATAATATCCTTGATAAGTGACAAAACCTTCGATGCAATGAACGAACTCATGCATTTAAACTTAAATGGAAACGAAATTCAAAATTCACCTGGTTTCCCATTTTTAGATCTCATCTCACTGCAGACCCTTGAGCTGGGCTGGAAAAATCTATCGAGTCTTAGTTCTTCATCACTTACTGGACTTGAAAATTTGCAAGGTCTGAAGATGTCATTTACTGATGTTAAGTCGGATATTATTACTGGTACTCCTCTTGTGCCACTTTCATCTTTGCACGAATTGTACATTGCTGATTCTATCTATGACTGTGATAGTATTAACAGACTGTTTATTGGATTACACAACCTACAACACCTTATGATCAAAGTTGGTGGATCCTGTTCTGATATTAAATTTTGCTCCTCATATAATGAATATCCTCATCACTTGGATACAGGTTATGAATGCAGCAGAGTGATTCCGTTGAAAAATCTTCAATTTTCCTCAAGTACTACCAGTCTTCCAGCTTTCAAAACACTTAATAATCTCACCAGTCTGCTGCTTCATAGTGTTGACATTTTTGCAGCCATAGAAGCTTTAAACTCCCTAGATTCACCACTTCAAAATCTAACTCTATCAAGAAATTCATACTCGAAAGCCTACTTTAATTCAGCAACCTTTGCATCATGGGGAACATGGAAGGCGTCCTTAGAGACATTAAAATTATCGGTTTATGACATACTGATTCAAGGTGCAACTTTTGAATGGTTTACGAATTTGCAAGTTTTAGATATTACAAGTTTATCGGGACACTTGCCTATGGACGCCTTCAAAGGTTTAAGAAGTTTAAAGCAATTAAAAGTGCTTTCCTACGACGCTGATCTGATTGAATCTGGTGCTCTGGATATATTGAGTCGCTATAACTCTTTAACAAAGCTAGATGTGTCACGCAATGGATTAGGTGGTAATTTTGACTTGTTCTGGCAGCAAATGTGTAACATTTCATCACTTCAAATTATAGACGTATCATTTAATAACTTTGAGAGTGGTAGTAAACCAATACGTTGGTCATGCTCTCCACCAAATTTGAAAGTATTAAACATAGGGAACCAACAAGAGGTGACGTTCAGTGCGGATATATGTACGGTTGCTACTCAAATGGAATCACTTGATTTTAGTGCAAACGTAGTCGACTTTAATCAAACAAATTGCACTTGCCCTAATCTTGTGATGTTAGTGTTCTCAAAGTGCAGCATGTTGTTGATCCCAGATGCTAAAATACACTTGCCTGTTTTACAAGAGCTATACCTGGATAGCCTCGCCGCTGTGTTCGGTCCTGGCATAGTTGGTGTACTGAATGCCCTAAAAGCTCCTAATTTACAGAACCTTTATTTGGGTAACAATGGGATATTTGGAATTAATATTCTCGGAAAGTTTTTTGCTAATCTAACATTTCTTGATCTAAGTTACAATAACATTAAAAACATGGCAACTATAGCTGTACACTTAAGGAAACTTGAATATCTTGATCTAAGTAACAACATGCTGAAGTCTATTAGCATCTTAGAGCCTTTGAGCAACTTAAGAAAACTGTTTCTTAATGCAAACCTAATCAATATAGTCCCCGAACCAATGCTATCCCATTCTAACTATCCTTATATGACCAAATTGGATGTAAGCAACAATAAATTTCAATGTGATTGCGAGGTAGAGGCATTTAGGAACTGGATACTTAGAGATAATGTGGTTCATCTTCAAGGTTCATCACAAGACTTTTATCGATGTTTTTCACCTGATTCAAGAAAAGATAGCAGCATCACAGAGATCAATTTAGATTGTGAATCACACTTATGGAAGTACGTATCGATCGGCACTTCTTGTGGTTTACTTCTACTTATTGCAATCATTTTCATGGTACGTTATCGCTGGCATATTCAATACAAGTCGTTTCTGTTGTTCAACAGACGAAGAAACCAACAACACCTACTTATCCAAGACGATGAACGTATTGATGATGATGAGAATGGACTCCCTCGATACGATGCATATGTTCCCTACCATGAAGCAAGTGCTGATGATTGGGTACACGGAGAGCTACTACCCAATATTGAGCAAGGAGAGGAACCTTTCAAACTTTTCCTAAGGTGTCGAGACATGCGTATTGGGAGAATAAAATTAGTTGAAATATCTCTTCACATGCAGAGAAGCCGCAAGGTTCTTGTTATACTCTCACCAGAATTTTTTGAAGACAATTGGTGCAATAAAGAACTAGAGATGGCACATTATAGAGTCCTGGAAGAGAACCGCAATGTGATGATTCTTATCATCCTGGAAGAGATTCCAAATAATAAAAAGACTCTGCTGTTTAGACACTTGCTGTGTAAAGTGCAATGCCTAAAGTGGCCAGGTGATGGATATGGACAATATTTGTTTTGGGGGCGTCTTCGCGAGGAACTTAAAAGACCAGTGCCTCTAGACCGTCGGTTCAATATATAATTTCATATCGATATGATGCTTATAGTTTCTAAAATTAAGATTTAAATTCGCTAAAGCTAGTACAGATCATGTAAGCTTTTTGTAATGACTTGTATAATCAATAATGAATATATGAATACAAAAGCCACCTAAGTCCATACTTTGGCCAAATTGAGTTAAGCATGGGAAATTGTTGCTATACATAGGCCTGTCATATGCATGAAAGAACAACTCAAATTCATTCTCTGTGTCTATTGGGCATGTGAAAAATAGCATGTATGAAAGAATCACCCAATTCCATGATTTGAGTCTTGTAACACATTGATTGAAATCCAGTATGTATAAAAGTCCACTTGTAACACATTCATTGCTAGAGAATGACTTTTGAACAAAAAATGGGTTTAATAAAGGAAAGTGTGTGGTTTATATTACATGGCAGAATGCTTATCAACATTATACATACCTGTGTGCTTTATTTTGTATTATCTTACTAGTGGTAATCTCATTCTAACATTGTTGTCTTTGTATATGATTCAAAAAACCACCGAAGTCCAAAATTTAAATGAACCCCACGAAGTCCCTGAAATGCTAATCGTCATACCTAATACAGGTTAATCCACTCATTTGCACGTAAAACTTACCATATTGACCAGGTAAATCTAACTGAAGGAATTAAAATGATACACGGTTTTTCTCTCAAAATAACTTCGCATGGACTTAGGTGGCTTTTGTATTCATGTATTCAATTGAGTAATTTTACTGATGAAATTTTCACTATTCTCACTGTAGCTGTTAAAAAGGGTTTATCCAAAAGATGATCTTGTCAGTAGTGATTTATTTTTGTGATTTTTGTACCAACCTTAAAGGGTACTGCATTTTGGTGTGCCAATCTCCATTCAACTGAATTTAGAGCCCTTAAAAGAGGGGAAATAAATGCCTTTATTATGCCCACCTTGAAAAAGGGTTGTCTCTCTAAATATGATTTAGAGGTTAATAACTGAGCATCGGTTATTTGGAGGGCATCGTGAAATATCTATACATTTTGCCATTCTGAGGTCCAAAACAAAATGCTTAGATTTTCACATTGCCCGACATATTACCGATGCAAAGTTATTAACCTCATTCATAACCGCCCCTTTCATCTCTTCACGTGTACAAAATAACACAAAATTTCCTTCAAAGTTTTGTAAAAATAAACAATCTTCCCTTTCCAAAGTTGAACACAAAAAACAGGACGACCAATGACAAAGGTGCGTGTCACAATATGTGCAAATATGGTACACAATTCAAATACGGCGCGGCAGCCAGTTTGTTCGACGCGCAATAAGGCTCACGCGGAGATGGCTAATATTTACTTTCGAACAAAACGCATTTTGAGGTCAATTGTGAGATATTAATGACCTGGATTTGCGTTCGCGTTAATACAAATACTAATATATGATTGGATCACACGCATCGTGCATATTCATGAGGTTATGAATATACGAGCGTCATTTGAGAAGTTCTACCTCCTTTCTTATAACTTTTGTTTTATAAATGGAAGCTTCTTCAAATTCAGCCATATTATACATAGGAATTTTATCTCTCTACAGATGAGAGCAAATGTATATAAATACCCTTTTCATTTTTTTGTAGATGACCTCAGAAGCAAAATAAGATTTGATACACCGGAAACGACAAAATATCGTAAAACATATTATATAAATAGGTGTGTATCCCTCCTACGAGATTTGCTCGATATGCAAGGGTACGTAATGATTATGCTAACTATTATTATAACTGAAACAACATCAAATGTGTACCCAAACAGTAAGATGGGCATTAATAAAAATGCATTTTATAATATTTAGTTTTTACACAAGCGGATGCAGGAAGTGGTTAAATGACCTGTCACCCCCATTAGATTAAAGTTGCTACCTTTTTGTACCAGCCAGAGGTATCATATAGATATGAAATTAGAACCGGGAAGTAAAGTCTGTTGATGTAGGCTATTTCGACGGGATAACAATTATTAATACTAATATTATTATTCTACACAAAAAATACCAATGAACAGATTTTATATTATCTTAGAATGTTCTTAAAACTAAAATATATCCTTACCTCCCGCCTAGCCTACAACTCTATGGTTAGACACTGAGTCGTGTCATATTTTATATCCTGCATGAGCATCACAATTTATTGTACTTTATACGTTTGATTGATTTAGAATTCTGTATTCAGTTCCAATACATCTACCCAATCAAATGAAGGAATTTGATTCTATCAAGCGAAAACGAGTCAGTCTAGACTGATATCTTTCTCATCGGAAATTAGGATTTAAGAGTTTCACACTTTCTCGTCCTAACAAGTAATCAATGGGATTTGCTAATCCAACATTAGAAATTTTGATAGGAAAACAGAAACAGAAACTGAAAATATTGAAATGCATTGCGAAAAATGTTTCAAAAATCCAAATCCCACTTTTGGTCTTAAGTACGCACCCCGGATTTCAAATTTATGACAATTTCGGTCAAAAATGTTGGAACGCAATTAGCTTCCCGCAGGAAACGTATTCCACCACAGCATCCATCCGGAAGAGTCGTTTGCAGGATTTCATTATCGGGGAAGATCAGGGACGGGTTCCGAGCAAAATATTACAAACGGCCTTAAAACCAAAAAGCAAACAAACAAAAAACAAACAAACAAAAAACAAACAACAATGTGATGACTCAATTAGTACAAATATTTGTTCGGAATTTGATGGGCCCGCGTATCTAAGCCCATATTTGGGCATATACGTCTAGCCCTCTTCTTTTGTTCCATTATCTATTGAATTTCTTTTGTTCAAAGTCTGGTCAACTGTCGATTATATCAAGTAATCTGGACAGGTCAAGATAATCTTGGTCAGGTCAAGATAATCTTGGTCAGGTCAAGATAATCTTGGTCAGGTCAAGATAATCTTGGTCAGGTCAAGATAATCTTGGTCAGGTCAAGATAATCTTGGTCAGGTCAAGAAAATCTTGGTCAGGTCAATAAATTTTGAACAAGAGAAGTACATGTTCATATTTAGAAACACTGGCCACATTATTTGACTTTTTGGACATTTCAACAAACTTAAAATGCATCAAAGTTTAATATATTTTACACGATCAGCATAAATTATTATGCAAGTTTATGCATATTAGATTTAAATGAAGATGGTAAACAATACTTGTGTGTATTGAATGACACCAAGAACACCTTTATTGAATAATACAAACTAATGTATTATGTCTTAAAGCCTGTATAATTAGGACGAGGATGTCAATCTACCTTTGTCCCCCCCCCCCTCTCCCAACTAACGCAGATTCCGACAAAGTAGGTAACAAAACAAGAGCCATGAGGTCTTAAAAATTAAGTTCAACCAAGGATATTTTGCACCTAAAATGCAGTACATTACAGGCCACAAGACTAGATGTAGAAAAACTACAACAATCTGCGGCCTAACCCCAACCAAAAAAGGTCGAGGAGGGTACCGAGGAATATGCGTTGATTTGATTCATGACATTTGTTCTATAAGTATATTAAATATAAATATAAATTCTATGGTGTTAAATGAGTTACCGTCATGTCTAGGTAAAACACACCCACTTTGACCTTTGAACTATTTACATATTCATTATTAATATTACGAATATGTATAATCGAGTGGGACATGACCACAAGTGAATTGAATAGAATCTCCGGTTAAAATCAATGCTGTATTGATTTGATTAAATCACTTGCAATTGACACTAGATAAGACTCGTAGACTCAAACGCAGGACACACGGGAAGAATATTACACTGTCTCGGTGTTTTTAATTTTGGAAAACCCTAAACTTACACAAGATAATCATATCAGCTTTTCCAGTTTGTCTTTTGGAAAATGAATAAACCATAACAACAAATTCGTTTATTTTGGCTCACCGTATATGTAAGATAAACGGTTCAAAACAGACCATTACCATAGATAAACGGTGTCTTGTTGAGGTATGGTGAGCATGTTAGTCGCTCGGAAGGCGAGACCCCGATGGTCTGTTTCTCACCCTTTATCTACTACATATCACTGCTTTTCAAATCTCCTAGATGTGACTAATTGAGTTTGAATAAATTCATCGCCGTTTTAGCGCAGCGGTAGTTCCCTCGCTTTGCACCACTGAGGTCCCGGGTTCAAGCCCCGGCGCGGCCCAAGGACTCATGTGCACTTGGTTTATCCCGATTCCATGCTCGCTCTCGCAGGTTTTCTCCGGGATCTCCGGTTTCCTCCTGTATCGCAAAAATCGGTGACTAGTTGTTTGATTATCAAAAACTTCCTTCACCCAATGGAATTTGAGGAGCTGCACAGATAATTGGTGGATGTTACAATCTAAATGCGGATAGGTGTGCGCCGTTCGGCAGCAGCCTAGTTGATGCGATCTGATTGTGATGATTCACCATTGCAGCGAAATTACAGCGCTTTGAGTCCTCTAAGATCTGGAGAAAGGCGCTTTATAAATCCAAAATTTATTTATATTTATTATTACTTATCTTTATTATAAAGGTATTATACTCTCGCATTTACATTTAATCACTAAATGGTTAACTAACGGATCCTATATAAGTAGTTCACGGCCAGTTTGATATAAGATTCGATTGATTAAGCCCATATTTATTGGTCGAGCTATGGGTTTTAAAATATTGAACGAAACGTAGTTGAGTCCAATATTTTCAAACTCATAGCGAGACCAATAAATATTGGACGTAAAGCATCCGATTTTATCATTATTATGTTTTGGATCCAATATTTTCACACACTTGGACTCATCAAAATATAATAATTAATTAAATTGGATCCATAGTTGCACCATGGGAACCTTTTACTGGGAGAGATAGGACCACCTGCTTTGCACCCCCACAGGACTGAACCAAACCAACTTTTTTAGGTTCCTGAGATGACCCGAAAACATAATCAGGATGTTCCCAAACATATAAACTGGCCCCAATTTGGTCATCGAACTTTGCATAGGGTCAAATTTCAAACTTGCTCAAATTGTATTAAAATGTATAGTTTGAAATTTCTAGGATGTACCGTTCTTTAGTTATAACCAAAAGGTCAAAGGTCACTTTTTTGCCTCTAAGGGTGTCAAAAACATCAAAGTGCTCCGATTTTGCCAAAAGAGGTGTCAAAATGCTCGTTTTGATAAAAGATAGGATTGCACCATCTTGGATGTTTCGTTACCTAGGTAACACAGCAAAATAGGTCAAGTACCATTGCGGCCTATTAACTTTAAAAAGAAATGAAACACTGAGAAGAAACCAGAAGATGCGATACAGTAACCAAAACAAACCCGATGGATAAAATAACACCTGAGAGTATCATTTTCACCCGGGCATTTCATGGTATGAAACTTTAAAACATGTTCATGCTTTTCACTTTTCATCCTGCCCTGTTTGCTGCTCTATTGAACACAATTCTGAGTATCCCACCATGGCGGTAATACAACTACAGTTTGTGCGTGGCATTCTTCTGTATTTGATGCCATATATTCTATGCACAAATCAACATCCAACCATGCCAAATGAAGCAAACTCGTGTTATCCACATGGAAGTGTCGCTTGTAAAATGTGGAATTATACAAATATGGATTGCGTCGACAGAAAACTTGTCTGCATTCCATCATTTCAACAGGCTGCTTTGATAAAATCGCTTGATCTGACACGGAATAAACTCAATATCATCCCCGATGGTGCATTTCATGGACTTCACGCGCTGCAACATTTGTATCTTTCTACAAACAATTTATCATCCTTACATGACGGAGCATTTACTGGACTTAATGAACTATTAACTTTGGACCTATCTACCAACTCGATTCCTTACATTCAATCTGGTGTATTAAGTAGCCTTTACACGTTGCAACATTTGGATCTTTCTAGCAATTCAATTTCTGTACTCCCTGATGGGGCATTTACTGGACTACGTAATCTATTAAGTTTAGACCTTAGTAACAACTTAATAGCCTTAGGTACTTTCCCATTTCTAGATCTCATCTCACTGCGGACACTTGAGCTGAGATGGAGAAATCTATCAAGTCTTAGTTCTACATCACTTAATGGACTGCAAAACGTGAAAAGTTTGAAGATGTTATTTGATTATGAGACTGATACTATTACTGGCACCCCTCTAGCTCCACTTTCATCTTTACATGAATTGTACATTAATAGTCCCATCTATGACTGTGACAGCATTAACAGACTGTTTATTGGATTACACAACCTACAACACCTTGACATCTCAGTTGGTGGATCCTGTTCTGAAATCAAGTTTTGCTCATCATATAATGAATATCCCAATAACTTGAATACAGGTTATGAATGTAGCAGAGTGGTTCCTTTGACAGATATGTTATTCTGGTCAAAAACCAGTTTTCCCGATTTCTACGCACTCAATAATCTCACAAGTCTGAGGCTAGCTACTTCTGACATCTTTGCAACCATAGAAGCTTTGAATTCCCTAAATTCACCACTTCAGAAACTAAAGCTAATAACGTACTTTGAATACCACTTTAAAGTACTCTTTACTTCAAAAACGTTTGCATCATGGGGAAATTGGAAGACATCTTTGCAGACATTAACAATAGATGTTGTTAATTTATCAATTGAAGGTGCAACGTTTGAATGGTTTACGAATTTGCAAGTTTTGGATATTACAGGCTTGTCAGGACACTTGCCTATGGACTCCTTCAAAGGTTTAAGAAGTTTGGATCAATTGCAGATGCGTTCATATACCGATGGTCTGTCTTTATCTGGAGCTCTGGAAATATTGAGCCGCTATAACTCCTTAACTAAGCTAGATGTGTCATACTGTCGATTGAATGGTAATTTTGACTTGTTCTGGGATGAACTCTGTAACATTTCATCACTTCAAAGTATAGACGTATCATTTAATAACTTTGACAATGATGATAAACCAATGGAGTGGTCATGTTCGCCATCAAACTTGAAACTATTATACACAGGAAGCCAACAACAGTTGACTTTCACTGCTCATATATGCCAGGTTGCTACTCAACTGGAAACACTTGATTTTATTGATAACTCAGTCTTCTTTCATGAAACAAATTGTACCTGCCCTAAACTTTTGACTTTAGTGTTCACAAAGTGCGCTTTGGTGTTGTTGATCTCAAATGCTGAAATACACTTGCCTGTTTTACAAGTGCTGTACCTGGATAGCCTCGCCGCTGTTTTCGGCTCCGACATATTTGACGTACTAAAGTTCCTAAAAGCCCCCAATTTACAAAGCCTTTATTTGAGTAACAATGGGATTTTCAAAATTGATACTACTCTCGGAAGGTTTTTTGTTAACCTGACATTTCTTGATCTGAGTGATAATAGCGTTGAAAACATGGCAGGTGTAGCTATATACTTAAAGAAACTTAAATATCTTGATCTAAGCAACAACAAGCTGAAGTCAATTAACACCCTAGATTCCTTGAGCAACTTAATCACATTGTTTCTTCATGGGAACACAATAAATGTAGTTCGTAAAGCAATGTTGTCTAAATCTGATCATCCTTATATGAACATATTGGATTTAAGTGACAATAAATTTCGTTGCGATTGCAAAGTAGAAGCATTTAGGAACTGGGTGCTTACAGATGATGTGGTTTATCTTAGTCATGGTGACAGTAGCCATCCATACCGTGGTAGGTATCAATGTTTTGCCCCTGATTCAACAAAGGGATTCAGCATCACAGAGATCAATTTAGATTGTGAATCACACTTATGGAAGTACGTTTCGATCGGGACTTCTTGTGCTTTAATCCTACTAATTGCAATCATTTTCATGGTACGTTATCGCTGGCATATTCAATACACGGTTTTCCTGTTATTCAACCGACGAAGAAACCAACAACACTTACTTATCCAAGATGATGATGAACGTATTGATGATGATGAGAATGGACCTCCTCGATATGATGCCTATGTCCCCTACCATGAAGCAAGTGCTGATGATTGGGTACATGGAGAGCTTTTACCCAAAATTGAGCAAGGAGAGGAACCTTTCAGACTTTTCCTAAGGTGTCGTGACATGCGTATTGGGAGAACAAAGTTAGCTGAAATATCTCTTCACATGCAGAGAAGCCGCAAGGTTCTTGTTATACTCTCACCACATTATTTTGAAGACAATTGGTGTAATAAAGAACTAGAGATGGCACATTATAGAGTCCTGGAAGAGAATCGGAATGTGATGATTCTCATCATCTTGGAAGAGATTCCAAATAATAAAAAGACTCTGTTGTTTAGACACTTGTTATGTAAAGTACAATGTCTTAAGTGGCCTGGTGATGGATATGGACAGTATCTGTTTTGGAGACGTCTTCGTGAGGAACTAAAGAGGCCTGTGCCTCTAGACCGCCGTTTCAATATATAACTTCGTTCAATGCTATGTTAACTAGAGTGCAAGATTACCCCAGTATAAATAAATATTGTATATTGTATGGTGTATGACACTTAGTATCCAAATATTTTGTGGAGATCATGAACATTTTTGTAACGACTATCCATGATTGATTAAAATATTTCTGATGATATTGTCGACACAGCTGCTAAACAAAAGTTTACCTGAAATTTAAGATTATCTTTAAAATACTTCGGATTTTTGTACAAACCCATCCCTCTCGGTAAATCTAAATAATATAGCATAACTAAATTCAAGACCGATTCAAAAAGACTAGTTTGCGTTTGAGGTCCTGTCAACCAGACCAAAATGCCGTACTGCGCAGGTCAGCAACCAATCACGCCGCGCCTTTACCCTGACATCAGGAGCAAACTAGTCTTTTTTAATTCGATCTTGATTATATAAAACAATACGGTAGGTTGGTAGGACGATATGTACCAATTATTTCAAAAAAAGAATGAACAGATTCCAGAGTATAGATGAATCCAAGGAGCCAAGTCATGGTCAAGATTTGGTCGGCCATGACTGGGTCCCCGCAACACCAAACTGGTGTTGTGACTACCCAATAGGGTGGATTAAAGCCGCTTAAAAATTCGATGTTAGATTCTTTTGTGTTGTAAACTGTCATCATTCTTTTGTCTACGTGTAACACGGGTGATAGAATGCAGTATACCCTCCAAGGCCGCATCATTTCACATCTTAGATGAGATGGAGCCGACGGGATCCAAATATGGCTGCCATTGAGGTGTAGGAAAGCGTGAAATTGGATTCGTCTATAATATAACAGATTATTCTTATAAATATACCATTATACATGCATACCAGCAACACTATGGTTAGATACTGGGGTGTTTTATGAACTATGTTTTATATCCTGCTTGAGCACCTCAATAATTCGGTTACATTACATCTATTCATGCCAATGAAAGAATTTGATTCCATCAAACAAACGAAAACGAATCAGTCAGAGGATGATTTAAGCACTTCCCAGCAAGTCTTGCGGTTAGCACAGCTGTGTGAGTGAACATGACACCACTGCCCGCCCACTGCATACACACGTGCCACTCTGCACACGTGCATGGTTAAATTTGAATTTGGACTGATATATTTACAATAAATACACATTCAAAATGCCAGTCGATTTCACATTTTATGTTATCTACAGAAGGTGTGAATTATCCTTCATGCATACATCACTTTAGATCTGAAATCGACCAAGTAATAATGACACACAGGCAATTCTAAAACAACATCTTTTGCACAGAGTTCAATGGGATTTGAAAAGTAAAGTGGCAGTTGAAACTCTAGTGATAACACTTTTACAGTGCATGATGGGGCTTCCTTAAATCATCCTCTGCGAATCAGTCTAGACTGATGTCTTTCTCGCCACCACAAAAGAGGGTTTCAGGGCTTTACACTTTCTTGTCCTAAAAGGTAATATCAATGTGACTGCCATCCAAATATTAGAAGTTACGATAGGAAATCAGAGACCAAAATTAACAATTTTGTTTAGCCCGTGCTGGGCGTGTTAGTAGTGGAAATGTAAGTAAGGGGATTTTTGGGGAGGGGGGTTATTAAGCTTTTTTTCAGGGTCACAAATTTCAGAAAGCAGGTTTAGAAATTGTGAGTTTTTTCGAAATTTTCTCCAATAATGAATAGTATGAAAAGATGCAGGGTTGCCTTTCATTCTTAGCAAAATTGTTCCAAAATTGAGTAAATTTAGCGTAATTTTGAACAAAAATAATCGAGACCTGGTATATTTTGTGGTCTTTTTTCGTCAAATTAGGCACAGTTGGTACATTGCTACATTTGTGGAAGCCGCACATCCCTACCCAATCCGATTACTTTATGTAAAATTGGGATATTTCAGTTGAAATCCATACACCCACTATGGAAGACCTTACCTTATCTTTTACACAGGGAGTATGAATTTCAAATAGGATTACCTAGGAGGTTATGTCTTCCATAGGGGATGTGTGGAATTCAAACGGAATAGCCCATTTATTATGCAACGTTAGAATAAACCTTTAATGAAATTAATACATTAATAACTACAAAATCTACGCAACAACGTACAACATCTGCCAAGAAAAGAGGTACGGGGTTGACATGTTTGTTTTTAAATTGATCTAGGGAAAAGTTTTATTTTGTCACAAACCAAGCTGCATAATACAGCACAGTATGTTATTTATAAAAACAATACAAAATAAAAGTATAACGACAGAGGCAGATATAAATAATTTTATAATAATAGAATAGAATAGAATGGTAATAATAATTATGATTAAAATAATTATATTAAATATAAAGTAGGCTTATAATGTGTAACTTTATGATCAGTACGTTTATATAAAATAAATGTCGATGATTTAACGTACACTACACCTAAGTACCAGTACACTTCAACAATAGTTATATTCCGCTGGCATTAGGATATATATCAGAAACATTTCCGCTTCACCATGTCCGCAACTGATGCGCAAGTACTCTCAGCCGACTTAGATTGTGATTACCCCCAGCAGCTCCTCATTTTACACATGAGTGGAGTGAAGCAATTCGTAATTAGCCATCTTGCCCAAGGACACAGAGCAGATTCATTATGAATTGTTGAAAATATGTCCTTGGACAACATTTCTGAGAGATATTGGCTTTGGGTCTCGATGGCTTTAACACATCAGTTATAGGGTTGCCTACTACATAGAGTTGTACACATTGTTGATTTCGCATGTAAAGACTCTTAATGTACAACTCTATGGAGTAGGCAAACCTAACTGATGTTTCTGTTTTGTCATTGAAGCAAACATCTGTTCAACGATTATCACAGATATCTTTTGCTGGGTGCCAAATATTGGGCTGTGAATGTGGTTCAGCATGCGTGCAAGCGCACGTTGGACATACCCGTTACTAAAGGACTTCATTATTTGTTTGGACATGTGACATGATGATCCTTGTAAATTTGTTTTGACTCTCTTTAATGTTTTTAACTTAATGTTGTTAAAATTGTTTCCTGCGACCTGTGATTCAAGACGCCGTTCTCACAGATCTTTTTGCTGGGTGACAATTGGGCTGTGAATGTTGTCCGGGAAGCTGTTCAACATCCGTGCATTTTGCTGTTGTGTCAGTTGGATAACTGCTTGGTTATTGACATGATTTTAGAGTAGAGTATTGAGGCAAGCCTGTGTGCAATTTTGGTTCATTTTGATGGACACAATATTAAGGTATGACCTTGTGAAATTTTTTTCTTTTTTGGCCTAGTGTAATTAAAAGACTTTACTTTTTGATAGACGTTCAATGCAAATACTTCCAACTACATGCCACTGAAACATCAGACTTCATACTACTTAACCCCATGAGAACTACCTGCCGATTGACCAAAATGAATATTGTGTCCAATTTTGAACCAATCAAGGAGGGTATTAATAAGATCATCTGCAAATGCAAATTTGACCATAAATAGTTTAAAACCTAGTTATAATTGGCAATTGAAATGTGCATTTCAAGTTACCAACCAATCAGAAATGCTGTTAGATGACCAGTAGTGTCCAGGGGGTTAACGAACAATGCAAATATCCTGGTTGCAACCATCTGTTAATTCCGCCCACTGATTGCTCTTTCAAACTGTTGCACTTCCATCACGTCTTAATACTATTTTTGTGTTATTTTCAGAAACTATAAGCGTCATACTGATAAATAAAATTCTCATTATACAGAATTAAACTTTATTTCTAGTTATCATGACCAAAGATCAGAAATTAGATATTGAAGCGGCGGTCTAGAGGCACAGGCCTTTTAAGTTCCTCACGAAGGCGTCTCCAAAACAAATACTGTCCATATCCATCACCTGGCCATTTTAGGCACTGCACTTTACAGAGTAAGTGTCTGAACAACAGAGTCTTTTTATTATTTGGAATCTCTTCCAGGATGATAAGAATCATCACATTGCGATTCTCTTCCAGGACTCTATAATGTGCCATCTCCAGTTCTTTATTGCACCAATTGTCTTCAAAAAATTGTGGTGAGAGTATAACAAGAACCTTGCGGCTTCTCTGCATGTGAAGAGATATTTCAACTAACTTTATTCTCCCAATACGCATGTCTCGACACCTTAGGTAAAGTTTGATATCCCTTGCTCAATATTGGGTAGTAGCTCCCCATGTACCCAATCATCAGCACTTGCTTCATGGTAGGGAACATAGGCATCATATCGAGGGAGTCCATTTTCATCATCATCAATACGTTCATCATCTTGTATAAGTAAGTGTTGTTGGTTTCTTCGTCGGTTGAATAACAGGAAAAACTTGTATTGAATATGCCAGCGATAACGTACCATGAAAATGACTGCAATGAGTAGGATTAAAGCACAAGAAGTGCCGATCAAAACGTACTTCCATATTAAAGTGTGCTTCGCAATCTAAATGTATCTCTGTGATGCTGCTATCTTTTCTTGCATCAGGTGAAAAACATCGATAAAACTCTTGTGATGAATCTTGAAGATGAACCACATCATTTTTAAGTATCCAGTTCCTAAATGCCTCTACCTCGCAATCACATTGAAATTGATTGTTGCTTACATCCAATTTGGTCATATAAGGATAGTTCGAATGGGATAACATTGCTTCGGGGACTATATTGATTAAGTTTGCATTAAGAAACAATTTTCTCAAGTTGCTCAAAGGCTCTAGGATGCTAATTGACTTCAGCATGTTGTTCCTTAAATCAAGATATTCAAGTTTCCTTAAGTGCACAGCTACATTTGCCATTTTTTCAATGTTATTATGACTCAGATCAAGAACTGTTAGGTTAACAAAAAAAATTCCGAGAATACTAATGCCAAAAATCCCATTGTAACGCATAGAAAGGGTCTGTAAATTAGGAGCTTTTAGGACATTCAGTACACCAACTATGCCAGGAAACCCGCCAGGAACGAACACAGCGGCGAGGTTATCCAGGTATAGCTCTTGTAAAACAGGCAAGTGTATTTCAGCATCTTGGTCGAACAACATGCTGCACTTTGTGAACACTAAAATCACAAGATTAGGGCAAGTACAAGTTGTTTAATTAAAGTAGACTGCGTTTGCACTAAAATCAAGTGATTCCAGTTGAGTAGCAACCGTACATATATCCGCACTGAAAGTCACCTCTTGTTCTTGTTGTTGGTTCCCTATGTTTAATACTTTCAAATTTGGTGGAGAGCATGACCAACGTATTGGTTTATCATCACTGTCGAAGTTATTAAATGATACGTCTATAATTTGAAGTGATGAAATGTTACACAGTTGCTGCCAGAACAAGTCAAAATTACCACCCAATTCATTGCGTGACACATCTAGCTTTGTTAAAGAGTTATAGCGACTCAATATATTCAGAGCACCAGATTCAATCAGATCCGCACTGTAGGAAAACACTTTTAATTGCTCTAAACTTCTTAAACCTTTGAAGGCGTCCATAGGTAAGTGTCCCGACAATCTTGCAATATCTAAAACATGCAAATTCGTAAACCATTCAAAAGTTGCACCTTGAATCAGTATATCATAAACTATTAATGTTAATGCCTGTAAGGATGCCTTCCAATTTCCCCACGATGCAAAAGTTTTTGAATGAAAGTAGGCTTTCGAGCCAAAATAATTTCTTGATAGAGTTAGATTTTGAAGTGGTGAATCTAGGGAGTTCAACGCTTCTGTTGCTTCAAAAATGTCAACACTATGAAGCATCAGACTGGTGAGATTATTGAGTGTATTGAAAGCTGGAAGACTGGTAGTAATTGAGGAAAATTCAAGATTTTTCAAAGGAATTACTCTGCTACATTCATGACCTGCATTCAAGTGATGAGGATATTCTTTATATGAGGAGCAAAACTTGATTTCAGGACAGATTCCAGCAACTATGATCTTAAGGTGTTGTAGGTTGTGTAATCCAATAAACAGTCTGTTAATACTATCACAGTCATAGATAGATTCAGCAATGTACAATTCTTGTAAAGATGAAAGTGGGACAAGAGGAGTACCAGTAATAATATCAGACCTGACATCAGTAAATGACATCTTCAGAACTTGCACATTTTTCAGTCCAGTAAGTGATGTAGAACTAAGACTCGATAAATTTTTCCATCTAAGTTCAAGTGTTTGCAGTGAGATTAGATCTAAAAATGGGAAACCAGCTAAAGTTTGAAGTTTGTTTCCGTTTAAATTTAAATGTACGAGTTCGTTCATTGCGCTGAAGGTTTTGTCACTTATGAAGGATATTAAGTTGTCACTAAGATCTAAACTTAGTAGATTAAGTAGTCCAGTAAATGCCCCATCATGCAGTACAGAAATTGAATTGATAGACAAATCCAATTGTTGCAACTTGTAAAGGCTAAATAGGCCTACATCAGGTTGTACGTAAGGAATCGAGTTGGTAGATAAGTCCAAAGTTATTAGTTCACGAAGTCCAGTAAATGCACCATCATGCAAGGATGATAAATCGCTTGAAGAAAGATACAAATGTTGCAGCTTGTTAAGTCCATGAAATGCACGATCAGCGATAACACTGAGTCGATTCAGACTAAGATCAAGTGACTTTATCGAGGCAGCATGTTGAAATGGAGGAATGCAGACAAGTTTTCTGTTGCCACAGTCCATATTGGTATAATTCCACATTTTACAAGCGATACTTCCATGTGGATAACATGAGCTTGTTTCAGTTGGATGTTGATTTGTGCGTAGAATACCAACACAACGTAGCATCAAATACAGAAGAACGATACACACACAATGTAGTTTTATCAAAGCCATGGTGGGAGTATGAAATGCGATCAATAGCCTACAGGAAAACTATTTTTGCGGGCTATTTCATTCACTCGGTTTACCCTTTAACCCCAACTTAGCTCAACTTTGATCATATACTGTGTGCTTTGATCCGGTATATTATATCTACCAAAAAACGTTTCAAAACGTAAAAAGCGGCCAAAGTTTAAAAATCTTTCCTGTGTGGCTTTTCACCCTTTTTAAACTTGGTCCCATTTAGTAAAGTAGTATTAACATGAAGAATGAGTCCTAATTTTTACATGCAACAATGTACTCTTATAGGTTATATTAAGACTGTTCGAAAGCGGTGCAATATGACGTAGGCTACCGTATGTATTATCAAAAACATTTCAAGGTTTATGTTTTATTATATTGCGTGATCATAAAGAGTAGTAGAGTATTATATATACTTAGCAAATTGACTGTGTGTCAACCTGCTACATATAGGCCCTACATCTGTACATAAGGCGCAGAATCGCACATGACGATGAAGAATTTAACAAAGTGAGTATTTGCTACAAAATACATTATAACGTCTATACGGAAAAAAGCTTCAATTACGCACGAACATTAATTCATTTGCTCTACAAAATAAACATTGACAACTAAGAAAACCAACAAGTAGCCTATAGATGACTTCGTATGGGTCTTTAAAACTTTCATAAATGGGACCAAGTTTAAAAAAGGGTGAAAAGCCACACAGGAAAGATTTTTAAACTTTGGCCGCTTTTTACGTTTTGAAACGTTTTTTGGTAGATATTAATTCTTTTTTTGAGGTAAAAAAATATTGCGGGATTCTATTGCAAGTGCTTTTATATTATTACAAAACGGATCGTGGTTATTGCCTTGACAAATCTAATACATAATTCATACCAGGGATTAATAAATCCAGGGGTGCGGACATTTCATTGGTCGCAAACCACCGGGATTCGATACAAGTTTGCGTTGTAAATGAATGCGTAAATGAAAGTGTCATCCCCTTGGCGCGATATTTGATTTCTGAAAATACTCAAGTTGCCGTTCAAAATGCCTAAAAATCATCAAGATATTGCAATACTGTCTAAAGTGATGTAAAATTGTGGCAAATTTGTATGATTTATCGCACATAATTTCTGCGTAGCGTGGAGAATCATTTACATAGGATTTTGGAGAAAAATGTGATAATTTTAGGGAAATATAGAATGGCGGAAGAAACAAATAAAACATTTTCCTGGAATGTGTAGACCATACTCTTTCTGTTCCTATTGATTTGGATACTGAAATAATTCTTAAAATGAAGCTGTTGGGTGATTTATGTTGGCGTTTCTAGAGTGTGTCATTATTGGCAAACATCTAGGGATATTGTTGAGAGGGCACTCGATTCACGAGATTTCTTTTGCAAGAACGTCAAAATAGCACGAATTTTGTTGGTTTGCGACTGAAGAGTGTCCGCACTATAGATTTCTGCCATGCAAATTAGCTAGTGTCAGTGGGTAAGAAAGTGGCATCTTTTGAATCGTTAAGACAAGCCACATAATCTTATGTAAAACTCTGCTGGGTGTTTCGATCATGTATTATGCGTGTTTGGTCAAGTGAGGGTAATTTGTAAAGCATCAACTTGTGAACAAGTCATAGAGGGGATATTTGGGTGCATTGGGCACTTATGGGTTGGGTATAATAGATTTCTATGTATACAATTAAGTCTGATATATTTTCGATGGAATATATATTTTCACTTGAAAAGTTAGTAGTTTTCCGAATTGCAATTTCTGAATATTATATAAAAGGTGAGAATAAGACTGTAAATGTAAGAGTATGGGATAATTTTGATTGTTAATAAATGCGAAACGCCGGCGGTAGACATCAGCAATATCAGGGATTGCCGCGATTCCTGCAGTAGCTTTTATGAATAGAATACAATAGTGGATACAATAGCGGATACAATAGCGGAACAATAGAGCTCTCTTACGGGCAAATAAACCTCGTCGCGTTTTGCTAAATTTCACTTCTTCTTTTTCATGAACTAACCGTTATTTTTTTAAACTTGTGGCAAAACTTCGACCGAAGTTTTTAATCACAGATATTGGAACACATACGCAGAGCGGTACCGTTTTCATCGTGTCAAATTTCACAGTAGCAAATTGAAGAAAAAACTACTGGTGACCCGTCGAACTGTTGTATTATTGCTTATGATGGGGCAGAGAAGAATATATTACACTTCCCACGATGCATTTCTTCCATTTCAGTTTTCTGTGCTGCAAGCTTTGTAGTTCAACATGGGTCTTGAGGGGTGGTGCAATAATTATGTGTACCCCCGGGGTGGTGATCGATTTATGGGGGGGTGTGCAAAGATATTTTGGCAGGCCAAAAGGGGCAAGCATTTTTGGCAGGCCAAAAGAGGAGGGGGTCAAGCGATTTTGGCAGGTCGAAGGGGGGGCAAGCAATTTTTGGCACAGATATTTTGGGTACCGTTTCTCTATTACGCCCTAAAATAAAAAGGCGTAGGAAAACGTTAGGAACACGTTCACGTTCAAATATGCAAAATTTCCTGCTCGCTGCGCTCGCATTATATGACAAGACAATTTAAGGTTTTAAATTCAGGTTCCCCAAAATCTTGCATGTGTAAGGGGGGGCAAAGATTTTTTGGCACGTCAAAAGGTCGAAAGGGGGGGGGGGGCAAAGATTTTTTGGCACGGCCAAAGGGGGGGGGGCAAGCGATTTTTGGCAGACCATTTTGAGAATTCACCACCCCGGGGGTTCACATAATTATTGCACCACCCCTTAGTAACAAACCTCAATGAACAGAGCACACTTTAAGGCGAAGCTTGCCAGGTGAAATCAGAAAATAGTGGTAAAAAAAATTTTAGGTTTTTGTATATGTTAGAAATCTACACTTCTAGCTTCAAATGGTTTTTGTTCCATCCGTCCCCCCGTCCAAGTAATTTTTTTGGACATCACTTATACCTACTAAATGTTTGGCCGATTTGATAAAAACGGTGTCGAAATATTCAGGTGCTGAAGTGAGCTGAGCCTGAAGCCGTAATAGGCCTATCCAAGATGATGATGATTGTATTGATGAGGATGAGATGGAAAAACTAATTTATAATTTCTTTTTGTATTTATTATTTATTTATTTATTTATTTATTTATTTATTTATTTATTTATTTATTTATTTATTTATTTATTTATTTATTTATTTATTTATTTTTTTATTTTATTTATTTAATGACGTTTTGGGGCTCGAGAGAACGGACACATTTATTTATTTATTTATTTATTTATTAGTATTTATTTATTTATTTATTTATTTATTTATTTATTTATTTATTTATTTATTTATTTTTCGATTGATTATTTGATGATTGAGTGAGCAGATTTATCGATTGCTACTTTACTTGTGGGATTTCTATTTGATTTTGAATGACATCGTACATTAGTATTGATTTTTTCCGTTATGCATTATCAAGAATTATAATATCACAGGTTTTAGTGCAGATAGAAAGTTGGCTTAGTGATAATATCCGTTGATTCAGAACTGGAAGGTGCCGGGTTCGATTCCCACCTATGCCTATTTTTTTAAAGACTTGGAAAATTTCTGCAGTAAGTTTATTTGGCGCGCGATCTCAGTTATTCATTTTCTGATGGCTGTGCCTCTTACAGACACCCTCCCTCTGGAATCCAAACCACGGTTCGCTCATTACACCTCCCTTAAATATAGTCCACATTATCTATTTTATAATCCAACGGTGTTATGTCATTCATGGTTTTACTGAAGATGAATAACAGTTTGTCCGAGAAAACTTTGATTTCTGCAATTGGAAGCTTTCCAACTTTAATTCTTTATGTTGTGCAAATATGTTTAATATATGTTAACTTTTCAAAGAACATTTGAGCCAAGAATGACAATGATCAAGTGCAGAAGTGCTTACAGCTTTACGTGTGATTTTTGATACCATGCAACATTAATGTTGAAGTTGTAAAAGATTTAAACTTTGCATTACAATTTCTTGGAAATATTCCAAAAACATTAATGTGTGTGAGAAATTTTTTAAGCCATCTGTAATTCTTTATACAATGCAACATTTATATCAACATTAATGAAAAAATATATTTATAAGTACCGAGCATCATCTTACATGCAAGCTTTTATTTTCAATATCGTGCAGGCCCGGCGTGCAGGTTTTCAAACTTGAACAAAACCTAATTAAACAGATTGTTTAAAAAGAATGAAAATGATTTCACAGAACAAAATATGAAGCCCATTGACAGTTAACCACTGGTGCGCATTGTGTTGAATGATCTTTCTTTCAAACTTGGAACGAAGTGAATTGACGCATGTGTTATGTAATCGCTCATTCCTTTGCGATCAATCAACCGATTCAAATAAAATTGGCATATAAGATGCAAAATAAGATGGGCTACACGCTGATGTTTAGTTTTTGGGATTCTGATGCCCATTTCTCGACATACGTCCAAATTCATTCGCCCGGTAATTTTTTCTGGGACACCCTGTATAAATATTAGAGCATGGAAATAGTAGATAGGCCTATATCTACTATTTCCATAGAGACAGTTACACGAATCTGTAATTTCTTTACTAGCTTTTACTGAAGTAGAGAAATTGGCTACATATAGTCTACATATGTATTTGATAGGGGCTTCAAGTTTGTCAACACTATTGTTTTCCTCGTTTTTTGCCAAATTTTCATTTTAAAAATACCTAATGCCAATGACAATTTTAATGACTTATCCTCCGGCTTTAATATAGGGCCTATCATTCACGTTTAAAGGGGCATTTCGTGATCCACAGCCTCATCCCCCCACTTTTCTCAAAAAAAGTTGAGATTTTGATATCACTGGAAACCTCTGGCTACATAATGTTTATGTACAAAATATTTCTTGCAGATTAATTCGTTTTGCAAAGATATCGTGAAATTTGAATTTCGTTCTGGTGCACCAGAACGAAATTACAACGCATTGTCTATGGAGCAGTGTAATACACATAATCATGCATATTAACTCGCAAACGCAAAATCGGAATCAACTGAAATTTTGGGAATAGGCTTGTTTCGTGGATATGTAGGCCTACTGAAAAATTTCATAAAAAGAGGATGCTAGGATCACGAAACACTCCTTTAATAGGAACTTATATCAGGCCTATATCACAATATTAGGCCATATAAAATTAATATTTTGGTTCTCGTCCAGAGGATTTTCATGAATTGATGAGGAGGGAGGTTTTTTTTTTGTTTGTTTTTTTTGTTTTTTTCAATGTAAAATCAGCATTGTCAGTAGTTTTCGGTCTTTTCCAACAGTGCTTGAGGAAACGATGAGGCACTTTTTTTTTTTTTTTTCAAATGTGAGATTTAGTTATAAACCCCCCCTAGAGTACCACAAAAAGACTTGGAAGTGATCCTTGTTCGCTGATAAACTTATTTATATGTATGAAAAATTCATAAATCATTCCAAAGTCTAAAATAATTGAAAAATCTAAAAAAAAAAAAAAAAAAAATCTGACAAATCCCAGAAATTGAGGAGGGAGGGACGAGAA
This sequence comes from Amphiura filiformis, assembly GCF_039555335.1. Taxonomy (NCBI): domain Eukaryota; kingdom Metazoa; phylum Echinodermata; class Ophiuroidea; order Amphilepidida; family Amphiuridae; genus Amphiura; species Amphiura filiformis. Next base: position 40,513,716 of record NC_092634.1, read on the forward strand.
CCAAAACATTAATTTTATACGGCCTTACTTTTGCTGGGATCAGAGGGGCTGAGAGGGCCCGTCAGAGGGCGGTCAAACAGGTTTGGATTCACAAAGAGGGTGATTTAAACAAATGATTTAAACATGAAAAATATTTCCAGCCCCCCAAGTATTTCTGAACACTCCTTTATAATGGTTTCACTGGTTTCACCAGGAGCCGTATGTGTTGACACGCTATTTCAATTGACGCGATTCCAAATACAGCGCGCCACCTACGATCTCGCCTGGCTGATCAACTTCGCGCAGAGCATCATGGGTAAAAGTCGACATCCATGACGCGTCGACGATGAACCATCGACCCTGGAAACGTAACGAGTGTTGCTATCGATTACTCAAATTTATTTATTTACGTTGATGATGATCAACTGTTAATTCAAGCCTCCGACGATTTTTTCCCCAATTCTGCCTCCTTTTTAAAGTTAGGCCGTGTAAAATTAATATTTTGGTTCTCGTCCCTCCCTCCTCAATTTCTGGGATTTGTCAGATTTTTTTTTTTTTTTTAGATTTGTCAATTTTTTTAGACTTTGGAATGATTTATGAAATCTTCATACATATAAATAAGTTTATTAGAGAATAAGCATCACTTCCAAGTCTTTTTGTGGTACTCTAGGGGTTTATCCTCAGAATCTCACATTTGAAAAAAAAAAGGGCCTCATCGTTTCCTCGAGCACTGTTGGAGAAGACCGAAAACTACTGACAATGCTAATTTTACATTGAAAAAAAAAAAAAAAAAAACACCTCCCTCCCTCATCAATTCATGAAAATCCTCTGGACGAGAACCAAAACATTAATTTTATACGGCCTTAATTTCGACAGTCATGGTTTAGGCCTACCGGTATAGGCCTACCTCTGTGAATGTTCAGAGTGTTAGGCCTATTCCCACACAAGATAATGGGCATCAATTAAACCCTTATTTTCAAACTTTTCCGACCTTTCCGAGGTGTTGGGAAAATACTTTAGGCTCTCGTTTACAAGAAAAGAAAACACTTTCAGGTCTTTAAGCTTTGTTGTAAGCATGGTAAGTAGGCCAATAATAGACTTGATTAAAAAATATGATTGGGGATAGGCCTACTTTAGACCCTCATGCATATCCTTAAAAAAAACCCAATTTTTAAACCTTGTTTATTTTAAGTAAAGTAGGCCTAATTCTCAATATTTAGAATAACGAAATATTCAATACATATTTTAACAGCATGGACAGCGTAAAGCATATATTTTTTTAATGTTTTTTTTTCTGCCTCCATTTTGAGTTAATTTCGACAGTCATGGTTTAGGCCTACATCTGTGAATGTTCAGAGTGTTAGGCCTATTCCCACACAAAATAATGGGCAAATAATTAAACCCTTATTTTCAAACTTTTCCGAACCCGATCCGAGGCGCTTGGGAAAATACTTTAGGCTCTCGTTTACAAGAAAAGAAAACACTGAAAAATCAGTGATTGGGGATAGGCCTACTTAGACCCTCATGAATATATCCTTATAAAAAACCCAATTTTTAAACCTTGTTTGTTTTAAGTAAAGGAGGCCTAATTCTCAATATTTAGAATAACGAAATATTCAATACCGGTAGGCTACATATTTTAACAGCATGGACAGCGTAAAGCATTTTTTTTTAATAGGCCTACGATTAAAACGTTTTCGAATTTCAAATGTAGGCCCTACTCTATTCCTATTCAACCATCTACGGTTAAAACTCGATGTTAAAAATGTTGATGTCAAAATGTCAATTTTCGCGTTTGGGTAGGCCTATAATAATAGAAAATGCTTTTGATGCAAGACAATTTCAAACAGGAAATTTAATCTAAAACGCAAATTCGTGCCTTTTTTATTTCTTGTTTGGATAACTTTTCCCATAATTATACCATGCGTGATACATGATTAAGACAAAAGCTTTTGGTTTTCATAAATGTTTTGAACGCTTGTCTTATTTTTATTTTTTTTATTATTTTTTTCCTAACCTAGGCCTATAGATGTTTTACATTTATAACCTTTTTACAAACTTGAATAGATATGAATTAATTGTTTTAAAGCAATTTTTTCGTGTGACGTTTTGAAACGCTCTTTGTAGCATGATGTAGGCCTATTTTATGATCACGAAAGGTGGTAAATTTAGAAGCCATTTCCTTCTACATGTATATAGCCATAAACCAAACACTTTGGCCCCAATGTATAATGTCGGGAGAAAATAATCAGATATACTTGCACTAAACAAATAAACCTGTTAATTTTTAAAATAAACTCTCGTGGTGCAATTCTGTCAACAAAATTACATAGGCTTATGAACCGGGGCTGGGGGCTCAGCCCCTCAATAAATTTGGTGCGGAGGCTCGAATAGGCCTACCCTTCTGTATGAATAGGCATGTTTTCATTTTCATTTAGGCCTATAATGGCCTCCAAACTACATTGTTAAGCTACATTGTTAAGTTATCTTGTTTTGTCCCTTATTGTACAGTATAATCTTCACCGTAAATCGGTGTGTGTGTGGGGGTGGGGGGGTGGGGGGGGGGGGGGGGGGGGGTGTCTCGGTTCGCCCCTTCAGTCTCAAATGAAGCAGGCCTAAACAATGCGTTCACCCCTCCAATAAAGTCCATCCCCAGATTTGACCTCTTTACTTTGTAGGTTGAGTCCTTGATCCATGGGCCTGATCCATTATTTAATATGCAAGAAATGTCGACCCTCCGAATTTAAACCTTTCCAATTTGGTCAAAGTCCACAATGCCGTAAAGGTTGGGCTACACTACAGTTCAGTTCTTTTCACAGTGTTGACTTATAATTTCATGAGAAAGAAAAAGAAAATGGGAAAGATTTTAACATTTTCTTTTTCTTTTTAAAAAACATGTATAGGCCTAGGCGTTTAAAATTGCCCAATTGAATATTTAGTCGAAACAGTTTTTGATTTTTCAATGTTGTGCCGACCGATATTATATGACTAAAAAGAAACTCATTCCAACCAACGTGTGCTATTTAATTGGGAGTAGGCCTAGGCCTACATTAAGAGTAAATTTCCTTGGGTTATGAAAAGGGAAATATGAAATAAAGATGGTATAGGGGAGAGCGGGGAGTGTTCGCCCTATTTTTTTCTGACCAGCCTAGCGATGTCAATTTTAAGGTTAGGGATGACCTGATTAGCCCATGTGAAAGCCCCATGTCTTAGCTATATACGACCACAATCCCAGAACTATAGGCCTTACAATAGCAACAGGATAGAGCACACAAAAAAGTTTTGCAAAGTGGCGAACTTGCCCCATATTGGGGCAGGTTCGCCCATATGGTGGGGTAAGTTCACCCTAATCACAAAAAAGGGTGTTAACATTGCGTAACAATAACATACTCAATGCAAACATTTAGCAAGAGTATACAGGGCATTCATTCTCTTCTGGGGAATCACTAAATTTGTTGCAGGGGTCGGGTCAGGGTAAAATGTAGGGGTCCAAAGTGAGCTTAAACGTATCATGTTTACAACTTCAGGGGGATTATGGATTAGGACATAAACGGTGTTATGAGTAATACTGATACCACATAACTTTAAAAAACATGATTTTCAGTAGTTTTACCTCGTATAATGGTATTTAATTATCAACATTTTGCATAATACGCTGATGGGGCAGGTCCGCCCTGCAGTTTGGGGGTAAGTCCGCCAGGGGAAGATAGAGGGCGAACATGCCCCATCCTCAAAAGGGCGAACGTGCCCCTTGTGCACATTTTTATTTTTTCTTCAGGATATGCAAAATACAAATCGAATAAGGAGTTTGTAACTGCATTAAATCTTTAACAAATCCCATATGTTCCAAATACAGATTTCCATTAAAACCATCTGTATTTATGTATCAATGATAATACAACATTATTAATGCAAGAAAAAATTACGTTTTAGTGTAATTTTTTTTGTTTTGGCTGCAGTTCGATGAACACGTCCCTATATGTCGCGTAGCTAATATGAGAAGTTTATAATGACCTATGTCACCTAATTTTGCCATCACCAAATCCCCCGATAGCCGTAGTGCTGAGAAACAAGGGGTGGGCGAACCTGCCCCTAGGGCGAACACTCCCCGCTCTCCCCTACCATGCAAGAAAGCGGAAGTAAAAATAAAATATGAAAAAGAAACATGAATAAATATTAAAATCGGGCATGACAATTGTCAAATTTAAACCTTAATTGTGACACGATCTGGTTCATGGGGGGCAAAAGAGGCATTTTTGAAAATTGTGTTACTGTGAAAACACCAAAGGTCTAGCATACTTGGTTCTAAAGTTATGGAGTTTTTCATGCATATTTTCTTGATAGGCCTATGCCGTAAAATAATGATCTTTTAAATTCATGTACTCTTTTGCATGCAGTTTGAAACTTTCTTCATCTTTATTATAATGCTAAAACTCTATGAGGTATTGTTGAACTTATGCATTAAAGTCTAAAATTGAAATATTAACAAAAAATAAATGTTATTTTTAGGGCCTATGCGGTAGGCTATGCCTACAAAGTGTTTTTATTGTGATCGTAATTTTTTTAATGTTTGATAATACAATTAAAAAGACAAATTTAGGCTAAAAATATAATAAGGACAAATCAAACAATTACAATAATAACAAAAGCGGCAAACCAATGTGATGCATGTTTATAAGTAATGAGACATTAAGAATCTTTTTAAAATTTACTTGAATTTCTTTGCGGTAGGCCTATCCCGCGCGGCGGGCCGCTATAAGGCCGTGTGAAATTGATATTTTGGTTCTCGTTTCTTCCCTCTTTAATTTTTTGTATTTGTCTGATTTTTTTTTTTTTTTTAGATTTTTCAATTTTTTAGACTTTGGAATGATTTATGAAATCTTCATACATATAAATAAGTTTATTAGAGAACAAGCATCACTTCCAAGTCTTTTTGTGGTACTCTAGGGGCTTATCCTCAGAATCTCACATTTGAAAAAAAAAAAAAAAAAAGGGCCTCATCGTTTCCTCGAGCACTGTTGGAGAAGACCGAAAACTACTGACAATGCTAATTTTACATTGGAAAAAAAAAAAAAAAAAAAACACCTCCCTCCCTCATCAATTCATGAAAATCCTCTGGACGAGAACCAAAACATTAATTTTATACGGCCTAAGCGGCTTCGTGCAAAAAAACCCATTTTTAGAAAATGTAGGCCGATTACAAAAATGCAACACCTATAGTATGGATGTTGGTGTTATATTATTATCGTATTGAACAAACAATAAATTCAGAAAGAATTAAAACAATTTATTCTAATAACCAAAATAAAACCTGTGCGTTTTCCATTAAAAAAAAAAGGACAGGCCTAGGCCTACTTCGCATTGACTAGGCTCGCGCGTATCGGGCTGAAAAGTATCGCAAAGTTTAAAAACAAAAAAGGGCGGTTTTAGAAAATGTATAACAAAAAGGAAACACCTAGTATCAACGTCAAGTTTGCGGGATTTAGAAAAGGACATCTGTGAATATCAAACTGCAATATTTCACTTCAACACAGAAAATCTCAAAAAATTTCAAAAAGTACTATAAAACATTGTGTTTTTAGAGTAATAATCACAATGGTCAGCTATGGTTGATGAAAAACTGTCGACCCCAAACCAATGTTCACTGCCGTCGTTGGTGGCGCGCTGTATTTGGAATCGCGAGAATTCTGATGAGACTTGATGCAAGTCTAGAAAGTCAATCAATCAAAAGACGTCACTAGCTACATCAACTTCCGGGTCATCTCCAAGAACGCCGCCGCAACAGGTGCACACACAGTGCAGTGTTCTTGTAAACATGGTTCTGCTGTCCATAAATGTGGGCTTTTAACAAAATTGTCATGATGTCTCAATAATATTCTGAAGCGATACAACTGAGAACGAGCAATGGGGACGGCTTGCAGCGCAGATCGTGAGGGTAATTTGTTCATAGTTGAGTCAGGTGGAATCAAATTGAAATTAAACTAATCGGGGCTTGTAGTTGTACGTAGCTCAGTAATGTAAGCTTAATTATATTTAAAACAAGTTACATTGATCAGGTACCGGTATAATAATGATCACACAGTCACACTCACAGTATCAGAATCATCTTGGACGCATATGTTTATCACTCAGTATCATTTTGTCCACTAACTACTATTATTAGTGTCTAACAAAAGTTAGTTACTACTATGCGGGCTACATTATAACCATCGAGATTTTATCGAAAATGTTATCTCGATGTTATAACTAAAGCATGATGAATACGTACTATAGAAAAATTATTTAATGTGTGTACATCGTGGAACATACTCTTTGCGCGGCTGTGTGTAGTAATTAAGCTGTTGTACGCAGATAACCTCGCTAATATGGACGCGTAGAGAGTAGCGTTGTACGCTCGTGTATTAGCGTGATTCTTGGATTAATCGCGGAGTAACAAGCGTAGTTGAATGTTGCACGATGTACATGAATTAGATAATTTTTCTATAGTATATGGCATACAGTAGGTATGAGAGGCAAACCTTAGTTAAAGGGGCATTTCGTGATCCACAGCCTCATCCCCCCACTTTTCCCAAAAAAAGTTGAGATTTTTACACCACTGGATACCTCTGGCTACATAATGTTTATGTACCAAATATTTCTTGCAGATTAATTCGTTTGGCAAAAATATCGCCAAATTTGAATTTCGTTCTGGTGCACCAGAACGAAATTACAACACATTGTCTATGGAGCAGTGCATACACATAATCATGCATAACTCGCAAACGCACAATCGGAATCAACTGAAATTTTGGAAATAAGCTTTTTTCGTGGATATCTACTGAAAAATGTCATAAAAAGAGGATGCTAGGATCACGAAATCCTCCTTTAATATTAACACATTTGCTAGTCAGCCAAATTCGCCTAGACTGGGGCCCAAACACAATGCATATTTACATAGAAATTTAAAAGAACAGATTAGTCAAGGAAACCTAAAATATGTTGTCTATACTTCACTTGACCCAAATATATGTTTTTTTGGTGATGGGACACTCGCACACTGTGGAATTTTAGAGGGATTTTGATAGCAGTTATAGAAAAGCTGCGATCATCACTGTTTTAAGATCTAGAAACACCACCGAAATGCTGTTTTGTTAGCTGAATCTTTTTGATGAAAGTCAATTTTTGACAAGATGTAACTTTGCTATGGAAAGTGCTATGACAAAACTGTTTTAAGTTTTGGCTTTCTTTACTCAAGGGCTTTAATAAAATAATGCAGTTTGATGGCAAATTTGAATTCACCTTTCATACCTACATACAGTGTGGCCACTGGCAATGCTAGTGGTATAAACAACAGTTGAGTTGGCAACATATTATATGCGTATCAAGACAGTTTGAAACGATACACGTCAGCAAATTCAAGAATACCACCACGCATGCGTATGGCCTTTTTAGCCTACGTCTCAATCGGATTGTTGAAACAAGAAAACCTCATCACAAATTCACTCACCTTGCAATCCTACACCACCAGTGGAAATAAACTCAAAACTTCCCGAAAAAAGCAGTGTTATTCCTCAAAACAACATATAACTTCATTAAAATAAAAAATTAAAATCATAGTATGACCCGTTATCAAAAATTTTGTTTGATAAACGTCAACAAAAAGTAAATCTTCTCACCCGCTATATCTAGCGAGCAGAACGCACATGGCAAAATGGCGGGTGTAATGCTGGTTTCATGCCGCTTCCTGCTGATCGGCATAACCCATGAGCAGTAATTTTAATAAACCTTTCTCTAAAAGTCAGGAAAGGGTTTCAAATGATATTGATTACCTTCATGCAGAACAATTCCATTCATTTAATAGTAAAGCCACCAGCAATCATAAAAATTCCAATTCTTCCAAGGGCCTACACATAAACTGTCACTAGTCTGACTAGAATTGGTGAATAACTGCTCTTTGTGGGTTTTGAAAAATATTGTGAATTGCTCTTGGTGAGTTTTGAAAGAATCCTATAAACCAAATCTTGATTTGGAATTTTAAATTACTGGTCCACATACACCACAGTGAATGGATAAAGATATAAACATACCCAGTAGTGTAAATAAAAAGTTCAAGTAACTTGAAATCATGATCCAACTGATCCATCATACACCCAGTATTGTCATTTGATATAGTCTTGCAGAATATAGCAAGTGAAGTATAGACAATTAACATAATTATTTTTTGTAGCAAATGTGTTAAACTAAGGTTTGCTTTTATACCTAGGATAGTATCCCTCCAAAAAAGTCCAATGATGGCAATTATTCACTCTTTCCTTAGGCAAGGGGACTGTAGAGATGTCTATGATATATACAGAGACTGGCTATATCCTATCTATGTACAGAGTGTAGGAAGTGTACACTTTGTGCAATATAGTTACCTGATATAGTATTTAACGGGATTTGTTATTATTTCTTGCAGGTCTGATTGCTGGCCCTGGACTCAGTGAAGTGCCTAGCTTTAAAATTGTGCTTGTAGGTAAGTAATGAGTCTGAGCTCACATATTTGCATGTTCAATTGTTTTTATGCCTAGTTTCTTTCCTTTCTCTTTTCTCTGTTTTTTTTTTTATTTCTTTCAAATTTTTTCTTTTGTTTCTTTCTTTGCATCTTTTTGTTTTCTGGCTGTGTGATTTGGATGTCCTTTCATCCTTTCTCTTTCTTCCCTCCTTCCTTTCTCTCTTTCTTTTATTCTTTCCTGGGATTCTTTCATTCCTTCTTGCAATGAAAATTATTATTTTGGCTTGGTTGTACAATAAGGTACCCGGGAAGGTACCTCACCCACGACCTGCACTTTATTTGCTGTATTTGCATCCTTGTTAAACGAATCAGATGGTATCTGCTAACATGAGTGACATACAGGGTGTCCAAAAAAAAAGAGGCCCCTCATTGCGCCCTCTTTTTCTCCTATTTCTGAAAAGTTGATTTTAATATATTTTGGTATTTAAAGAAACCATAAATCGTTAGCTTTAATAAACCAAAACAATTATTTCAATCGGCTCACAACTTTTGAAGATATGCCCTTTTGAATAAAAGTACCTGTTTTTCACTCTGTCCACGGATAGCAAACAGAGTGGTTGGGATGGCTCTTGCTGTGGAGTGGCCTGCACGATCACCAGACCTCACACCACTTTTTTTTCCTTTGTGGCAAAATCTAAAATCTTCGTAGACGTATTACTGAATGCATTCGCAAGTATCCGGCGCAACAGGATGGTACGCAACGCAATTGATGCAATGAGGACCGGGCTGAAACCTGTATTCGCCAAGGAGGCAACCAGGTAGAGGCAGAGCAGCACAGTAAACTCAGTTCAGAAGAACCAAAGACAAACCAAACAGCCTTTTAGGGCTACCTTTTATCCTAAAAAGAGAAATGACTTATGTTGTAAATAAAAAAAGAAATCAAGAAACAACAAAGTAAGAAACATAATAAAACAAAAAGGCATAAATAACCAAGAAAAAATAAGTAATTGCAAGTAAAGCAAAAGAAGTCCCATCGGCATCCATTTTACCCACAAATTAATGACACTATTAACAAAATCCATTGCCCATAAACCCACCGATAAAGCCCATTCCATAAATAAAGTTATTTTATAAAGTTATCATTGAGGAATGTTTGATATTCATGCATGGTATGTGTACTCCTTTTCAATCTTTGAAGTAGCCAAACCTTCTCCGTGGACAGAGTGAAAAACGGGTACATTTCTTTAAAAGAGCATATCTTCAAAAGTTGTGAACCGATTGATAAAATTGTTTTGGTTTAAAAGCTAACGACTACATACCAAAATATATTTGATTAAGTTTTCAGAAATAGGAGAATAAGAGGGCGCAATGAGGGGCCTCTTTTTTTTTGGGACACCCTGTATATTGTATTGTACAAATGCATAATTAATTTTGCTTCTTATATTCCATATAGGTGATGCTGAAGTTGGAAAGACCAGTATTTTTATGAGATATTTTAAGAACCAGTTTGACTATAGCTATCAGCCTACAACAAGTGTTAGTATTGGTGAGTATGACTGCGATGGTCAAAATATATTTTGTTCCATTCCAGGATAGAACAACACATCTTTCACTTGTTGATTTTGTTTCAAATCGTATACAAATTTATTGATCAATATTCACAACACTAAGTTCTACCTTGGCTTAATTCATTTTATTCAATTTTACATGTAACTTAATTGGCAAGTCCATGAGGTAACACACAGGCAAATTGTGCTAAGGAGCAGGCTCTTCTCTGCACTTACACGACACCCCGGGGGGAGCACTTAACACAAATGACCATACGGGCATGTTCTCTCGGAAAGACCCCCTTTTTAAATTTCGCAGCTCCGAAAGACCCCCTACATGGATATTTGACCAAAATAGAGCTCCAAAAGAACCTTGATTTTGATAATTTCAGCTCTAAAAGACCCCAAAATTTGCTCATTCCTCATATTTTTTTGGTTTTTTTCAGGCGATTTTCGACCAAAAAGCCAAGAAAGACCCTTATTTTTTTCTTTTCGCAGCTCCAAAAGCCCCCTCATTTTACTTATTCGTAGCTCCAACAGACCCCCTTTTACCAGTACGCCATCATCTCCCAAAGACCCACAACCTCAAAATTCCGGGGGAACATACCAACCAAAAATTTTTTATGTGGGGTGGGCACGACACACATACTGTCTGAACAGTGTGTGGATGCTTGTTACCTATGGGATGGTAAAAACTATCAAATGGTGGTGGTTGATGGTAAAAATAACAAGTGAATTTATGCAGGAATGATGTAAGTTATCATCATAAGCAGAACAACAAAGCAGGCAACAAACACACAAAATTGTCTACACGTGACCTATACGATATAGTTTCATGCCTCTAAATATAAAAGCTATAATTATACTGTTATGTCTCTTCACAGAAAATGTTGTCAAGAAGTTGAACATCCCAGAACATGCTGTGGTTTCCGTGACGATATGGGATCTACCAGGAAGAGAGGATGTAGATCTGAGGAAGAGCTACTACAAAGATGTTGATGCTGGCATTGGTATGTAATTTGTTTATTTTTAATCAAGCAGAAAGGTACCCAAATAGCAATGCAAACTTAACAGCTCCCCATGAACAGGGCTGAATTGGGTGAGCTAGGGGTAAACACCAGTAACACCCTACTCCCTAGTATGCACTCTCTAGTATTAGACCGACAGCTTATCATTCTTTCCAAAGGATTTGACTTTCTACAGATGTTGCCAATTAAATTCTGATGTTTTCCCACGCAATACCCCAGGAAATTGTCACCACTGGGACATGAACCCGGGACCTCTTGCATCAAAGGCAAGTACCCTAAACATTAGACCATTCTCTCCATTCATAAAGAATATTTCCTATTCAGACTGATTGTGCATCATACAGTTGGTAGAGTGTGCAATATTTTCAAGACAACAGTTGCATTTTTTGCCTTATTTTTTTGTCTTGCAAGATTTTCAAATATCAGGGTACCAAAGCTAACATCAAAATTGGACAGCCTGAAGGTAAAGTTACCACAAAAACAACTTCACCTGAGAAATTCAGTTTTTAATACATTGTAATTTTTTGTTTTCAGTTGTTGTAAATGTGTCGGACAAAGAGAGCATGGAATTGGCTGGCGTCTGGAAGAAAGACATCACTAATCATGCTGTCATTAGCAAAACCAGAATAGAGAAGACAAATCAAGGGTCAAAGGTCGTCACATACTATGAAAATGCTGATTCATCCAATATTCCTATATTACTTCTGGGAAACAAAATGGATGTGGTGAGGAAACTATTTTTCCCAATTTTGTAATAAAAAAATAATAAGAACTTACATGCATGTGCAATGTTTCTAGTGTATAGTGGCTCCAGTTAGCTCAGTCCATAAAGTGCTGGTGTGTGAATGTGTGGCGGTACAAGTTCTAGCAACAGCTATGTCAATTTCTGTTCTCATGGGAAAATTGAGCTATTTTGAAACTCCCATGGACAAAAAACTAACTGTTAATTGTCCCGGTCTACATATACAAAACTTGTGGCGCTGATCCTGGCTGTGCACTGTGCCAACAATGCATTTGAATTAGAAGTTTGCCAGAAGCATAGCGAAATAATCCGGAGGTACACTGTTGCCCTCCTGAGCAACACGCCAAACTGGCAAAGTTGGTACTCTCTGATTCTACTTCATTGTTTAAGCACTGCAGACATCTTGAAAAGACTGCTGAGTGATCGCTAATGAATCAGTTCTGAGCTTAATTACTCTGTGTTTAATTTCATCCCTTCCCACACTGGACTGCGCTCATCTGCAGAAACTACCAGGTTAGTGGAACATACCATTCACTCCAGGAAACTTCAATCCGCTGCTGACAGATCTTTTTTACTTTGCTGCTCCAAAGTTATGGAACCAACTTCCAGCAGCCCTTCGTTCTGCATCTCCTATGCATATATTTAAGAAGAATTTGAAAAATATATGTTCCCATATTGACTTGTCTTTGTTTGTTCCTTGCTCTGTAGTGTATTATTTTTTATTATGTATCATCACACCCGCTGTGGTCTTCATGAAATGACGGGCTACAAAAGCCTTGTTGTATGTTTGTGTATAGTGGTGCAACAGGTTTCTGCAGTTCTCTCTTTCATAGTATTATGTTTCAACAGAGGAACCTTTAAAATATGAATCTGTTTTATCTCCATCAGGTTGAGCAGAGAGAAATGGAGCGAGAGCAAGCAGAAATGGATCAAGAAGAAGCCGCCAAGGAGGCAAATCCTACTGATGATGCACAAGGCTCATCAGTTGATGAGAATAAAACCACAGAGGTCATTGTCAACTCAGATAACACTGAATCTAGCAAAGATGATACAGAAAATACAGCTCAAGACAACAATGATGGAGAAACTGAGGGGCAGGAGGAGAGAGAAGGGGAAGAAAAGAAAGATTTGGAAAAAGAAGAAACAGGTTAGAGTAGGGGGAAATAGTATATTGATATATGTGACCATCCGCCACAACTGAGCCCGGATGTCGCCAGTGCCACTATTGAGATATATATGCTCCATTGAACTTAACAATAAACAATAGGAAACAAAGGATTTATTGACTTGTTTTTTTGATTTTTCACTACTTATATGTCAAGTACTATATAGACATGATATACATCATTTTAAAGCAAATTTCAAGCAGAATATTTTGGTTGAATATCTCAAAAATGATGATTGGCGACTTCAGGGCTCAGTTGTGCTGGATGGTCACATATTAAGAATGTTTCTAATATATATGTTCCCTTCCTGCCTTTTTAAGAATAGTGCTTCAAACCAGTACCAAATAATTTGCAGGACGTCTGGTAGTCTAGGCAACAAGTTCCTCGCTGGACTACCACAAAATTCAAACCATTGGTCCGGACCATGAGCCAGGACACTGCAGATATTTTAGATCGAGAGATATTGTCAGCTTTATCAAGTTTTTCATGGACAGTCTCACTTATTATTCATAATTCTGTTTAAAAAAAGTGTAGTGTTTAACCCTTTACTATTCCAATTCATTCTGGTGCTGTTTTGGCACTGTCAGGACATGACTTAAGCCAAGGGTTGAGGTCATGGAGAATATGTGAAGAGTTCAAATACAAAATGTGTTGTACGCCATTTTTTCAGTAAGGCCACCAACATCTGCCTTTAATGCTAGCTTTAAATTGACACCTTACTTTAAAAACACCAACATATATTTTTGAATCTATGATTAAAAACAGAATATGTTCTTATTGTGTTCTTTATATTTGACGAGTTTTGCTTATATCTCAAATCAAGCAAATGGATATAATTGCTTTTTGCATCTGACCTCTTCCAAGAAGTATAATGATCAGCAGCAATGCAAAAAGCACTTCATGAATTTGGGTAAACAAATTTAGGAAAAAAAAGAAGAAACTCAATTAAGATAGTGCTAAGCAAGAGTTTTCCTCTATGTGACATCTCAGCAATAATAAAAAATATAATTTTATCTAATTCCAGATGAAGCAGATGATAAACCCAATACTGATAGTGACAAGACTGTCGGCTTCACTGTCTCAGATTCTGAGAAGCAAGAGGAGAAAGAAGTGGTTGTCTGGCGATATGAAGAAGAGCAAGAGGAAGAGGTGGAATTACCGGAAGAAGTACAGGTGCTGAATGCTACCGCTGAACAGTATGGATTTGTGGGAAGGTAAGTGGTGAAGCCAAGGAGTTAGAGAATAAATGATAGGATTTTGTCTTTTGCCTATCCAATATCGTGTCATAATGGATGGGCTGGCCAATATTTTGAGTAGTGGATGGCGGCGCAATTTTTGCAAGAAAAACTGCCTTTTTTCAGAAAAAAATAAAGATACTTTTGTGAGGACATCCCCGTTGTTTTAAATGCACGAAACCATCACGAACATCTTAGCCGCCGAATCGCGTTCTTAGTTCTCGCACATGTATTACGCGAATGCATTATCAGCCGATCATTGAGGCGCAACAAGCGTGCCGCCGTTAAGTGGCGGCGCGCCCTGACTAATATCACTATCAACTATTGTGAGATATTATACACCAGAAAACCAATCAAATTATGTGAATTCTTTACTAGACGCACCCATTGAATAAGAATATTTTTTGTATGTCTGAACTATACAAGGCATTAACAGTTGCTGTCAGTGTGTGATAGCACTGAAGGGTTGGTGCTAAAATAGTTGTTGATTTATTTCTGTTAATGTTACCAACCTGAGTTATTGATACAGGGTTCCCTTCAGTGTCTTAGCTAGCCACCAGTCTGCTCCTCATTTTAGACATGGAGTAGGCTCATGGGACCGGCATAATCAGTGAACTTTAAAATAGATAAGACTTACATGTACAAAACAACACCACATCAATACAATGGACAATTGAAGGAATTTTAAAAATGAGCAAAAATGGAAAAGTTATGTCATGTTCATTTTGGTCCATGGAAATTCCAGAAATAGATGTCAAAAGTCATGGAAAACTTGTGAAAATCTTTTCCAAAGAAGTAGGGATCAAGAATACAAAATTCAAATATGTATACCAACCCCGGGATACCAACATGGTTTTAATGTTATGTCTTGGGCCACAGTGATTAGTGATTTTTTGTAAAACATGCCACGTGCATTATAAATTGCTTCATTGTTTGTTTGTTTTGTTTAATTTAAGTGTTGCAGTGTCAGCTAAGCATTCAGATGGAGGCGTCCACACAGCCATTCAAGCCCTTATTCGTCACCTGCTGGAGAGGAAGCTTAAAGACCATGCCCGCAAGAAGATGGAAGCTGTTGAGATCAAGAGGAATCAAAGGAGGAGAAAGAGAGTAAAAAAGGTGAATCCAGATGAGTTCCAACCACTGGATAAGGTCAATGTGCCTGAGGTATGTTTTATTGCTCTTAAAGCCATATTATAACATTTTCAAACAAAATAGATTAGCATTTCTTTGCCATAAAATGTTAGCTTTTACTGTCAGATATATCCCTTTTATTTTTGAGCCGAACAACTACGGCAAAGCAAAGAAAATTTGAATTTACTACCAGCGCACATGTCGCCAATACGTACCACTCCTTCGGTCATGCTGTGGTAAGACCCTTTGTTGTGTATATCACTGTCCCACACGCCGTGTACGTACTGTGTGTTATGAACATCGTGTATGCGTTCAACTAATAATTCCATCGTAATAATAAATAATAATTCAGCGTTTTATTCAAAATCTCGGATTTTGACAAAACTACAGCACCTAGAGTCTTGATTTTTGCAGGGTATATTGGTTTAATAAAGTACAATTTAATTGTGTAAAAAAAGGAATTTTAAAAATTCAGTGAGGGCGTCTTCCTCAGCAAATGTTATAATATGGCTTTAAATCTCTCCAAGCGGGTATCAACTGCAGACGTCAACTGCAGATGACATGTTTAAAATTTTCTTTAAAAATTCAAAAATTTTAGAATAACAGTTTCATGACCATATTTGGAATCAGTATGAAAAATGCATTCAAATGAGTACAAACAAGCCTGGTATTGGTGTGGTGGTTCATGAGATAGCTCTTGATTTTTTGAGAAAATATATTGGAACTTGAGACTTTTTATGTTGAAGCCTATGGCCAGCATGCAGAGCATTAATGTTCATGATTATATTTAGACTTTTCCCCTCTCCCCCATGATGTATTTAGAATTGGGTAAATGAACCATTAGAGCACTCTGTCCTTCGACCTTCATACCTCATGATACCTGTACAATGTACATGTAATTACAGTCAGTGTTGAAAAGAGTAGGGTGTTTGTAGTAGATACTAAGAAACACCCAGGCAGAAACCATATACCCAAGAACCAATCAAATTTAGCTCTTGTATGCTAATGAAACCACACATGTACTAAACAAAAAATAACTACTAAAACAAGATAATGTACAACCTACCTTCTTCACATGTACTAATAGTTGGATATAATCTGTATGGTTTAATTTATCCACAGCTGGACCAGTTATTCCTAGAGACCAATAGAAGCCTACACAAAGTGCATGAAACCAACCTAGCCCATATCCAAGCCATGAAGCAGTTTAGACATGAGTGTCTTGCAGCAGGGCTGATTGCATCTACTAAATGTTCAATTGAAGATTGCATTGGTGGACTGAAGGAAGCACTTGAATTGCAGAAACAAGAACTAATAGTAAGAAAGATTGTGTCATCATAATTCTGTCAAATAAGTTTGGACCATGCAATCAGGGGGGCACTTGTATTTCAAGTTGCATATGTGATGCGATCAAGCAAAATGAGTCTGATGTCAATCAAAATCAAAATTAAGTTTTCAATTTTATTACATAAGCCATTCTCAGAGCTTTATTTTGCTGAAACCCCCATCATAATTTGATTTACGGTTCCAGAGACATGGCCATTTTAGTGTTGCTCAGAACAATAAAATACAAAGGAAGTAAAATACTATTATTGGCTATATCTCAAAAATCAATATTCCTGACATCTGACTCGTTTTGCTTGATCACATCACATATCACCCACAAGGGCCTTTTTTCACAGCTTGGCGCAATACACAAAGATCTTATTTAAGGTATCAAAAACAGCAATAATGGAAAAAAAGAATTGCACAGATGTTACTCAAAAGGGTTGTAAACATGACACCTTGATGCAGACAAAAATCATTTGAAAAGAAAGTAAAATTCTGGTTGAAATTGTCCTCAAACGTGTGCTTTTTCATTGTTTTTTCTTCAGCCTTGTCACTGATCTCTACCGGCAGTTTTAGGTGTGTGTGTTCATCACGACTCACGACAGTAAAATGCTTGCTTAGGTTAGGAAAACAACCGCAGCAGAGTACTTGCTTTGAGTCCATTTGACACTAATGAAAAATGCATGCTTTGGGTACTTAAAAAAAATCTTTTTATGGTGGTGATATACAACTTGAAATACAAGTGCCCCACCCCCCAACTTTGAAAAGAGTGATGTTTGAGTAGTCACCTCTGCCCCCAGTTTGATTCCACTTTTAACTGCCTGTGGTTTTTGTTTGCAGTATTAACACATTTTGTTGTAATTGATCTTTAATCTTTTTCTCTTTTTTTGATGTGTTTTTGTTCTCTATCTGTTCAGGCACAAGATGACTATGGGTTTGTGAGTTTAGCAGTTAAAGGGGAAGTCATTGATGAAGAAAGCAAATCAGAAGCTTTAATCAAAATTATGGAAACATTCCACACTGAGGTAAGATATCTGAATTTATTTAAAGGGACAATAAGACATTTTGAGTTTAAAATTGTTTGTACTTACTTTGTTTTGTGTGATCCGTCATAGGCATTTTCAAAAATTTGATGTTTGGTATATTACATGGATAGATTCGTACCCAAACCAACCAGATAATACATAGCTATAGATGAAATTTCATTTGAATGAATACAGCTTTCAACAGCTGTATTCGATCCAACCGCGATCATATATCGCATATTTCAAACTACAACGTGAACGCACAACCTTAAAATACAATAATTAAAATTATAGTAACCAATCACAAGTGAGTTGGCATGGTTGAA
Organism: Amphiura filiformis; assembly: GCF_039555335.1. Classification (NCBI taxonomy): domain Eukaryota; kingdom Metazoa; phylum Echinodermata; class Ophiuroidea; order Amphilepidida; family Amphiuridae; genus Amphiura; species Amphiura filiformis. The sequence continues at coordinate 40,531,697 of NC_092634.1, forward strand.
TATACTTCCGTTACACACCCACAGTCCCACACACTGGCGTCCATCACACATTGTACACGCAAAATCATCACAGAATGTCGGGCAATTGAAATCTCAAGTATAGATTGTCAATTAGGTCACACATCTTTAACTCTCTCCACACGGGTGTCGACTGCAGACAAGTTTCAATTTTTTTTAATATCAAAATTTCAGAATTGTAAATTTTCATGACCATATTTGGAATCAGCATGAAAAAAGCATTGAAATGAGTACAAACAAGCCTAGCATTGGTTCAGTGGCTCTTAACATATAGCTGTTGATATTTTGAGAAAATACCTCAAAACTTTTTATGTTGAAGCCTATGGCCAGCACACTAGAGCATTAACACATAAATTGACACAAAAATATTTCATATCTCAGGAACTAAGTTCGATGATGTGCTGTAAGGTGCTTTTCATTAGGAGTCTGACCCCTAAAGTGTGAAACGTTGACAATATCACCCCGAAAGAGTCAACTTTAATCGATATTTTAACTAATTTTTGACAAACATAATCAGACTTTTTGACCCTCTCACGTCACTGGACTTTCGTTTTTAGGACGTCATCAAATTTTTGGTTTTGCCTTCATTGTCCAATTCCAGCGGACTTTCAATACATTGGCGTAATATATTTGGTGTCTTTTTTTCTGTTGTGATAAAAATAAATGAATAAAATGGATTAATATGTCAGAAATCAACCGACACAGGGATATTGTAGTACCAGTATCCAATGTTTTTATAATTTTATACCATATTTGGCTTCAAATAATAATCCAAATATTCATTACTCAGAGGCTGTGATTTCTGTCATAACAGGTCTCAAATACAGATTTGTTGTTTGCTGCCCTCTATTGTATTTTGTGTTCTTTTGGAAAGCTTGATCTGTGGTACTTGGAGGGCGCATTGTAAATGATTGGTGGTATAGTATTGTATGAAAACTTTCAGTGTTAATTGAGTTGGGTAATTATTTTCACACACATTATAATCACAAACCTGGGGCCGGGGGTACAAATGACCATGTGAGGACATATACCGTAAACACCGGTCACATTTTCGGCCATTTGGTATATCAATGAGAAAAGCCCAAAAAGAGCAGTTTTGGCATGTATTGATTTTTACTGAAAAAACACGAGTGACGGCGAATGTGCCGCAATTTTTTGCAGAAAAGAATATGCCTAACCGGGTTGACCCTACTTTAAAGGTCCGTCCACTAGACTGACCTTGCTTGAAAGGTCCGCCCGCCCATTTGACAAGTTTTGTTTGTTTGTTGCATAAACATGTGGATAATGATGTGGGTAAACAGTTATTAAGTAGGTGAAAGTATCAAATCACAAATATGTATGGCAAAGTTCACTTTCATTATTGATAAGCTCATTGTGTGATGTAACTATGACTGTACCTTAAAGTAATGTGAAGGCAAACAAATCAAATCAGGGGAAGAAAATTGTATCCAGTCTGCATTTTTGTCATTTTGCAGAAGTAGGGTTGTTGTGTTTCAATTTTTGTTGTTTATTTATTGTTTTTTAAAGTTTTTAATTATTTAATTAATTGCTGTTACGACTTGTAATATAGCTTAAAATATATTAATTTGCCTCTATTTGCCTCAGTTGAGGGCAGATTTTTTGTGACCTTTAAACTCCAAAATTTGAAAATGACATTTATTGCCTTGGCTTTTTTTGCATGTAAACTATTTATATTAGGCCAAAAAAAAATATTGTTGTGTTGCCCTCAAGTGGGAAAATGGAAAAGTTCGGTAGGACGGTCGGATTTAGTTTTTTTTTTTTTTTTTTTTTAAACCTTCAGTTTTTAAAAATCCCCTCAAATATTAATTAGGAGACGTTTGTAAATTTTGACTTCTGGATACCTGTTAGACATTAATTAAAGACTAGTCTCTCAATAAAATATTAATTTAAAGTGAAAACTTTTTAACAAATCTGTAAAAATCATCATTCAAAAAAAAAAAAAAAAAATTGCGACCCTGATTTTCCAGGATTTAGGGTAGGGCGGTTGAGGGCACCACAACAATTGTTTTTTAGACCTGATGTATGTATACAGGGTGATACTGATTTGAAAAGAAAACTATACCCAACTTTAAAAATAAACACTTACCGACATTTAAATCATTTTGGATGGTAAGTTTCCCAGTAATGGTGAAGAAATCATGTCTTGATCTGTAATAGTTTTTTAATCAATACACTTTGGTAAAAAAACAGCCGTTTTTAATTTCATCTGGCTAAAAAAATATTAAAAAAACAAACAAAGACTGGAGACTGCATGGATAGCAGTAATTTTGATGCAGCCTGTGTAGCATACAATTGCATTTATCACTACAAAATGATCAAGAACAAAATTAATTATGAAATTATTCACATTTTTATCCATTCTGTACAGGTGGTAGTTTCTGCAAAAGCGATTCTTTCAGTATGTCCAACAGCCGACAACAATCTCACCAAGATGGACACCAAAATAGCAGACTGCTACAAGACGGTCTGGAGAAAGCTATGTCAAGATGTCAATGTGAATGGTGAAACCATGCTGAATACGAGAGAGAAGAAGAACCTACAGGATACGGTAGAGTTTAATCGAGCCAGGATTAAACAAGCAAAAATTGTTGCATCTCAAAATCTGCAGGATGTGGATAATATTTATAAGAAAGTTAAAGCAGCAATGTTGTGGTAAGGCTGGAATAAAAACAAGTTTGTGTTGCTGTAGCTGGCCTGAAAACCGAAATGTGGTTTGTTATTTTTATCTATTTTTTTATTTTTAGAGTCAGGATTTATGGCAGCTCATGTCTCATATAAGAAATATTTCAAACCAGTGAAGAGCTGGTTAGATATTAAATTTTTTATTAAAAAGTTTTAGGATAATTATAGATTGGTTTTCATGGGATTTATGTGGCTTTCATATTGTTTGTAAAACAAAATGTATGAGAAAATAAAATTTCCCTGAAAGTATAATTTTTCTGGATTTCTCATATAAAACATGCAATGTGGTAAAATTGCTTTAAAAAAAACCAAAATTCACACAGCCTGTATGCAGGAAACAATCTTTTTTAGCCTGATATTTTTTTTAAATTTTGTTTCCATTCAAGATAGAATTCAGTGAAAATGGTTTTTTTCTTCAAAACTTGCTCAGTTCACCACTCAGGTGTTCCACATTTAATAATGTTGGCCTGGCCATAGTAAGTGTCAAAAATATAGGCGTAGATCCCGAGGGGGGATAAACCCCCCATTTTACCGGGGGGGATGGTCCATGCAATCCCCCCCCCCAATGTTGACGCCTGTATCTATGGGATGACCAAATTGACCTCATATTTAACCATTTTAGCCCCAAAAGTGCAAATGTTTGCGTGCTTCGCACAGATTTATTCTACTTTTGCACCATATTTCATCAATTTAGCTTAAATATGGCAAATTTTGTCACGCGCATTAACCCCAAAAGGTGATTAATTCATATACATCAAGAAAATTGTTCAAACCACATCCCCCCAATGTCAACAAGAAATATACGCCACTAGCTGGTCAAAAAATATTTTGATGGGCTGTGATGTCAAGAGAGGATTAGATGGGGCATGGTCATGCAATAAAAGAAAGAGTAAAAAGTAAGAAAGATTTCAGTTTCTTTTAAAAGACGAGTAGGAGCATATCTTTCCTAAAAGTCTAGTTTTTTGTTTACAAGCTTCAAAAAGGTATGGGTCCACCAATTTTGGCGAGCAAGCCCAAGTTTGTTTTGACTGGACCAAAATATGGGCTGATCACTTCAAAAAGTCTAAAGGGCTGGTTTAACAAGCGACCATCCACTCCGGGTGTTTAGTCATAGATTAGAACAGCTAATTCGGATGAAAAATCTCTGAAAATTTGAACACCTTTTTGTCTAATTGAAAGTGCCCTCAACCCAGTTATCACAACATTGCTTCCTCCTAACTTCAGAGGATGTAGGATTCATAAGTTACCCACATTGTGTGTATCAGGGATTTGTATAATGTAAATATTCCATTATATCTGTAGCAATAGTTAATTAAAGAATTGAAATGGAAAGATATTTTTATATTAATTTTTATAAATATGTATACATTGTAATATTTTCAGGAATTCTATTACATAAAATCATCAATGAATGTGTGTGATCATGATAATTTGATTTTGTATAATGCAAAAAGGTTCAACATGAATAATCAAGTATTGCCTCTAAATGTGACCAGAACATCAAACTGCTGTTCAAGATATGGATGAAATTATGTAGAAAATATAAAAAACATGAAAAAGTCATGACATCTTTGTAAAATATGAATAGTGTGATCCAAATTTCAAGCTGATAAAATTCTACCTCACTTGAAAGTATTATTTCAAATTGATTTTGCCTACAAATCCACCCTTTTGATGTGACTGGTTACAAAATAATATTTGAAATTGGGTTGTTTCAGTTGAAATCCATACACCTCGTATTATATGAAAGACATGACCTTAATCTCCCACTCAGGGAGTTTAAATTTCAAATGGGTTTACCTGAATGGGTGATTCCATTTGAAATCTACACACCCTTGGTGGGAGATTAAGGTCATAGGGGGTGTATGGAAGTAAAGTGGTATAGCACATTAAACCCCACACTGCAAGTTTGGGTATGTGGTGTTTTAAAGATGAAACAATGAAGTGCAACAACAACAAAAATTGGGTTTTTTTCTTCAAACATTGAAAGTTGTTAAGAGGCAGGCACATTTTGGAGTTTGAATTCCACAGGAACAGCATTATATAATGTGTACTGTATACACAAATAAATTAAAACTTTTAAATTAAAATACTTAAACATTCTACCGATAGACATTTGCAATACAAAATTAAAGTCCATCCAGATATAGTTTCCGTCCAGATATTTATGTTGTGTAAAAATAATGTATTTTAGCATGTATGTAGATTTTGTACATCTGTAAAATAAGTAAATCAATTTTGACTGTTAGACTGTGTGTTTATAAGGCTGTGTGTGTCGGGGGGTCACATAACAAGTTTAGTTTTCATGGTTTAAAAATTCCAACATTATGCACTTGTAGAAAAAAAGTGGAACCTAAAATGGCTCTTGAGCTGTCCTGTAATGTGGAAACTTAAATGGTTCTACAAAGAACAGAAAAGGGTTCTAGAAAGATAGAAAGAAATATTTTGTGCCTAAAAAGGGTTCTGGGAAGGAACCATTTTGGGGTTCTTTCAATTTAAAATAACCTTTTCGCTTGAGGTTTCTACACACAGGACAGCCAAAAACCATTTTTTCCCTAAAAGTATGAAAGCTGCATATAGATTTCTCATGCCCTTTGGCATACCTATAGCCAGGATCAATTTGGGAGGGTGTGGGGCTTTCGAAATATGGACCTTTTTCAGGTTTCAAGTTAGCTCAAATGTAAAAAGTAGACATTAACAATCCCATGGTGTTTTTTTTAACACTTCATTGCAGTAAATGGAACTTGTGTGAATTTGTCTTCCAAATTGAGATCTTTTGGGGTCATTGAAATATATGTTCATTAAAACAAATGGACATTTTGTGGATTTAGTTGTGGAACTGAAAATCTGATAGCTTCAGGGTGTGTCTGCTAGAGCTGTACCATCGAAATGTTTGAAATACCAGAATGAAACAATGGAATTGTCTGTTAGTGAGTAATAAAGCAGTAAATCACATCGTTTTGGAATTTCAAAAATTGACCCGTCTGTTCTTGAATTATAACAATGCTGCTAATGAAGTGGGATTCAGAAATTAAGATGCTGATGTTTTTTACTGTACAGTTCTTTCAGAGACACCGTGCACCCTCTATAGTAATTTGAAAAGTTTTCAAATAATTTTAATTATTTTGCAATATTTGAAAAACTCTGCTAAATTAAATGAACACACAATAGTTTAGAACTATGTCTAACTAGCATGTTAAGAACCCATTCATACCATAATCGTTGTAATGAATCACCTTTTGAGGTTTACATAAATTGAGTTTCACTGACATGTAAAGAGTTACTACTATAAGTATTGTCCTCCCAAGTCAAATAGGGGTCAATGTTTTTGTGTCATTTGTATTAAACTAAACCCGAATAATACGTTCATTGTGTTATTTGTGTACTTTATGTGTCAAGCAAAAGTTGGGATGGGACTTTTGTCATTATAGTATTTGTCAAATTGTAGTTTCTGTGTATTTTAAAACGGAAACTACCCATGGGAAAATTAAAGTCAACTTTAAAGAGACATTCAGAGATATGTTAATCCCAAAGTGCAGTACCCCCCAATTTGTTTTGTTTTGTTCTTGGTTTTGTTTTTCACTTTAGAATATTTATTAACAATAATAACTAACATTAATAATAACTAACCCCGCAGAACTAGGCACTGCGTTTTCATGTCAAGAGAAACAAATCTGAATTTTGCCGATATTTCCCCGATTTATCAACCATTTTTAAAGCAACTTCGGAATATTTACCGTCTGGTCCTGGACAGATCTTGAAAGTCCCTTTAATGTTTCTTGTGTTATTCTTATGAATCAACCAAGCGCATATATCGTTCTTGATGTAGATGCGCTATACAAATGCTTGTAATATATAAATGTAATATCATGTCATCTTAATACTATTTACAGAGTGTCCCGGTCCGTCCGCCCGTCCGTCCGTCCGTCCGCGCGCTATCGCGTTCGCGTCCGCGCGGTTCGCGTTCTCGCGGTGCACTATCGCGTGCTTGCGGTGCGCTATCGCGGAGTATCAACGGGAGTGTTGCGCGGAGTACAGCGCGCGCATCGGAAAGCATTACAGTGTAACTAACAGGTGCATCTCATCGGACCAATAGGCCTATTTTCAACACATATTTCAATACCGAACACGTACGTGCAAATAGGCCTATTTCAGCAGAACACGACTATTTCCGGGGTCCTCCAGAATGGTTAACATAAAAATAATCAGTTATGGTAAGGCATATAACCGCGTTTGCTTGCACGTTTCTCCCGATTGATTTCATTACTTTAGTAACGGCCTACCGAACTACCGACTGAAAGCATCACAGATACCAAACAAACAGAGTTGATTAAGTTGTGTCCAGTTGGGTCATTAAGAGACGCATTTCATAGTAGTATAAAAGGTCAGGGCAGGTATATGGGTAAGGGGGGAGGTAATTAGAAATAGGCCTATCACGAGAACCGCCCGACCCGAGAACCGCGAAATCTAGTGTAATATAATGTCATAGATATCTACTAAAACGTACCGTAACTTAACCAAGAGGATGGTCTTTTATTACTACACTGCAACTGTGAGAGATTGTTAGTATGACTGTAAGGAGCCAAAAACAACACCACCAGCAAGATTCTGCTCATTTAGTTTGAACTTTTCAAACAAAAATTCTGCTTCACTGAAAATATTAATTCTTCAAAAATGTGGTCTAACTTCACAAATTAAAAATTTGTCACAGTAAATCTGTAATGCTGAAAACACATTTGTATTTTACACGAATAAGTTCCAAACCCCCGTTCCGTGCGATGACAGTAAAAAAAAATCGTCATTTATGGCATAGCCAGGAGACGGTTCTCTTGGGAAGGGGGTGTGCCACGGTTAGTGGAAGATCAATACGCCCAGTGGGACGCATTTGGTCAAAAGTGCACTTAAAACATCCAAATCATAGGGTGCTTTTTGTGAAAAATTGGTATAAGCCTACTGTAGTACTGATGGGTTGCAAAAATCCGCAAAAAGTAGGTATCAACATCCTAAAGTGCCGTCTATAAATCGATTCATTTATCGCAAACGTTTAAAGAATAGCACACAGGTTTAATATCCGAGCAATTGATGAATAGACGATATAATGATATCAAAGTCATACCACATATTCGGTAAATATAGGCATACAGCAGCTTTATAGCCCGGCTTTATAGCAGCACCATTTACTTTCAATGATGAATCGGTAAGGTAATCATTTTTCCCGTAACTAACACTGATGCTTAGCATAATGTATATTCATTCTTTGGGAGAAATCAGGAAGTGGAAAGCGTACACTGGTAGCAAAATTGTAGAACTCGTGATTATTTATTCACGGTTGTTTGATGTAAATACAAACTATAGATGGCGCTATTTATCATAAATCATATTTCTTAATTTGCAAGGGGTAGGTAATCAATAGTGCCATTTAAACAGGTGAAACAGCAACAAAGAAATTTTATAAACATATTTCATCAAAAAATAAAAGGAATTATTTTTTATTAAAAGCCTGACAGAGTAATTTCCCGTATTTAAATAGCGCTACCAATCTTGTCATGAATTGATACATTTTATATCCGAAAAAGCTTTAAAAAATGCTGTGAAAGTGAATAATGTTGTAAATTAGGGGATTTACAACATATCCTTAGCTGGGTTAATCTATTCTCATCTTCTCTGATAAATCCAAACTCGCCTTAATTTTGTGAAGGAAACGTCATCAAGAAGCTGATTCTAGAGACCTTTGCACCAAGGATATGAATTTATGAAACACATTTCATATCCCTGTTTGCACATATAGTGCCACCTACCCCGGTACATGGCAAAGACATGCATAGCAGGAATGAAAATATCTTGGTCACAAAACAGCTAGCGTAAACCAGGGATCGGTTCCCCGGATCGGCTCATTTGTAAAGACAGTTCTTCAGTCTTCAAACAGACTTTATAATCTATTAAAGGAGGATTTCGTGATCCTAGCATCCTCTTTTTATGACATTTTTCAGTAGATATCCACGAAAAAAACCTATTCCCAAAATTTCAGTTGATTCCGATTTTGCGTTTGCGAGTTATGCATGATTTAGTGTATTGCACATGCTCCATAGGCCACTGTTGTAATTTCGTTCTGGTATACCAGAACGAAATTCAAATTTGGCGATATTTTTGCTATTAAAACGACTCTGCAAGAAATTTTTGGTAAAAAATGGAGAAAAGTGGGGGGATGAGGCTGTGCATCACGAAATGCCCTTTTAAAAGGGGAAAATAATGTTGGACTTGATGATACGTCCCTGTCAGTATACTCGGGGAGTAATCCACACAAAGTGACAAAATAATAGTACTTTTCACCATTTAACTTCCCATGTGATAAATTGAACAGAAACAAACAAACGAAGAAATAATAAGAAAAAAAGGACAAAGAAACAAAACTTGTTTATCAAGAGCTACCAAGATTATTTGCAAAAGTCTGGTAAAGAATTGCTCAGACATAAGAAGGAATAAATCATCGTAACAATACACCATTCTCTTTTCAATTTTCTTTTCAATAGTGTACGAGAAAAGTTTGTAAATCTTTATGTATACCAGTAGTTATTGTTGGAATTGTCATTCTCAAAATCAACCGATTGAAACCAAGTTTAATTCTGTTGGCCCCAATCCATTTTATAGACTTTTTACTTTTAGTATATACTTCACAGGAACAAGAGTTGACAATAGGCCCTACCTTTTCTTTTTGTTTTTCTTCTGTTTTGTTCATTTCTCTTATTATGTTTATACTCAATACGATTGAGACTTATAAGGCGAGTGGAGTGGCAGGGGCCATAGTTTTCCAGAATCAGCAGTATAGCTACAAAACTGCAGTGTGAGACTGAACTGTAGAGCGTCGTGCTAGTAATTATACGAAGGTGGCCGGTTCGAATTCGGCCGGATGCACTGGGTTTTTTTCAACGTTTATGTGCACTGGCCTATACTCTCCGGAAAGATCAAAATTTGTTCATCCTATTAACCCAGAGAACTAAGTATAATAATTTTCAAAACTGCAGTGTGCTTCTCAACATTAATAATATTAATACCTTTATCATGTTTATTAATACCTTTATTAATACCTTTAATTAATGCCTTTATTGAAAATGAGTCAAGGAAGTCAATAATTTCATTATTTAAGCTTTTTTGTCTTGTGGTTCTTGAGTTAAGGCCAATAATAATAGGCTATGTTAAAACGAAAGTTTACCCCTTCCTGAGAAAAATCATGAACATGTGTCCAAAATGACACCCCTATATCATCAAGCATTGAGGTCTCCTTTATAGAGCCCATGACATTCCTCCTGTATGTCATCTTTATTTGTTTCAATTGAGTGTACAGACACCGCATATAGTCGGGCATACTCCCTTCTTTCCTTAAGTGACGCATTAAAATCTATGAGTGACGCTAGTATCAATCAACTTGGACCTCCTTTCTAGAGTATTCGTGCACGTTTTGAAAATAATTTTCAAGTTTTGGTAAGAAACATGAACTTATTTGGGACTAAATGATTTTCAAGCGGTACAATATGTTGCTTGTGGATGAGAGAGTAGCTCCTCATTTGGCGTAGATTTGGACCGGACCTCGCCGACCGGCTGTGAAAATTGGGGAAATCCTAAAGAAGTTGAAATTGCCGAAAAATGACGCTACACTATACTGGGACTGGGAGGATCATTTAAACAAAACAAAAACTTGCCTTTGACAAAATTTATTCAAATACAAAGGTAACTTCACATAACAATTTTAACTCGTCATTTACAATTCTTTACAATAAGTAGGCCCCAAATAAATTTATATACAAGGGTTATGTCTTATGAGAAGGGTAAATCATAACAAGCTTGACTGACCCAGCCCGGGACCCAGCCTGGACTGACCTATATAGATTATGATGCCTACGCCCTCTGTGGTTGATGAGTCACTATGACGCGGGGACATAAGGAAAGCCACCGAGCAAAACTCTTACGGTCTCTCCTTCCGGGAACCGTCGGTGGTTGTACCACTGAGGTCCCGGGTCCCAACGGACGAAGCGGTGACATGATCGTCGACGTCGTTATCATCATAGCCGACGTCGTAATTGTCGTCATCATCATCTTGTCATCTTGTCTTCGTCATCATCCTCTATGATCTTCCTGGGCTTTCCCGTGTGATGACTAGCTATGACTCTAAATCAATTTTGCAAACCCAACTACTGAGACAAACTTTGCCACTAAAAAAAATAATATATTCTGTGGTGAGAGGGCGTTAACATCAAGGCGTCACTTCAAATTTAAAAGAAAAGTTCTAAACTTGATTCATGCCAGAAATTAGGTGCATGGGCAAACAAAACTCAGCACACACGAGTCAGACATGGTGCCGTTGCTATTTGTGTAGTATAATGTCACGACCCAATGAACCTGAAAAAGCAAAATTGAAAACCCTGAAAAACTTCCAACAAAATCAGTTTTGCGGCAGGCGGTCTAGTGTCCTCGACTACTCAAGCTTCAAATCAACAATAATATCTAGCTAGATACTTAGCCCCCGGGTACTCAAAAAACAACAATCGATTCTTGATCTGCTTGTGTGCCTACTTGCACACTGTGCCTGTATGTGTAATGCTTTGTATACCAACGCTTGAAGGTTCTGTTTGAAACAAGCATATGTGACGTAGGCAGATTAAAACCACTACCAAAAGAGAGTTAAGAGTCAGTGGTAGTTCAACAGCTTCCGCGTTGGTTCATGATAAAAATTGACATTTTGGCACAACAACTTGAAGAGGGACATGAGTATGACTCGCGCGACCATGTGAGGTTTCCTATCACAGGGGACAGTAAAAGTGTGTCAGAACCTCCTGTGTGTCTCGGTATTTGGCCGCATGCTGATGAAAACATATCCTTTTACATCTACTGAAGATAGCTAATAATAATCACATCAAAGTGTCAGCGAGTGACTCTACTAGTACTACGCTGAGGTTAGATTCACAGCGCTACCTGTTCTACCAAACGTTGTAGTGATTTGTTGGGAGTATACGATGGGAGATAATATGATGATGAACGGGAATACGCTTCCTCCTTCTCCTTGTGCGAATATGACTTTGACGCCCAATTCTATTGAGATGGTGGAATGTAAGTAAAAAAGTTTTCTTATTTTATATCATTTGATAAAATTTATATAGTAAAATCATGCACTGAGGTGCATGTGTGTAGATTCACTTCAGACTTGTATTTTTTACACACGTCTTGTCGCTTTGGTTGTTGCATGTTGGTTGCACCTTGGAGGTATATAAATAAACAAATTGTTGTCGTCGTTGTTGTCTAAATATGAATAAATGAATGAATGGGTGGGTAACCGTGAGTGAATGAATGAATGAAGGTTGTTGTTGTTATTATTATTGTTGTTGTCATTGCTGTTGTTGTCATTGTTATTGTTTATGCTATAGCCTACATACTTTAAAGTAGATTTTGTACTAGGAAGAAAATAAGAAATTTGAAAATATATATTAGGACATAATACCATGGAAATTGCGGCCATGGAAATTGAAATTCCCAGTATGATAAGCCCAATTTCCCACAAGTTCCTTTGGTATTTCTTTTATATCTGGGAAAGCTAAATTCACCTCCAAATGCCCAAATTTCCAAACATTGCCAAATGGGGAGCTCCATCTCCATCACACTGCTGAATGTCACACTTTTTCCAGCCTTAAGTAATTTGAGTCTTGCAGACCAGTATAGGTTGCAATAAAAGTATAATTTTATGAACCAGAGAAGACGATAGAAAATATTCTCATCATCTCTGCATGAACCAAACAATACATTGAATACATACCGGACGGATTAAGAACAGATTAATAATCGAAAAATCGAAATTACATTTGAAATCATTATTGTCAATTTTTTACCTGTATTAAGTCGCGTCAGAGGGGACCATGCACTGTAAAAACAGTGTTTTGAATTGGTGTTTAGAACTTCAAATGTTTAAACACTTTTTATGTTTAGATCCTAAACGTCTAAACCATAATCATTTGAAATATGTTTAGGATCTAAACATTAAAATGTTTAAATGCTAAATATTTAACTTTCTTATACCAATATGTATAAAATTGATTTCTAAACATTCATTGTTTTTTGCATGAGACAAAAAAAGCTGACACTCAAGAGGAATATAAGGGTTCCTGCTATCCCACTAGCCTTAAAAGGTTTCAGGTTTAGACATCAGCAAAAGATTGACCTTTCTAATAAAGTGCCAAAGGAATGGCATCCAAAAAGGACCAGTATATACTAGTACATGATTGATGATGATTCAACTTTAACTAAATTTTCTGTATAGGCTCTAAATATTGCAGGACCAAAGTAGAAAAATACTCAAAAGTTGCGATAGCTTTATAAATTATATTGCTTTTATGTCAAACCAAACTAATTCTGTTTGAAATACAACTTTTGACAACAGCAACAAACAACAGAACAAACAATAACAGCAACGTTATATATGGTCTGCATATGTGTGTCAAAAGAAGTCATTATACAAACAGAATTTTGTTTATAGTGGCTTCGCTTTATTAATCAACCAGAAACTGGAATCAGCTGAAGACGATTGTATAAAATTTTCCAAAAAAAAAAAAAAAAATCAAAAACAGCTTTGGAAAGGAGTGTCATGGTAGTTAAGCGATAACAATAAGCATTTTGACAATTGGGCAGCTATTCTAGTTGAAATACATCACCCTTTTGGAAGACATGACATTAATCTCTTACACAGGGGTGTAGATTTCAAATGGAGTCACCCATTCTGGTAACCCCATTTGAAATTCACACTCCTGTGTGGAAGATTAAGGACATGTCTTCCATAAGGGGTGTATGGATTTCAACTGGAATTGCCTATTTTGGAGGTAATAAAAGTACAGCCTCATTTGTCAGCAAGGTTTAATTCGGGTCTTTAGAATATCATGAATATGGTTGGTTGTCAAAATTGAAGGGAGCTCGATTTTTACTATTTTTTACATAAACAGCTGGATTTGGCGAAGAAAAGTGTATTGTTGTTATTTTTTTAAATGATAATAGTCCCAGGAGTGAAAATAATAATCCAGGGATGAGAAAATAATAATGAATCAAATATATAGAAATCTATAGAATCGTGAAAGTTCAGGAAAGTGTTATATACCAACCACATCAGGTCTGACTGCATTTAGTTACGCGCAAAATGAAAAGTGAAAAACAGTGTAATTTGTGTATACTAAATATAATGTAATGTAGGCCTACATTATACGAGTATATGTACAAAATTGATTTTAAAAGGATTAAGCAAAATGTAGATGTGCCATTAAATTAAAGAAAGAAAGGGTCTTAAATCACATGTAGATTATAACTTCGAAGTGATCAAATATGTAATTTGGACTAAATCTCTGTGAATGTATGAGAAAAAATCCTATCATCGCACATGTCGCAAGCGTTTATACATAGGTGATGCTTTCATTGGAAAGCTAACTTTGCTTTGGTAAGATTTCGTGAGCACGGTTTTAATTTTGGGGATTGTTATAGCTCATTTCTTTATCGTATTTCTACTTTCTTACGCAAAACAATCAGAATCTTCAATGGTGGTCTATCTTGCAGGCATCTACTGATATACAATTATCTGTTTCTACACAGTAGTCCCCAACTGGGAAATTATTTGAAGAACATCAAAGAAATAAAAATCGATCGATCAATAAAATCGACTAAAATGAAATTCAACTGATTGCCTTGAATTGTGTTTTCTATTGAAATTATGTTATGTATGCTATAGCGAGATATTGGATTATGGAAAAGAGTCCACAGGGACAAGAACATACATAGATGTTAGCATGTTTTAATTGTTATTTTTCATGTTCTGTTTGACAATAATCTCACACCGTAGATCACACAATAACATCTTAAGATTTCGGATTTCAATTTTTCGTGTGACCTCCTCCGTCTTAACAACGCATTTACTGCCTGTCAGTTAGACTTTTCTTGTTTTGTTTTACATATTTTTCATTCAATTTTATTTCAATTTGAGGGAACAGCATGCTATACGTGACTCTGTCACCAAATTGAGAAATCGGCCATCTTTAAATTGAATTGGTACCTCTCTTCAAATGCCTATGTTTGCTTTGTATTTTGTAGAGTGTTAGCACAACGTATTGAAAACACAATAGAAATATCATACTGCGGCAGGTCCGACTCGAGATACAGACATTTTTTAGTCAAATATTGAAGGGGTCCATTGCAGTACATGTACGTGTATAATAATGGAATTCAGGGTTTATTATTTGGGTATTTTCAAATCCGCAATTGTTCAATCATGTAAATGGGGCATATTTTGCTTAACTCTTTTCAGTTCTGCCATTTAATGTTCTTCAAATAAGACGGAACCTTTTTATGTTCTTCTTACAACTTTTAAGAGTGAATCTTTCATGACTGACATCACCATTCAACGAGGGTACATACCTTTAGATATGCCAAATTATATTCTTATGTTAAAGATTCTGATGGAGTGACGTATTTCTATGAGATGGGTCACATCACACCCCCTGATCAGTTATGTGACTAACTTTGGCATTTTTCTCACAAAATAACTACACACTGGTAAAAGAAGTTATGTAAAAGCAAACTTATTTTAAATAATGTTCAGTGAATGTGATGATATTTATGATTTAGAAATTCATTTGATTTTGTATTATACTGAATTGAATTGAAAGTGTTCTACAACCGGATCTTTCTAAACTATAAAGCTTAAGGTGGTACTACACCCCTTGATAAATTTTGTGACTAGTTTTGCATTTTTCTCAAAAAATAACTACACACTGGTAAAAAAAAGGTTATGTATATAATAGGGGCAAGGAATCCAATTACTTCACTGAAATTTCAGTGATTCAAGACAAGTGGTTCGACGTTCGTATGTTAAGAAATACGGTACATTCTAGCGGTACCTCTTTTCTTATCATAAATAACGTACATGTACCGCTTGTCTTGAGTCACTGAAATTCCAGTGTAGTAACTGGATTCCTTGTCCCTATAATAAACATAACTTTTGTTACCAGTGTGTTATTATTTTTTGAAGAAAAATGCAAAAATAGTCACCGTATTTATCAAGGGGTGTAGTACCACCTTAATTGCGTATATAACATATTTTGTTGACTCCAAGTAGCACTTTCCTGGACAACGTATGTTCTGTTAATGTTGTGAACACAATTATTTGTGACACAAAACTGGAGACAAAACAGTTTTACCTGTTCATTAAATCCATTGATGCTGTTTTCATATAGATTCTGATACGGGTCTATCATGTTTCACTTTTTATTTGTTTCTCGTCGTGTGGCCCAATCTAAATTGAGACCTTTTAAAGGAAATTAAAGAAGCCCCATTCAGGTTTTTCTTTCGAAACACAATACCATGCAGACGGCACTCTGAGATCTGTCCTTTTAAAATCCTAAATGATCAAATACCCTATACCTGGTATATTGTTCTGGTACATGTACTTTTCTGAGGTCGTTACCTTTTTCTATTATCCTATTTCAGGGAAACGATCCTGGGAGCTATATGTAATCTTATAGACCCAAAACCCTACTTAGATTTCTAAAGCACCGTAATGTTGTTAAATTCAGCACTCATAAACACGATAGAGTGTGGGAGTGGGAACGGGAGTGGGAACCACCGCTTCAAGGAAATGTCTAGTTATATAGGAAACGGATTTATATAAAGCACATGTGGATTGAATACATGAAGAACATGAAGAAAGAGCCTGAGAAGAATCAAATGTGAGTTTTTTGTGGGAAGAAGAGGAGGAAGATGATGGCGATGATGACATGATGATGATGAGGAGGAGGATGAGAGATGCACAATAAAGATGACGATGAAGGTGGCTAAAAATGAAAACTGAATGCAGATGAAAGAGATCATCATGCACAGGACTGGATTTACCATTGGGCCAGATGGGCCCGGGTCCAGGGCCCCAAAGTTTGGGGGCCCCAAAATTACCCTGCGCATCTTCTTTTTTATCCCGAAAACACCATGCATGTTTGGGCAAAAATAGGGTGATGTTGCAAAATTTTGCGCGCATGGAAAATTCACCTTCATCTTCTGCCACTGCCGATCTTACAGTATATGTACGTAAATCAAAACCGTCTGGCCATTTGAGTGCAGATGCTTTCCTCACGGTGAGTTTGGGGCCTCCAAATTTGGGCCCCAATAACGGTAAGGCCTGATCTTGTAGGACTTTGATGCCAAGAAACTATTGAAGAAAAACAAGAAAATTGATTAAGGAATCCGAGGAAGGAATCAGAATTACAGATGACGAGTGACAAACACCGAAAAAGTAAATTAAAGATAAGAATAGGAGAAGAGAGGATCATAAAGAGGAGATCATTAGTCAGGAAACAATGCTTATTTTGCATGCCATGCATCCCGAGTTTCATGTCACTCATTTATCATGTTTTACTAAGGCATGGTTCGGTTGACTGAATATGTAATTGACAAAATAAGAACTGTCTATCTTCCAAGTTTTTTCAACTTTTTGTTATTTATGTTGCGTGATTTTCACGTGAATTACTTGAACTTGAAAACTTTGTCAAAATAGCCTTGTTGGTTTAGTAAATAAGCGCCATGACACCTTAACGATCAGTCACTTGTCAATTAATTGTACATGTCGTTGACGTTTATGAGGAATCAAAATTTCAGTTCTGTATGATTTCACTTAAAATATTTTTACTGACCCAATAATTAAGGTTAATACTGGTTACCTATATTATGTAAGTTTTGGAAAAAGGTCTTTCAAAATAATTGCAAAAGTAGTATTAACACCAGCCAAGTATATCTCACCATGCAGTACACCTCCATCCATCCATACAATGGGCTATTCCATTTGAAATCCACACTACCCCTGTGGAAGATTTTGGAAATATCTTCCACAGGGGGAGTGTGAATTTTATATGGAATTAGCACATTATGCAGCTCCATTTGAAACTCATCCTCCCTCTGTGAAAGATTCAGGTTGAAT
Source organism: Amphiura filiformis (assembly GCF_039555335.1). NCBI lineage: Eukaryota > Metazoa > Echinodermata > Ophiuroidea > Amphilepidida > Amphiuridae > Amphiura > Amphiura filiformis. Next base: position 40,549,401 of record NC_092634.1, read on the forward strand.
CTTTCTCAGAGGGTATATGAAATTCAAATGAAGTTGCATAATGTGCTTAATTCCATATAAAATTCATACTCCCCCTGTGGAAGATATTTCCAAAATCTTCCACAGGGTAGTGTGGATTTCAAATGGAATAGCCCAATTAAACACAACTCTGACAAGAACTTCATTTTCTTCTTGGACATTCTCCTTGGCTCACCCTTTTCCCTTTTAAAGGAATTTTTATTAACATGTCTCTCAAATCCAGGAAAACCATCGTTTGAGAGTACTCACGGATCGAAGAATTGTCTAATAATATGTTGATACCAATAATTATGACGGCAGTTCCGTGGCTGTTCGTACTTTTCCTTGGACGTTTTTCGTCCAATCTTCTCATGCATGATGCTTCTTGTATTGATTTACTCTTGGATTTGCTCTTCTAACTTCACAAACAGCTCTCAAAAGATGAACAACAATAGCATAACGATCAAACAAAGTACTTTTAAATTCGATTTCTTCAGATAAAAGCACCCAAAAAAGAATACATTATTTTTTGTCGCGTCTACCTGTCAAGTTAAATTTCATTTACCCAAGGCATGAATGCAATATGATCAATTATTTCCAGGTATCTCAATGTCATTTCGGATTTTATTGTCAAGTGTTAATTGTGAGGTTATTGTACTTGTACAATGGATCGCCAACGCGGGCGTGGTCACTGGGCGTGGCATCTATATCCTATAAGTTTTCCTTTCATGTTCCACTCACCTTTTGATCTACACTTGAACAAAGATATAAATAGCCTTTAGCAACATCTTCGAGATCTTCACTTTCATCAAGATCAAGACTAGTATAATTTTTGGATCAAAATGATTTGTACACATCGGCTCTAAAACCATTCCTCTTCCAAATGCTTGAATCCTTTTGAAATTATGGTGAATTGGTAATTTCACGATCAAATTTATACCATATCTCGAAAATACTATTCAAATGTGGATTTTTATTATCTTGATATAAGTCTGATCCATTTGGCTATTCCAGTTGAAATCCATACGCCCCTAGTGACATTGATCTCCCGCACAAGGGGTGTAGATTTAAATGGAATCACTAGTCGGATAGCCCTATACGCCATGTCCTGGAATATGAAAATGCCTATATTTGGAAGCACTTGTGAGCTTTTACAATTTCCTGAGCATGCCATGAATTACTATTAAAGTATTACCTTTTCCACTGACTTTCATATTCATTTGTCAAAGTTAAAATACCCAAAAGGGTCTTCGTGAAGATGTCAATTGCTAATCAATGTAATGTCTGTTAATGTCTTCCGATCTTTTTCAGTGATCTTTCTTCAAGAGGGTCCTAGTAGGTGACCAAATTGAATTTTCTCTCCAAATGATGGGTATTAAATTATAATAAAGCCTCTCAACTTTCCTGATTCAACTCATAACAATGCTTACATTTTGTAAGTTGCTTGCTTCCAAGGGGCTTCAACCGTATAGGCATTAATCATGTGGCAGCTAAGAAAAATGCTTTAAGCATCTTATTTTTCTGTTACATAATAGACATTGAATGAAGAAGGCCATAATGAATAAACTAAAATAGACATAATAACAAAAAAACTATACTTTTGCTTTATGAAACCAACTAACTGACAGGAAGCATGAGCAAAAGAATTGGTCAAAATAAAATAGAGCGACAAACTACACATATTATTTTCTTGGTTGATTTTTTATGACCATATAAATTATAATCTCATAATTTACCATAATAATATCATAATTGTTTAATGTTTGCCTATCGTATTATATAAATTTTATACGAGTGATAAAAAAAATCTCTTTCGCCGCCACCCCCTAAGCAGGCAACATTTATCCACCGGCGAAGTCTGTATCCTGGAAGTTATATTAGCTGTTTTGGCAATTATCATTGGCCATCCGCGTCATAAAAACTCGTAAGGATGTTTTCTATCGGTCGCGGATGTGGCCAAAAATATCAGTTGGTTTTTCCCAAAAGAGCGCATGAGATTTTTTTTCTTCATGCACTATACATAGGAACCAGTGTGGGAACCAGACCCGTGGGATAATGTTGTTTACGGGGATGGACCGCCCCAGCTAATGTGTATTTTGTTTTTTTCGCACGGTCCTATAGACATGGGTCTATGTTTTGAGGAAAAAAAAACTCCTTAGACTTGGGTCTTCTTTGAGCAAATCAGCTATTTTAAAACCAAAAAAAATCACGATTTCTCGCATTATGCACGAAATTTACGATTGTTATCTCTATCTATCTTGCGGACGCATCCGAGAAAGAGTTTACGATTCTTTTCCAGGAATCTCTATCAGCCATCAGATTTGGGAGGTCATTAATTTCTTGATTGACGTCCCTTGCCACACAGTCGATGTAGTTGAATGGTCTTCTTCCTCTACATGTTCGTGGAAGCCTCATACAGATGACATCTGAAATTATTTGGTCTTTTGCACGGTAGCAGTGGCCTGCAAATCTGGCTCGCCGTTGAGCAACGATGGAGGACACCTGTGGAACACCATCATAGATCTCTGCTTTGGTTTTATGTTCACGCCAGGATATATTTCGAACCCTCATCAACAGCCGGGTGTAGGTACCATCAAGACGGTCCTGAAGATCTTTCTTCATTGTCCAGGTCTCACTTCCATATAAGAGGATACTCTCTATGCAGGCTCTAAAGAAGGCAAGCTTGGTATTTCTTGATATGTTGGACTGCCAGATGGTGTGCAGTTTGTTGCAAGCTTTCCATGCTTGAGCTTTGCGAGTCAGAAAGTCTTTCTTGCTGTCGGCAACAAATGAACCAAGATATTTAAAGTCCGACACCTCCTTGAGTTGTGTGCCATCCCGAGAAAGGATTGGAGTTGGGTTCTTATCTCCATTAATACACATATATTCTGTCTTCTTGGAATTGAGAAAGAGGCCAACTTTGGCGGAAGCATCTTCTAAAGATGACAGAAGATCTTGGGCATCTTGTGATAACGTAGCTGTTAAAGCGATGTCGTCTGCGTAGTCAAGATCGGTTAAATACTTGTTCTTCTCTCTGCTCGTCTTATTGGGCATGATGTCAATCCCTTTGGACTTGTCAGTGTCTATCGACTGTCTGAGGAGATAGTCTACCACTATCACAAAAAGGTAAGGGGCCAAGGTGTCGCCCTGCAGGATTCCAGCAGTAGAGAGAAACTCTTCAGTTGGTCCATCACCTGTTTGTACAAAACTTGAAGGATTATCATACATTATTGCAATAGCATTCACAATCTCCTGAGGGATCCCATAATTACGAAGAATATGCAGCATGGCCTTCCGGTTAACACTGTCGAAAGCTTTTGAGAAGTCAACAAACACAATATATGCCTGCTTCTTTGAGATTTTAAGCTCTTCTATTATCCTTCTAAGGGCTAGAATCTGTGGTGTGGTTGATCTACCCTTGCGAAAACCATTTTGGTTACGTCTGAGAATAGGATCTAGATGAGGAGAAATCCTGTTGAGCAGCATAGTGTTATACAGCTTGGCAGCAAGTGCTGACAGTGTGATACCTCTATAATTTGATGGTTGTGAAAGATCCCTTTCTTCGGGAGAGGTATAATTGTGGATCTTGACAAGGCTTTTGGCTTATTTCCTTCATGGTTTCATTACAGAAATCAAGCAGTTGCTGATGGAAGAGTGGGTTTTTCCAAACAATGGCTGGTATGTTGTCAGGACCAGGTGTTTTTGACTTGTTGAGCTTGCTCAGACCTTTTTGCAGTTCCTCCATAGTAAATGGACCAGTGTGTATTGGGAGATCGTCAGAGACATTGCTGTTAAAGAACGTATCTTCAAGGTTTACGTCTTGCTCTGGTTTCCCTAGTAAGTTGGAAAAGTGTAGAAACCAGTTGTCACGACGCTCTTCAGATGTATTGCCTTTCACTCTAACCACAGGAGCAGATTTGGTGTCAGTTATCTCCCGGAGGAGTTCCCAAGAAGCTGCATGTTTATATTCATGATGGAGGTTGTCAAGTTCCTCTGTCTTCTTTTGAATAGAGGACTCCAGAGTTTCTGTGTAGGCTTTATCAAGAGTAACTTTGGCCGATTCGAGGAACTTTTGTGATGCTCGGGTGGATCTAGCATTGTGTTTCATAGATGCACTCTTTAAGACATCTCTTGCCTCAGTGACTTTGTCTGATGCAGCAATGTTGTAGGACTGCTTTGATTTTTTAGGGAGCATCTCCAGTGCAACTTCCTCATTAGCCGCAACTAAGGTATCATAAGTGGTGCTAATATTGGGTTCTTGTAGCTCATCGTGTAGAGAACTGAAGCGGTTATAGACTGCTACCACAAACTGCTCACCCAGGATGGTGTCTCTGGTAACCTTCTTCCAGTCAATACGTTTCATTGGGTCTTTCATGGAAGTTCTGCATTTCCGGTAGCTGATTTGACATTTGCATGAAACAATCCTATGGTCCGAGTTCACACCCTCGAAGGAGCTGTATGCACGTGAATTCTTGATTGAGTTGATCCACTTCTTTCTTACCAGGACAAAGTCTAGTTGAACTAGTTGGCCATTAGGACGCCTATGTGTCCATAATCTGTTGATGCGGTTTTGAAACCTTGTGTTTGTGGCTATGAGGTTATGTTCCTGCAGGAAGTCTTTCATGTGGTTGCCATTTCTATTGGTTTCTTTAGCAGGTGTGAAGAGAGCATCCAATGGCCCAAGCTGAGCATTAAAGTCTCCTCCAATTATAAGTAAGTTATGAGCTGGGATGGCATTAACTGTAGAAGAGAGTTCTTGGTAGAAGGAGATAACAGCTTCTTCAGGTTGTTCGTTATGTGGACTGTAGCAGCAGAGAACTGTGGATGTTGGATTGCCCAGCAGAGAAATTTCCATAATCCGTTCATTATGACTAATAATGGACATGCAGGAATTGATGGCTCTTGGTGAGATTAAGAAGCCTACTCCACCAGTGGCAGCATTCCTTTGGTTCTTCCATGCTGAAGAGGTGACTAATCTGTATCCATTCAGATCTTCCTGCAAGAGGGAGTCATTGTGACAAATCCGGTGTTCCTGCAGACATATGATGTCAATGCCATAATGTGCGGCTTCATGAGCAAGTTCTTCTTTTTGGCTAGTGAGTTGAGAGTTCTGATGTTGAAAGTGCTGATGGTAAATGGTTTTTTTCTTTGTACAAATTTGTCTTGACCATCCTTATCTGCATCAGGTTTGGTCCGTCCAGGGATGGTATCAACTGGCTTTGAGATCAAACCGTCATTGATGTTAGCATAGTCTAACGGTGACTTAGATGGTCCAGACTTCATAGCAGGGCTTTAACCCTGGTGCTTAAATGTAAACTCATATTTCTTGTCAATGGCTGAATAAGACAGAGGTCGCCACTCCTTCTGTCATAGAGGATATAAAGGAAAGGTTTCAGCATTTAGTCCAGTTGCCACCCATACTAAATCATATGGGGATACACCTGGTCGCCTGCCGAGGAGATCTGTGTGTATGTACCCCTCAGCGGCATCGGTGAAGTCTCGATTTTCCCAGACTCAGGTGTCTCTACCCTACAGAAGTACCTGAAACAGGTATTCTGTCCTACCATGCAAACGAAGCTGAAGACTAAAACTAAATATTAAACCCTAGACAACTGGATGCTGAGAAGGAGGAAGAACTAGTATAAGCAGGAAAACACATGGAGCACCCAAAGGATGTTGAAAACATCCAGTGGGAAACCCAGCCCCTTAAGATGGTAGTAGGGTGCTGGTAAGGGTAACTTTCAGCTCCGCGGCTATAGCCTCGGCTATAGCCTTCCCTTCCGCACGGTCCTATAGACATGGGTATTTGTATTTTGTTTTTTTCGCACGGTCCTATAGACATGGGTCTATGTTTTGAGGAAAAAAAAACTCCTTAGACTTGGGTCTTCTTTGAGCAAATCAGCTATTTTAAAACCAAAAAAAATCACGATTTCTCGCATTATGCACGAAATTTACGATTGTTAAATGGGTCCTTCTTTCCAAAAATCCTTAGATAGAGGTCTCTATTTTCGGAAAAATTACTCTTTAGAAATGGGCAGCTCTAGTCGCATACCCTGTCGAAAATAACCCAAGGACCCCGTCCCCCGTAAAGAAAATGCATTCCTTCAGAAGCAGTCATTGCAATATTGCATGTTTGCCACCTTAAATACAGGCATTTTACAAGACCAACCCAGACTTAACCTCTTCAACGTCGTTATACACCAGTCTTTGCTCTATAACCTATTGTACTTTATCCACCTGAAACTTTTGAAAACTACCCCAATAGAAATCCACATCGGGGATTATTAAGAAATTAATCGCCTTTATCCGTGTTATTTTACCCTAGATATATTAACAGATTAGTACAATAAAGATGGTTGATAAGACTTTATTTATTGTTATTAAAATATAAAACTCTCGCTTTTACAGAAAAAACACGACATATGCATACTTTTAAGGTCATTGCCGGGGTTACTGCCCCCTCCCTTTTATGAAATCAGAAATTGTGCATAATGATTGAAAGTAAATCCCTTTTGTATCATAACGCGAATCAAATGATTGTAAACATGTGAAAATAATACATGTTTTGTTAAAATGTTTTTGCGCAGATGTAATGGAATTATTCACATCATGTAGCTTGACTTCTTAACAAGTATTGTATAGCATTATAGCCTATTGTAGCTTTTGGAGTCAATGTTATTGAAAATAATTGTTATGTGGTACAAAGGCAAGCTATACATTTGTATTATTCAAGCCATTTATTTCCTAGTTTCATATACTTAACGAACCAATCAACAACGGCAGGTTCGACATTGGTGCGACAATATTCTTTAGCTAATTATCACGATTAATCCGCTAGTCAAGATAATAATTTTTCAATACTTCTTTTTTATCACGAGTGTCTAACAATGAGCATTATATTAGTTTGTACTTTATATAATTTGGAATCTGTCAGATATAATTAATTAGCATCAACATTTATAATACATTTGAGCTAATACACTCTTAGTTTCTTTTTAAGGATGATCGGATAGCAACGTTTGCTCAGTATTTTTTTGTGGGAAATGAAAGCATATCAGACACATCAAATTGTATTTTGAATATACGAGGAACGTCCTTCTGCTGTTTTGATATCAAACAATTTTGATTTTTTTTAAATTCGCCATATAAATAGAAATTGTGTGGCAAATTATTGAAACCTAATATTTTTATTTTAAATATAACATCTTCATGGATTCCTGATGCCATTATGGCAGAGTACACGGTGTTCTTTTCTCATAATTGTACTTTCTCCTGAATCCATTTAATTGCTCTTTTTTTTATATATAAAAACGACTTTCAATTTTTGTAAAAATTTCCTTAATTTTGGAACTAAATACCAGGCAATGATGTTGTATACTAATTTTTAAGAATGAGAGAAAATTGGCAAATGATTCGGTGGTCTCCTAGTACTAGGGCCAATACAATATCACTTGGTCCAATTATGTAACATTGTCCAGACCCGTTATACCCATCGACTTGGTAAATGTAGTTTAACAATTAGTCTCACTTGGCTTGGTCCACACTTAATTAGTCCAATTCCCACTTAGGATAATTTCCACTTAGGATAATTTCCACTTAGTCCATGTCCCACTTGGACCATTTCTCGCGTGATTCATTCCCACCTGGGCCAATATACCCACTTGGTCCACGTTCCACTTGGGCCAATATACCCACTTGGTCCACGTTCCACTTGGGCCAATTCGCACTTGGTCCACGTCCCACTTGGGCCAATTCGTACTTGGTCCACGTCCCACTTGGGCCAATATACCCACTTGGTCCACGTCCTACTTTGGCCAGTTCCCACTTGGTCCGGGACTTGGTCATCGTCCCACTTGGGCCAATACCCACTTGGTCTACGTCCCACTTGGGCCAATACCCACTTGGTCCACGTCCCACTTGGGCCAATTCGCACTTGGTCGGTCCACGTCCACTAAGTTCCAAAAATGAGTTTGAAAGAAAGTCAAGTCAAGAACATTATTGTTTTAAGATTGTCATACTTATTACGTGTTCTGATTTTAAATGCGCAGTCCCATTAATTTATTCGAATGAGTACAGAGTGTTCAAACGGAAATCCTTGTTTGTTTACATTGCAAGTTGGACTTCATGCATGCCTCCTGCAAACTTCATGAACTTCACGAACAATACATTAAAAGTCAGTCTCAATACATTTTACCATAAACATTCGATTAAGTAGATTTTATGATAAATTCTTGCAGGTGATCGTGAGTGTGGGCCAAGAAGTGAAATAAATTATTTTTTCGTAAACGGTAGATCTTATGCAAAGGTGCCTTTGCGGGGTATAACTTTTCTTCCTCCATTGGGACTAATGTTTACCACGATTAAGATCATTTGCAATTTGCAAACATATTTCCATGGTAACGGCATAACCCTAACTTCTTATGCGTAAAATTAATGATGATTTTTTGAACTTGATAATGAATTAAAAGACCCACGTTGGTAGTAAACATAATACAAGTTGCCATTATCCCCATTTCGGTGTTTGTGCGCATTAAACTTAACAGATTTAGCGCTTAAGGCACAATAGTTTACCGGTAAATCATTAATAAACCCTTAGAAATAGCAGACTGTCAGAAAAACACCGACAACCGACACTGAAAAACAAACAAACCAAAGTATCAATATTCACCGTTCTCTTTCATTATGTTTTTGCGGGATGTGCCTACAACCAACACCATTACACCTAAATCACATCCCTGAACCTGAACCTAACCAGAACCCAACCCTTAGGCCTATATACCTCAAATCCGAACCAACATGACCAATAGCAATTCGGCAATTACATAATGCCCTGGGAGATGGTAAAATTTGGGTATAGGGAAAAGTAATTCTTTTTCAGGTCGAAAGGGGAGGAGAGGGGCCCGGGGAGAGGGGACAAGCAATTTTTGACTTGTTAAAAGGGATCAAGTACTTTTTGGGTAGGCCTATGGGCATTAATGGGTATGCAACTACTATGCATAGAGAAATGCTACGAAAAGTAGTCGAAAACAGTATGTAATCCATTTTATATCCCCGGCTTATACAGTTAGCAGCCTGCACAACCGATTCTTTAGAAATGCTTAGTCGCGCTGAAAGTCGATCGATACATGTTAAAATCAGCACAATTCAGAGATACACCTTTTTGCTATGAAATTAATTTTCTCGGTCAAATATAAAGCAATTTTTTTTTTTTTTTTTTATGTCAGTTAAAAACTTGGGGCTTGTATATATATTTTTTTTACAAATCCTGGTGTTAAAATTAAGCATCAAATTGTGTCTTTTAGTGTGATATTTTTGATTTTTATAGGCCTTCAGTTCGCACGCGAGCTTTTTACGGAATTCATTTTTAGCGTCTCAAACTAATATAGTTTGCTAAAGAAAGATATTTCCCACCTCTGTAAAGCACATCGTGTGGGTCTATATATTATAGTTTTGTTAGAATTTCCGTTTTTATTTTACCCTTTTCCCTCCATACTTCGAAAATGTCTAACTCAGTACTTTTATCTCGAGAGCAACCAACAGAAATAGTCGATATTTCCTTTGTTGTTTATCCAGGTCAATTTTCCATTGAAAGCAAATTGCCCGACCAGCGATTTGGTAGCCCAAATCCCCAATTGAGTGTTCTGGTTAAACATGATCAGTAGGAGCGCTATAGGCCTGGGAATTTCTTTGTTATATTGAAGTTCTAGCAACACTGTAGCCATGCCGGTATTCCTATTAAACCCAGGGATATCGATCCACAATGCTAGTATTAGCCTTAGATTTCACTCGTTGATTTTGAAAAATGGTCAGCCGGCAGTTAAAATAGTGAAATGAAAACGCAAATTCTGACAAAACTATGATCTATCGCTCACGGTGATGTGCGTTAGAAAGTTGGGAAAAATCCTTCATTAGCGAACTATCTTACTTTGAAAAGCTAAAAGGTTGATCCAAAAAAAGGCTCGCGGACAGAGTTTAAGCCTATCAAAATCGAAAATCTTACACTAAATGACTAAATTTCACGCCTAAGTTTAACACTAGAATTTGAAAAAAAAATACAGTATCAAGCACTACAATTTTTCCTGACATTTACTGAAAAAATGAAAATGATTGCTTTTCATTTGGCCGAGAAAATTAATTTTACATCGAAAAGGTGTAACTAAAAATTTAGCTCATTTCAACACCAAATTCGATCGTTTGTATTGCCTCATTAAATGACTGAGTGAGCCTTGCCAAACAAAAGAATCGGTTGTGCAGGCTGCTAACTGTATATCATGTTAAGTCAAGTGAATACAATGTAGGGGTCTATACATTAATAATAATATCCCCAATCAAAATGTCGCTTTGTTGAAGTTTGGGCATTTATTTCTTTATATACGAATCATCTATTTTAAAATCTAACTCTGTTGACTTACCGGTACTATTTTGCCCTGAAATTTTGCAACTTTGCGGTTTTTCTCGATTTGTATTCAACATTTATTCTTACACATATGAATTTGAGGACTACTTCTCAACGTTATTGTTCTGTGTGATATATTTCAAGCTCAAGGCTACGAGATCTAAAATATAAAAAGCCAATTTTCCCTTTATATTCGATTGAACGGTTGTCGCGGTCGTGGTATAGGAGTGTGTCATAATTGACTTTTAAATAGACACAATAATTCGGTGACCCGGCGTAGGAGTACATTTAAAATGGATGCAATTTTAAACATATTAGTTTAACTTTAATATAAAGCGTATTTTAGACGACCTTGTTAAACCAGATTTGAAGCAATTTAGATATTAAATATATTTCTTTGATACAATGTTACAAATTACACACGCTAAAGTGGTTCAATTTGTTCTCTGCAGAACTTTTAAAGTTTAATAACGGTTCAACAACAAATTTGGTATAACGTTTTCAACACAATTTTACATCTGAACTTCAGAGGCCGATTTTGATCTCCAGAATGTTTATGAGGCATGCATTATTTTCAGTATTAAATGTGGTATTTGAACCCTATATGATCTCAACATAATTGGACATATTCCCCAATTTCTGGTCAAACTTTGACTTTTTGATTTCAAGAGTCCAGATTATCCAGATTCAAATATAGGCCTACTTGTTGACGAGTGTATTATTTTAGTTCATGATTTAGCAAAATGCATATGGCATATGGACAAAATAGGATGGGGCGAAATGGTCATTACATGATATAGGCCATCTGTAGCTGTAGGCCTATATAGGCCTAGTATATTCATTGAATAATTTATCATGTTCATAGGCTTAGGACCCGTGGGCTGGGGGGGGGACTCAGCCCCCTCAATAATTTTGGTGCGGGGTTGGAATACCTTTCAGCCCCCCCATAATCCTAGGTGACGTTAAAAAATTGTGATAAAATAGGTGTTTGTGACCTATATTTTGCAAAATGTTCTGACTTCCAGTGAGGAAACCCCCTTCGGGCACCCCCTCTCATGGCCCACCAAACTTTTTTCACTTTTCAGCCCCTCCAATGTTGGAAATCTTCCTAAGCCAATGATGTTTATATCGCGTTCGAAAGTTTGCTTATATCGTAATGCCGCACTACTATTATGTCAAAGTTAGTTTTCGAATTTAATTTTAGATACAGTTTTCACTAAATAGGCCTGTGTTATGGCTGTTTCGATATCATGTTATACCAATGATACCAATGAACCGTGAACTTCAAAAACGTGACAACAGTCATGAACGAAACATTACTTTTGCAACACTTGGATGACGATAGGCCTGCTGCCAAAAACGCACGCACTGCAAATTGTAAAATAAAGGAAAATAATAGTAAAATGATAATAAAAAATGAATCATCATGATCATAGGTTAACATACTTTTGAATAAACAAAAACTCAAACAATGACTTGATTTTGCTTGGAATCAGCATAATTGAACTGAAATGGGTAAATGGTAATAAGTATTAATCATGATCAAAAGATAAAATGTTTACAGAATATGACGGATAGACCATGCAGATGTTTACGCCAACTTTGTTTACGCCCTAATGACAACTGATAGAATCAAAGCAGAAAAAGTTTAATTTAGATGTCATCTGTTATCTGTTAGTGTTACTTTATCATGTTTATCACGTACGAAAAGTACTAAAGAAAAAATACTTGAATAAGACCGTAAAGAACATAATGTTTTGGTTATCGTCCAGAGGATTTTCATGAATTGGTGAGCGAGGGTGTTTTCCGTTTTTTTCCCTTAATGTATAAAATTAACATGTAGTTTTAGGTCTCCAACAGTGCTCGAGTAAAGAAGGAGTCCCCTTTTCATTTCTTTTTTTTTTTTGTGAGATTCTGAGGGACAAACCCTTTCGACTTTAGAGGCTTTTAGAATACCACAAAGAGACTTGGAAATTATCCTTGTTCTGTATAATAATTTTTTTTATGTATTAAGTGTTCCTAAAGCATTCCAAAGTCTAAATATTTTGAAAAATCTATACTACTACTAATAATAATAAAATCACAAATCCCAGAAATCGAACCTGGGAACGACAATCAAAACATTATTTTTTTCGGCCTAATACGTCCACAAACTTCACCAAACCCAATCAGCATGTCGAAACTTACATGCACTTTTAATCCTGAAATGATAGGAAGTACATGCTGTATGATTAACAAATATGTCTCTTTTTAAATGTTTCCGACACGCTTTTGTCAGATGTATAAAGGTTTTTGAGATTCAAGCACCACTTTATTAACCTCGGTAATTATGTTCTTTCAAGCTTGTCCCTAAATGCCACACTTCTATATCAGTCTGATCGGTGTCACTTCTGTATGACCGACTATCATAATTATATTAATTACTTGAATGGCTTCATTCATTCTTAATTCTTCCCTATTCAAAATGTTGCTACTGTATCAGTCTTTATTCCATTCATGAAAATCATGTATAATTATAGGTTAAGGTCAAAAAACGTATTTTCTATTATATTATATCTTAGAGAGGATTTTGAACTTCACCCTTGGCAAAAGTTGAGAGTGTCAAATGCCTGAAATGACGTGACCCATTATGGATACGGTCAGGAAGTACAGGTGTTGAAAAGGTGATCAAGAAAGGGCCGAAATCCGGACTAAATATTAAAACAGTCTTGTAACTTTCTTTAGGAAAACACACCTGATCTACTCGATCAGAGTTATAGCACAACGCAAAGGACATCACAAATCGTTTTGGAAAAGAAAATTGTAAAAGATTAGAACTGCCATGGTTGTCAGAAAACGTTTAAATATCGAGTTGTTTTTATATAATAAAGAGTATAAATAAAACATTCGAATTTTGTTTTTGAAAACTTGATGTTATTTAGGTAACATTTTGACAACATTTTCTAGTATAGTTTTAGTTTTCTCATTTAATGTTATATGAGTATTAACTGAAAAAACGTTTTAAAACATTTTTTTAAATTATTTTGCTGAGATCATGCATAAAAGTTTTGGATTCAAACATGAAAACCAGTCTTACCAAAGGGATGATTCCAAATGCTGAACTTTCTAATTGTCACTATACTGTAAAAACTCGATAGTTAGCACGTGTGCTTACTATCGAGCGTTTTTAAAACATGCGAACATGAAAAGCCAAAGAGTTTTGAGCAAATCATCGATACACATAGTTATATATACGAGCAAGTAAATCTGCAAATGTGTGTCTCAACCGCATTATCTCAGTTGCATGGTAAAGCGCTGGACTCAATTTCATGTTTTCAAAAGCGCTTGATATAGTAAGCACATTATGCTAACTATCGAGTTTTTACGGTATATTGGCTGTTAATCATTCCGCGTCTCTTTGAAGTGCAAGTGCATACATTTTCTACAAAATCGTAATAGTAAAGAAATTAAATAAAATTTGATCGGAGAAATTGACGTTAAAATTAATGGTCCAACAAAAGCTGATCCTTTCCTATACCAACATTTTCTTAAATTTCATGAATAGTTTCTATTGTCAGAAAAAAATATTATTACGAGTACAAATTGCAACTTTCAATTTCAAAGCATATTAGATATTATCAAAACAAACTATAATGTTTAAATACCTAAATATAATAAATAATTCAGGAAATCTGTCACAACGTTCAACTTACAGTCCGTTACACATGTACCTTGGATCGAAAGTGAGAAAAAAAATTAGAACATTTTCACTAAAATTAATAGGAATGGAATGTGTATACTTTAACAAAAGTGCCATGTTGCAGGTAATATGCCCTTTTGTAATTGTGATAATAAGCTATAATAATAATAATAATAACAAACAACAACAACGACAACAACAACGACAACAACAACAACGACAACAACAACAGCAACAACAATAATAATAATAATAATAATAATTACAGCAACAAACAAAAAACACGTAAAGCCTTGGCGAATTGTGGAGTGTTTTGTTGTAAAATAACAGGTTTCTCTCTATTCAAGTATTTCAGTAAATTTTGTGGGGAAGTATTGTATTATATTTAGCATGCAGTAGTTTGATAGTGAACTTACAACATACTGTGTCACATGCCATCCAGCCCTGCTGCAACCTGATTTCAGGTGAGCATATAAACAACAAGATTTAAGGTGACGATGATACAGGTTCTCACACAATATCTGTAGTCAATAGAAAAAGTAGTCTGGAGTGGTCTTCTGCAATTTTTTGCCACTTGGCTTTTATCTTGTTCCTTTGATATCCGCGATATTAAAAGCTGCAATAGGGAACACCTCTTCCCCTCGCCCACCATACAAGTATAATACTCCCTAGGCCTATATGGTGGGATTGGCGGACAAAGTACCTTTGTATCGGTCAGTATCACTTAAAACTCCCGATTTTTCTAGCATGTTAACACAATTACCCAGGAAAAGTATCTACGCAGGTAGGCTAACCCCATAGTGTTATGAATTTGACCAATAATAAGAATACGATGTCACAATCAGATATATTCAGCTGTGTTCCTGTCATAATAATGCATGATATGATTCAATCAGGGATTTGGAAATAACACAACTTTTTGAACATGGTGATTTTCAGTATATACCATTTATGTTCAATTCGTTTTTGTTGTTTTCTCGAACTTGTTAATATTAATGCGTGCGGAAACACACTGTAGGAGCTTGTAGGTATACTGGTGGGATGTACTAGCACCACAAATACGACTTTTTGCAAGACTTTTAAAATGAGCCAATGCTAAACTAAATTTATCAAAGACCTAAGGAGATCAGCAAAACATTAGATTAAGAACATAATTTTTGTGATGAAATACTAGTTGGTAAATTGTGTTTAACATGCTACGTTAGTACATTCTGCATTCTGCCATTCCGTTCACAATTTGTGAGTTATATAAGTGAGTTCATATATCACATCTACATGTACAATGTAGATCCACATTACAAATTTCAATGTAACACACACACACCATTAAAATGGAGCAACATAATCATTACCGGATGCTAAACGTCATAAGATTTTATCTCTTAAAGTACATGATTCTGTTCACTTGGAATTAAACTCATGATGTGACGCCACGCCCATACCGACCCTTTTCTATTTTATTTCATTTTAATAGCTTTTTTCACTTATTTTCAATTCTTTGAATCATAATGCTACCATTTCAAGTTTCAAACCGCAAGCTAGGGCATCGACACGGCAATGTAGTATGTTGGGCCCAGATTGTATTATTCAACATTTCATTCTTGTATCCATCACTTTTTGTATCGCAATCTTGAGAAAGCGACCGAAGGCGACAGTGGAAACACCTTTGTTCCATATGAGTAACAGTAAGAGGGCAAAGAAGAAAGATTTGCTTCCGATTTTGGGATTTCTTCCAAGTACACCAAACATTACTGGAAAGAAAATAAAGCCTTTTATGTATAAAAAAAAAGCCTGTAGCTGTATATGATATTGGCATAAAATTCAGAATCACATGCACCTTGATATTGCAAAATAAAATGTATTATTAGAAACGAAGAACATGTAAATCAAAATAAAGCTTTTTGGTTGCCAAGAATGAGATTAGAAACTTGAGAATACTCTCGTAAAAAGACGAGCAAAATTTTGGAGTGTATAGTTCTGAACTTCTGATAGAAACCATTCCGACTCCGAAAGGAGTGAAATATTCCTTCTTTAATCATTTTGGGTGGACATGGGCAAGTTAGGTACCATAGAGCCTCGCAGCCCCATTAACTTTAATTCCCCTCCCCAAATGTTCTGGAGCCTATGAAAGGGGATTAATCTCAGAAATAAATGTACGAAATCTATGCATCGCACATTTTACCGCGAGGTACCCCAGATCACAATCTAACCTCTTGTAAGAGAGTATGTTCAAAGGAGAGTTTCTTAAATAATATTTGCGAGTTAGCCACCCATAAAAAGACTTTCATTTTGTACAAAACTACAAATAAAAAAACTATACAAAAAAGAAAAAGAAAGAAAACAACAACAACAACAACAACAACAACAACAACAGTAGGCAAACCTCACGACCAATTACCAAATACTTCTGATTGTAATTTTAAGAATAACCTGGCAAGTAACTAATTGTTTTTATTGGACATAGCACTATATTGGTCAGTTGTTTACACAACTCCAAATTTCGCTCAAAGTCATATTTATATTGTCTGTAAAATCTCAAAAAAAAGAAGACTATTATTATTAGAGTTGAAGTATATAGGTTAGTATTTAGTCTCGCCATAATTCTATTCAGGTGCTTATTAGTTCTGGCTGGTTGATATTTTACCAATCTACCCATAGAAATGAACTTTTGGGAAAGTTTTGTAAAGTTCTTCGTACCAGTTGATACGAGAAATGTTCATCCATTGACCGGACAAAATTGTATTTGTGTACCCATTGATTTATTTATGAAATAGTAAAGTAATCCGTAGATATTTATTTGTCACGATTACTACTCTTATTTACTTTATTTTAAAAAAAATCCCTGTCATTCAGTTAATTTGGTTTAAATCATGTTTTACGTTAACTTAAAACAATGAATTACCTCAATTATTTAAAAATTATGTTCTCTGCAAGCAAGCTTTTGAAATACAATATCCCGTAAACTACCAACTGTTGAAGATTGTTTCATTTATTACCACAATTCCAGGGAAAGATTTTCCTTTTCTTACTTTAGATTTTACTTTAATAAGCTTGTTCCTATTAAAATTGAACAATTGCTCGTTCTGTATTCTTAAATGCGACCGTGGGTTTTGGTTGTTTTGAATAGATGTGGGCCAGGGGCTAATGTATTTTTTTTATATTTCGTCATTTCACAAATCCGCCCATTTTGGCCCCCGGCGATATGCAAAATGTCGTTGGTAGCAACATAAAAGCGGATAAGAAGTTGTTGAAATGGACTAATGCAGGCGTCAAATGGAATCTTGAACCTACCCTCCTCAAACCCTTCACCTTGGTTCAAAGTTCAACTTCTGTCCAAAAATATTTGTTCAAAACTCACCATAAGACAATCTATCAGGATTCACCTGACCTGTGAGTGTAGGTTCCCCAGCAGAAAGATTAGACATATTTTCGCCAACAAATTGTGAAGGTTTGAGGAGGGTAGATATTCCGTTTGACGTCTGCATAAATTGAGAGAAGTTTTACGACAATCGCTTTTAGTATTGTAAGAAACATAATCCTGGTTTACTAATCCGGATATGACATTTTCAAATCACATGTCATTTTATGATTTTCAATATTATTTTACAACAACTTAATTAACAATTGTTCTTGTGATATTGAACCAGCTTGTTAAATTTTCTTTGTTTTTTTGTTTGCTTGTTTCCTCCAGTAATGTCCTCCAGCCAGTGGACATTGGCGCTCCTCATAGTCTGCAGCATCCTCGCCGGTGCGTGTCTTTTAATCTACGTTGAAACCATCATGTTCATTTTACTCAGATTACCGTATGGCACTCGACGAGGGTTTCTCATCTTTCTTCTTGGCTGTTTCCCGGTAAGATTTTGGAAGTCTTAACAAAAACTTTAACTTACAAAACAAAGTAAATACACTTAAAAAGAAAATTAATGTATGTGGAGACTTTTTGTGACTCGTGTCATTCACCTTCGACTTTCCATTGTATAGGCCTATCTTGTATACAGAATCAGAAAATGTTAATGCTCTCAAGAGTTTTTTTCCTTGAAAATCGTGAGTAGAAAAAAACCAGTAGTAAGACATAAAAGATACCTATGAATTCAAAGAGATAGTTAATGTTCTGCGTGCTAGCCATGCGCTTTAATGGAAAAAGTTAAAGTTTTGAAATATTTTCTCAAAATATCAAGAGCTATCTTTGAATCAATACTATAGGCTTATTTGTACTCATTTTAATGCATTTTTCATACTGATTCAAAATATGATCATGAAAATTTACCTTTCTGAAATTTTTGAATTTTTGAAATGTTTTGAAACTTGTCGTCTGCATGCAGTCGACACCCGCGTGAAGAGAGTTGATACTATAGAAGGACCGTAGTGAATTATACCAGACGAATGACATGAATGAGGCAACATACAATTATTTTACGGATATTAACGTAATCATGGTGATAGGGGACGGACACCATGACATAAGTTGTAGTTCCTGACTTCCATGAATATGACACACAAACTCACGGCACACAAAATAGTAAAATACTGATGTTTATGTAGTATATTTTGAGTCAATTTTCTCGAAGCTACATGTTTTAAAAAAAACGATCTCATGAAATGTAATAAATAATATTGATTAGGATAATTTATATTAATTTTTCAATATATAATCTTCACACACTTGTGGATTTATCCCTTTTACATTTTTGTGGCCCAAATTTAGTAAAATGTGGCAAAAGTAATTGCGAACTCTAATCTGGCTACCAGTATCTGGCTACATCTATGATTAATGGTCCATTGTGCGTCATAGAGGACCAACCAATTAAATAAGATGAAATTAAGGAGTAACATTAATGCCACCAAAGTGACGAAACTATCATACAACCTTGAAACCACACACATGAATATATTTTATATAAGAAAATTATGATCTCATTCATATACAAAAGCTTTAACTCACTTTTTAGTAGACTGTGATTTGTAAAGAAAAGATTTTCGAAAAGAATAGTCCATTTTTATGTTAAGTACCATTCAAGAATCAAGAATGACTCACACAATGGACGCCAATGTTGCTGAAGTACCCTCAGCTTACTCACGGTTTACATTACGCATTTGAAAGCATTCTTCATCCAGCCACAGAAGTCCCTCTTTCAACACCGCCTATTTTCCTGTGTCCATTGTATTATCATAACACAAATATATTATTCATTTCTCAGACGCAGTTGTTGGCTGAGATTTACATTTAGTTAAGATAAACGACCTTCATATCTGGTCGTTGACTTCCAAATTTGGACTAAATAATAATATTTGTTCTGTTTAGAGAATCTTTTAAAAACGCCGCTCAAGATCAATGTCCATTAACATCAAAGAATTTAAAGTAGTTTTTGACTTCATTGTTAGTAATGTGTACACGAATTTACCAAAGCGGTCATTGGTACATGGTGTTAAGTTAAAATGAATTCGAGCAGAGAAGAAGTCAATCTGTAAGCCTTATACATGGATATTGCTCCCCTTGAATTGCTCTTGACTATATTGATGCAGCGAGTATATACTAAATAAATATAGTAAATTTGATCAACTTCTTAAGAAGCATTTTGTATTATGTAAAACACATTCCACAAGTTCCACTGCAGGTTTTAAGCATGAATTGGATATAGACGAGGACGTGCATTCTAAACATTTCTGAGGTTTACCTTCCAATTTGGAAATTATATTATCGTATTCATAAAAGCTTATCCAACATGTCCAAAAGAAGGATCAGACCGGCTTGATTAAATCTTATTAAGCTAATAATGAGATCATTGGTTCGAGTTGCTGGTCAGCTTTCCTATTAATCCAGATTTGCTCATGTTTGAGGTCAATTGTAGTCCATGCAAGATTTATGAAATACAACTTTCGGGAAAACTTTATATTCTATTTTGAAGTCAATAATTATGAATTGTTACATTTGCACCGACTTACAAAGTTTATGCAAATTATTATTATTATTTATGAAGATTTTTTAATAATGTACACGTTGGTACATGGTTTTAAGTTCAAATGAATTCAAGCAGAGAAGAAGTCAATCTGTAATATGGATTTGTTCTTGACCATCTTGAAGCAGCGGACATACTAAATAAATATAGTAAATTTGATCAACTTCTTAAGAAACATTTTGTATTGTATAAAACACATTCCACAAGTTCCATTGCAAGTTTTAAGCATGAATGGATGCAGACGAGGGTGTGCATTCTAAACATTGTTTAGGTTAAAGCCAGCGCCTTCCAAGTAGCTCCCCAAGTCATTGACTGTGATTTGGAAATTATTATCGAATTCATAAGCTTTATCCAACATGTCCAAAAGAAGGATCAGACCGGCTTGATTAAATCTGATTAAGCTAATAATGAGATCATTGGTTCGAGTTGCTGGTCAACTTGTATAAGAAACGTGCATTCCCTATTAATCCAGATTTGCACATGTTTGAGGTTATTGTAGTCCATGCAAGCATTATGAAATAAAAACTATTTTGAAGTCATATGAATTGTTATATTTGCACCGACTTAAAGTGTATGTAAAGCATTCATTAGTTCATGGTCATAATATAGGTATTATTTTTGAAGATATAATGTGTTAATGAAAATCTTACCGATGATTAATTAATAACACACAATCCATTCTTATTCTTCCATTATGATGCAGGTATTTTCCTTGACATCCATCTTAAGTATCTATTTCCCAAGAGCAACACTGATGGCAGAATTCGCGGCCAGTGCGTAAGTAGTACAATCATTACATCTTTAACTAAGGGTAGACGAGGTATTGTTGATCGAAGCAGCCAAAAACTTTTCATTTTCATTACTTCATTTTCATTATCTAAATCAATATATTATTGAAAAATAACACTTTGATATTTTGCAAAAGTTCATTCTACAAATCATATACTTTGAAAACTTGCTTGATTTATTCTTGTTAATAGTTATGTACGTCTTACAAAAGTGTTGTTGTTTCAACCCTCTTTACAACATAACTCAAGAACCACATGACCTACAAAAGTATATCTGTGACTGTGATATTAGAATTCTTCTGCACACTGGCTATGAAAGCTCACTACCATTCGCAAGATGCTGTGAACTACCAAATCGCAACAGTTTTAAACCTTAACGCATCAAAACTTCTATACAATACATAAAAATACAACAAACAAACACACAAACCATCCCGGGCAAACCATGGAAGAAAGAGATGCACAAACCAAAAGTAAAACGAATTAAAGGTGGGCGGTCGATTGTATTAAAGGTGGGTGGTCCGATGTAACACAGGTGTTTTCTACTTCACATATTAGAGACCCATCACACTCAAACATTCTTATTCCAAGTTTTGAGTTGAGTTAATCCATCGCTTTGGATTCTATAGGCAATTTGAGAATGCGTATCACAATAGCCTACCCCATAGAATAATACACATCTTCCGGTGGTAATCACCAAATTACCATGCTTTTGTATATACTGCCTATTAATGAAACACATTTGAGCCCCCAAATTTCACTGATGTTATGAGAAAAATATGAGCTTCCACTTGATACTAAAACTTGTATTTCACTACCAAAACTGAAATTTTGAAAGGGGGATTTTATTCGGGTCACACACCTTTAAAAACACGAAACAAACAAACAAACAACCGTAAGGGTAGACATGCATTAGAGAAGTCCCGGGGAGAAAAATGATACCTCTACATCAGATTATAAACATAACACGATGCTAATGGGCGGTGTCTTTATCGTACCCAAAGGCCATTCATAGATCTTGTGAGGCGGTGCTCATAATTTTGATGAAAATATGACCCGATTGGTATTTTGCATGCAATGTCAAGACGTAAAGTTTTCATTGATAATGGTTGAGCATCAAAATTCAACATACAAAGATCCACATAAGTTGTAGAGTACTATCATTGTACAACAAGTCATAAGCTATATACATTCTGGACATTTCAAGAGTATCCAATGTATTTGCATTTGGAAGAGGCATGCTTTTCAATAAACATCAAAATTGATGGGTACCAATAATTTTGATACAGTTTGTAGATAACGAAAGCTCCCTCCCGTCATACGCGTCATAGCCTCGTTAGTGTATAAAAAGAATTTAGTTCAAACTTGGTTTGAAATACGTCGAAAATTGCACCCATACCGAGTTAATTAACAATAATTCGCAACAATCTAGCTGCATTGGACTATTTCCGTATAACAAGTTTAAGTATTTGTTTTGTATAATAAAAATATTATTTGTCTGTACGTTTTCTTCTTTTTGTTATCAGTTATCTTGCCGTCTGCGTGTACACATTCATCTTACTGATTGTCAATTATTTTGGTGGTTATGAAAATATGCTGAAAATACTTCATGAAGAGCGGTTTTCATTGGCCCAAGCACCCTGCTGCTGCTGTAGATGTCTGCCCGAGGTTGCACTGACCAAGTAAGCTATATGCTCTGGTAATCAAGCAGATAATGGACCACAATGGCCTCATCCCAATGGCATAGTTCAATAACCTCAATTAAACAATCAGTGCAAAATTAGACCTCAAGTTGCAGAGTATGAGTTTTTGTACCCAAATTTTCAAAGGTCATTCAATGAATGTACAAATGTATTGGGGTTAAAGAACTGTGTCCTGACAGATGAGCATGTTGTGGATCCTAGTGTGAAGAATCCTTTCAACAAAAGAGCCGATAACACGTTGTTTTAAAGAGTTGAACTTGAGCCACGTTATTGTGTGTGCCGACTATAAATGTACTTTTTTCCGACAAGACAAGTTTCATTGAACTATCTCTGGCCCCTGGAATCATCTTAAAAACTGTAGATAAATGCAGCTTATGTCACAAATAAACAGACAAGAGTTCTAGTACCACAACTTTGGTAGCAGTGTACGCTTTCCATTTCCTGCATGCTTTCTCGCGGAGAATGAAATTTAGGCACGATTAGAGAAGGGATGGACAGTAAAATGAGTAAATGGTGATGCTATTGCCAAATGCCCTTTTCCTTTTTAAAAAGACAAGTTTAATAAGTTTCATTAAACTATCTCTAGGCCCTTTTATAAATTAGGAAATCTGGAATAATTCTGAAGAAGCCATCGGCCAAGATGGCGAAAGTCTAAAAACAGTGTGAATAATTTTGGATTTGTCAATCAGAAAAGCTATTCAAATCTGGAATCATTTTTAAATGACACCCTTTTACTCTTACTCTGTTAAAGGCGACATTGGATTTAAAGTGGTAGATTTTGCACCTTATGAAACAAAACAATAGACAATTAAGCGTGCGATTGTATTACTGAAATTCTGGGGCCAGTGTACACTTTCCACTTCCTGGTTTCTCGCGTAGAATGGAATTTCGGGAAAGTTGGATAAGAAGTTCAAAGTATAAGTCATGATGATATTGCTGATGTCGTATCTTTGACCTATTCGGTAATCGCCAATATGCACAAATTATGGAACTCAGGAGCCATGTTCCAGCAAAATTGAGCAAATTTGTAGGGAAATCTTGTGTAGTATATGTTCCTAGAAAATTAAATATTTTCCACACATGATAATCGACCTGCAGGATTTGCTAACAGATTTGTACCTCGGCATGTTTACATTTCAGGAAGACTTTTCACAGAGCACGTATAATGGTAATGCAGATGACAGTGGTTCGACCTGTAGCTCTCTTTATTTCAGCCATCTTGTGGACGGACGGCCTTGTGGCAATGTGTTTTGTAAGATTTTCAAATTTTGCTTGTAATTTATATAATGTGATTAGATTACATTTAATTGTGTGTGGAGTGGAGGGGGTGTGTGGGGTACGTGTGTGGTATGTGAGTAAAACGGGCATCACAACCGTCTTCGCTTGCGGAGACATTATCATGCCTTATGTAAAAGGGTGCTCTTTCCATTACCGGCAATGCCATACATCAGTACATTACTATAACTTACTGAAATTTGCGCGTTATATCTTTCCTTCAGGATTAAGCCTCACATTAATGACATTGTGTGCATGGGGAGGAATCCATTTTATGTCTTAGCGATAGTTTACACACCTCAAAAATGTTTCACTGGTAAAATTACAACATAATGGTAATAAGATAGTACTTATTATTTGACGGTGGAACTTCAAATTACATGAAAGTACAACCGCGTTATTGTGTATATACGTCGGCATGCATGTTAGCTTCTTTTAGGCCTATATACTTCTAATATTATTCGACATTTACGTTTTTTAACCTCTTTCTTTTTCAG
The DNA here is from genome assembly GCF_039555335.1 of Amphiura filiformis. Classification (NCBI taxonomy): domain Eukaryota; kingdom Metazoa; phylum Echinodermata; class Ophiuroidea; order Amphilepidida; family Amphiuridae; genus Amphiura; species Amphiura filiformis. The sequence goes on from NC_092634.1 coordinate 40,573,693, forward strand.
GAGACATACCAGACAATCGAAGTTGTCCTTAATCTCATCGCTACCATCTCAACACTGTGTGCAATATATGGATTAGGGCTGTTCTACGAGATGTCAATCCGTCCTCTACGCAAGTTTTACGTCCGACCCAAGTTCTTTGGAATGAAGATTCTGCTTCTATTAACCAACGTACAAGCAGCTATCTTCGCGTTTTTGAACCGGTTTGGAGTCATTGGGTGCTTATCACCGTTACCATGTGATTCAGAATTTACTGGCAATGGTAAGGTGTAATTCATATACATGTAGTAATTCGTCCTTTTACTTTCCTGATCAAACTTCTCCCGAGTGAATTTTGATGATCATTTCTGATACCATGTTTTCTGCCATCATGAGAATCAATCAAACATCCTTCTGAAATATACCTGAACAACACTAAATGTAGCATTCATATCGAGGGCTTAGAGCCAGAAGCCATTTGTTTTCTCAATTACATGTTACTCATTTCGGTAACAAATGGCCGGTTAATTCTACCATCCATAAGAAAATGCAAGTGACTTTGGGGTACTAGTATATGCATGGTCACTTGCGTCTAGCTATCTGTTCAAGTGGCCATGTATAAACATGTATACCCCAAAGTCACTTGCATTTATTATGGAGGGTATAATTAACCGTACATTTGTTGCCGAAATGAGTAACATGTAATTGATAAAACAAATGGATATAGAGTAAATACCAACATTATACTTCACTTCATGGTAGTCAAAATGCGATACTGCATGTCCGTTAGTGCTTCCACACTTTCTACCATTATACCTTTAATAACACAGTAGTCCACTTTAGGGTAACCTAAGTCAATAATTGCATAATCTTGGTTCACTATTTTGTAATACTTCCAAAAGTGTAAAGTAACCATGGAAGACCGTCGTTGATAAATAACACTTCTTAAAATAATACAAGCTCGCTCGCCCTGTCTTGTTGTAGACGTCCACCGTGCTTTATATGGATTCCAGTCGATTGCATGTTTAATCGTAGGGAAGATATCCAAACACATATTTAGTAAATAATAACATATGATCGTCTCTATGTGCCTTTCTGGAAAAGTGAACTCACAAGAGGGCTCTACGACATGCACTCATCAGTTGAATTTCCAGAATTTGAAGTTTGTAAGATCCAACCGGGTATTTTGTTCTGGTACCTTGTATCGTATCCACTGCAAATTCACACAAAACTTCAGACGCGTTCTGGATGTGTCTATAGAATTCAATATGAAAATCTCATGATGGCGATTTCATGAATAAGCCCAGGAATAATATTCAGTTATTTGACTTATCCAAGTCTTTGTGGGTTGAGGATACTGTTTGTACAACAAAATAATTGCTACATAATTTGGATAAATGTTGAAAGAAGACGATAAAAAATCAGAACGCGTCCGATGTGTTCAAAGTCTGTTGCAATTTTGAACACGCTGGACGTTACAAATTTAAAATCTGAACACCTATATATTTTCTTTCTGGAAACATTAACTGCCGTATTCTTTTGTACATAAGATCCTTAACCCACAAAGACTTGGAAAAAGTCAAATAACTTGATATGATTTCTGGGCTTAATCGTGAAATCACCATAAAAAGATTTTCATCTTGAACACTTCAGACGCATCCAGAACACATCCGAGGTGTTCTTAGAATTTCACAGTGTAGATTTTCTAAAACCAGCTCGTATGATTCTACACTGCAGTACGCGAGCCGCAGTGAGCGATCCAGTTAATTGATTAATTGGACGTCGCTGGCGTCCGGAGTATAAAACCAGCTTTAAAACACCGACCTATATACCAAAAAGATCCGATGTGTCTTGAAAATATTGTGGAAAATGAATTGATGTGTGCATGTAGCAAATGTTGTTAATAATAAAATGCACGGTTGCACGTGAAGTTGTTTGTGAGTTGTTACGTAGATCTGGCTAGAGGGATCTTTGACTTATAAATGTTGTTGCTTGATTAAAAATAGAAAAACTTGTCATAAATTTTTCATTTTAGAAGTAGAAGCTTCACTTAACACATGTTGCTAAGGGGTTAATTTAAACACAACTAAACTCACGTGGGTTTACCTACTGATGGCTCTGAAAAGAGCCGATCACTGAAGACTGCCCCTTGTCAACAGAGAACAAGCATCTCGCCTATCTGCTAATTTGAAAGTTTGGTGGCTCTGAAAAGAGCCGTTCACTGAAGACTGCCTCTTGTCTACAGAAAACAAGCAGACCTCGCCTATCTGCTGATTTTAAAGGTTTGGTGGCTCTGGTTTTATCGCAAGTTGTGTTTAAACACCCCTATATGTTACATTGATGGTGAATCAGTCTTACTAATGCCAACTCATTTTCTTGTGTGTCTACATCTCCATAGTCATCCTCAATGCCATTGTTGCCATTGAAATGCCTTTCCTGCTAGTGATTGCTCGCATAATAGCGTTAAAGTTTGTGCAGAGATTTCACAAACTGGAGCAAGAATTATCAGTTTCTATGGCAACGTTGGAAACCAATGCTGCTCCAATGGCGGAAGAAATGTGCAGCAGAGATCAGGTCCGTTCCTCCAACGATGTGAGGATAACCAGTATACCCTATTCACCTCCGTCTTCGCCAGAGCTACCTGCAGAAATTACAGATGAAATAAAGGAGGAAACGAAGGAAGAACTTAAAAAGGAGGCAGAATCTATAATAATGGAAGAAATTATGAAGGAAGTGAATAAAACAATGGAGAATGGAGGGGTGCACACCTCGACATTAGAGAAACGTGGGAACCGTGACTCCATTTGCTAATTTGCTTACAAGTATGCTAGCTGTTTGCCGTTCGCATGCATGCACTTAATTATTGACACAATCCTTGTCTCATCTTGCACCACTAATATAATGTATCTCTTCTGGTTAACCACTTGGGACTAAAAACCCAAACTGTCAACGGAATTAATAAGAATAGTTTTGTTTTTCTTTGAAAATGTAGACATCTTTAATATCTGGAAGAGTAAAACATTCTTTTTACCTTTCAATACATGTATTACGAAATTATGGTTACAGCTGTCCTCAGTAGGTGCACCTCGGACAATGTAATGATGACGTTTACGGTTGCTGTCTCCCAGATGTTCTCGAGAAGGGAATTTCGGAATTATAAATATCAGACTTTTCAGTTTCGTTGGCAGTTTGATTCTTTGCATTACCTTATTTTACTACTATATTATATATTCATTATTAACTTGCAGATTCTTGTCTCGCCTTTACTTTTCACATTGGGTTCATGCATCATGTTGTCACTATTTCTTATGCATTTTTTCCAGCACTTTTTTTCATTTACCATTTTATATTCACAGCGTTGACTCTCATTGACTTGAATAATCTTAGCTTCAAAACTATTTGAAAGTGATTAATTTTCACTTCGCGTGAAGTATCTTTGCTGTTATTTATATAATAATTTCTCAATTCTTTCTTAGTATCTTTTTAATATCACAATGCAAAGCAATGAGCACAAAGCCTAAACAGTTTATATCTTTGATCTCTTGCCGAAAAGAGTGATCTCTTATACCGCTTCCTTTTTATTCGTTGATTTTTGTCATAGCAGTGATTTTTCCGTAGTCAGAAATCGGCCAAATTACTATAAATAGCTTCTTTTTAGTACACCAACCAATGAGAGGGACGATATCGATAATTTGCAATGCTATACTGCTATGCCTGAATGACCAGTGTTGCTGCTCTCGCTCAGCGCTTCATGTAAAGCGCTTCAAAGGTTATTATTATAAGGACGGTTTATAATAATTTGGTATTCGTCGCTATGACAAAACTATATCGCCCTTACCAGCATCAGGAGCAAGTTAGAGACCTTTGTGTGACCACTGAGACGGACTACCAACAAGAATATTGAAAATCTTTGAAAAATCAGCCTGGTTTGTTATTTTGTAGCTGATCTTCACAGATTATTCTCACGTTGTTTTTTTTAGTGTTATATCGCTACAACAGGACTCAGTCATTTTCCTTACGTATAACTTACGTTATGAATTCTTGACAAAATGTTATCTACATGACACAAAAACGGTCTCAATTGCAAAATGATATATAAAAGACACCGTTGAAAATAGATGAGACCGGATAAACTATAAGGAATGCACAATGATAATCGGACCTCGTACTATACAAAACGCGCAAGCTGAGGAACCAGTTTTTAGAACATTATTTTATACTACGCCTTTTTTGTCATTTTTATATCTGTAAAGAGGAAAAGTTAAGCGATTTCGGTGATTTGTCCCGCCATTATCATTTTTATAGCTGTTTTGTTTTCATCAATCCTGCCATGCTATGCGTCTCTATTCATTTCCCGTGGTCATCTTCATTGTACATTATTTTATTAGTCATGTTCAACAGTATTATATTCTATCTAATTTCCACTTTTTCATTCATATTACATGTACGAATAGCTTACTGATTAGTCACATCAATAAAATTCATGGCAATGAGCACGATTAAGGGGGTACTACACCCCTGGCCAATTTTTGTCCTTTTTTTGCATTTTTCTCAAAATTTTTAGCGCATTGGTGACAAGTAAGATATGTATATTATAGGGGCAAGGACTACAACTACTGCACTGAAAATTCAGCAACTCAATGCAAGTAGTTATTGATTTATTGATCAAATATTGGTTTTCCTCATTTTTGACTGTAACTCCACAACTGTTGTCTGTGCTGAAATAAAATTTCCAAAGCAGTAGTTGTAGTCCTTGCCCCTGTAATATACATATCTTACTTGTCACCAATTTGCTATAATTTTTGAGAAAAATGCAAAAATAGGCACAAAATTGGCCAGGGGTGTAGTACCCCCTTAAAGACCAGAAATATGATAGATCTCTGACACCACATTTCATCATGATTATTTTTTTAGTAAAAATTTGATTCCGTCCGCAACGTCTGGTCCAGGACCTCAATGCTCATATGGAAGTCAACGTCCTCAGCCCTGCGGGGCTTGCGCTTTATGTTTCAGCATTGTGGTCATGTATCACAAGTTGCGGACGGACGAAATTAGATATTTACTACGACGCCCTCATTCAGTGTTATTGTTAAGACATTCTTGAAACTTATTAAGCTATTCGTCTGTGTGATAAACGTTTTTACAGGGCACCTCTTTATTCGCAATGTATATTATTAATTATTATTAATAATAATATTGTTTAATGATGTATGCTACTTATTATGATGCTTCCAAGTTGTAAACATATTAAACTATGGTTTATATATTTCGTTACAAGTTTAGTCTATATGTCTGAATTAAAATTCGAACATACAATGTTTATGAAACAAAATTTCGATACTTTGCTTACGATCATAATTCTCTTCGCACAATAGTCTATTCTATACATGTTCTAGAAAATAAATGACCCCAACATTTTGTTTTGTTAAGGGGTGGGGTATGAACGTTTGGACATTTTTGTGGGACATGAGAGCACATCAGACATATCGAATTGCATTCTGAATACGAAGAATGTCCTTCTGATATCAAATAATTTAGATTTTTTGAAATTCGCAATTTAATACACATTTTATGGCAAATCATTAAAAATTGATATTTTTGATATTTAACAGTCCTCGAAGTAAACTTTATAAATCTAATGATATGTACTTAAAAGTGTATGTAGCTGGAATGAAAAGCCGACGATCAATTGAAAATTTTGACCTTTCGTAAAAGATATGGATTTTTCCCAAAACACCAACAAATTTAGGTCTTTTGGGGAAAAAATGTATATCTCCAATATGAAATGTCAAAATTTTCAATTGATCGTCGGCTTTTCATCCCAGCTACATACACTTTACGTACATATAATTAGATTTATAAAGTTTACTTCGAGGACTGTTACATATCAAAAATTTTACAAATATCAAATTTGAATAATTTGTCATAAAATTTGTATTATATCGCGAATCTCAATTTGTAGGCCCTATTATATCGCGAATCTCAAAAAATCAAAATTATTTGATATCAGAAGGACATCCTTCGTATTCAGAATGCAATTCGATAGTTCTGGTGTACTCTCAGCTCCCCCAAAAAATACGTGAAAACGCTAAACGTTAATATCAGATCCCTAAAATAAATGTGGCCATCCTTCTAAATGTGGCCATCTTGGACCATCTAAGGCTTGACCATATAAATTCATTTCCGAAACTTGCCTGGAAAATATATAATGAAATTCTAACATCTTTTGTTACTGTTTGGATACATGAATGAACCAAAATTCTAAAAGGTATAGGCCTAGAAAACTATGGAATTGCAACACCACAAGCCTATCTGTTTGAGTTTAAGTCACAGGTTTTAGTAGATAAACAGTCAGAAGTTTTAAAATTCAGCCGTTGATAAGTTGGACCAAATCTGGAATTCCGGCACTATTTATTTTTTGGACTAGTCCATCTATTTTCCTCAAAGCCCGAAGCCGCAATATTTTTCTGACATAAAAGTGTTTGGTTACGCAATAATTTATGGTACCAGGGGAAATAAATTTCCTAAAATGGTCCGCCAAATATCGCTTGACCCTCTCGATATGACAAAAATATCTTTACCCTTTCCCCTTTCATGCTTTCCCCTTTCATTTAGAAAAGCAAAAACGTCAATCTTGTGTATGTGACGCGAACGCAGGGAGTACGACATTTTCCTATCTAAACTGTTTTGTACTGTTAATGAATGCCCAAATTGTGCCAAAGTTACCTGCCGTGTTTTGTTTTTTACCAAACAAATGCCCCCCCAAATATTCCCCGGGTTAAGCATAATTATTACACCTCTTCTGAAGAAGCTGAATGGTAATATTGATTGCGTTGTTCATTTTCTATTTTATCGTTGCAGTTCTGAACAACATGCTTGTGGTCTTTGAAATGCCCATTTTGCTCGTCTGCGGCCGAGTGATTATCTCCAGATGGCTTTCCAAAACAACCCTCGGACAACCATTCGAATTGGACGACACCGCTAGCCAAATTTCAACCAAAACCAACGGTTCCATCAAAATCGGGAATGGTCAAGTCGGGAATGGTCAAGTCGGGAACGGTCAAGTCGGTAATGGGCATGCCATACGAGCGAAACGATCATCACGATCATCACACGCATCAGGTGGGTCAGGCGGATCATCAGTGGACAAAGTATCGATAAATTCGGCTAAATCTGCACCACCAGCAACTATGATGCACATAAACGATGGCATGGAAATAGATGAGACGCCAGCATCACCGGCGTTATCCACGATGAGTGTAAACGGTAGCGTTGAACCAGCTGCAATGCCAGGACTTCGAGTCATTACATCACAGACATCAACTACAAGTTTGGTGTGAGGCGGAAAATTTGAAACATCTCTACAGAGGTGTGGTTTATAATAGTCTCCTGACCAGTCGCATTGCGGTCTGTTTCAAAGGGACAAGTCGTTGTTAATGCACTGATTGCTTTAATTAATTGTCCGATGACAAGAACATTTAAGTTCCAAGTAGGCCTACTGGGAGTTTCTTCCACCTCTACTTTATTGACAAGAAAATATATGTGTTTTAAAGCGACTGGCCAAGAACTATAATTTGACAATATCCAGAGAACATGTAATATTGTAAAGCCGATGTGCATGTCAGGTGGAAATATGCCATGGTGATGATTATGCTCTAGTGTCAAGTGGCCTCACGTCTCGGAGAGGCCAACATGTACGATGTGTCGACTTCCGAACGTTGATGATGTACGGGGATGATGAAGATCGTACATGCGAAAAAGCCAAATCATGCAATTGTATTCAGTGCTTGCGGTTCATGTAATAATATGCGTTTAAATAACTTTTTAAGGCTACTTCACGCACAGGGACCACAATATGTGTGGGTGCTTAGGGCAACATTCTCAGAGATTCACATTTACAACTGCTCAGTGCCAGAAGTGGGTAAGTGCAATATAGGCCTATAGCTGCCATGAGTATGATGATGATACAATGTGCGTAAATTGCCAAATGTTCACATGGCCGATATTGCACTTACCCACTTCTGGATACGATAAATAGATTGTAGGCCTACTTGGACGCGTGACGTCATCATGATGGTGTAAATTTTATGTGTCTTGGCTAAATGTAGTGAACTTTTGCAGCACTAAGTAAATGGTACTTTTACGAAAATAACACTTTAACCTTAAGATTCTTGCGTTTGGAACACTTATGATGACGTCACTGGTTCACTGGACTATCTTTATTCAAAAAAATCGTTTATTGTCTTATATGAATGCTAGATACTAACTGGGCTAATCAGATAGGCACATACCGTAAAACCTCGTCTACAAGCATATAGAGTGCTTCTGATTAAAGCTTAAATAATCCAGGCGCCATTATGGAGTTTGAGCAAATAAATTACAGATACAGGCATATACAAACAAGTATTATTGTAAGACCAATCTATTGTATTGGCATATTTACGCTTGTTTCGCATTAATTTAGCTTTCATCAAAAACACTATAATGTGCTTGTAGACGAGGTTTTACGGTAGGAGAAAATATCTTCATAGAAACAGATTTTTTTTAGTGTGAAGAACTGGGCTCAAAATATAATGGCTGAAAACTTGCAAAATAAGTGCAGCATAAAGGGACCGTGCATGCACTCTCAGAAATGCATTAATGAAAAATCCTGCAACTTCTTAATTATTCATGCAAGATAATAAAAGTATACGTACGTATACAAATCAAATGTGTTAAAAATTTGTTAACAAATCTTGAACAATTAAACAATTTTATTTGTTTTATCGTTTAAAAACACTTTGTCCAATTCATTCGTTAAACGTCACTCTTTGATTAAAACAGCGTTTTTCTAAAACATTTTTAATTATGAGATCTTGATTTTGTGTTCACTTAAGGGCTCGGATAGCGACGTTTACACAGTATTTTTGTGGGACCTGAGAGCACATGCGTCAGACACACCAAATTGCATTCTGAAAAAATGATATTTTGGAAGCAAAAAATGCATATACATGTAGGCTATTTGCAATGCAAAAGGTCAACATTTTTAAATGATGGTCGGCTTTTCCTCCCAGCTACATACACTTATTATCATGAGATTCATAAAATTTACTTCGAGGACTGCTAAATGTCAAAAATATAAAATGTTAATATTTTGCCATAAATTTTGTACGATATCAGCAAATTTCAAAAAATCAAAATCATTTGATATCAGAAGGACATTCCTCGTAATCAGAATTCAATTTGGTGTGTCTGATATGCTCTCAGGTCCTACAAACACTACTCTGCAAACGTCGCTATTCGATCCCTTAATACTTTAAAATTCTGCAAAATAACTTTTAACCGGATTCACTTCGCGTGATCGTATAGCGCATACATAGTCTATTATTAATGTTTTGTACAGTGTAAAAAATAGATTATTGTACATACTTTCCACTTCTTATTGTAAATGTTTGTGTAAATTTGTTACTATATACTGCCAAGCAATAACTGTACATGTGAAAGTAAATAAAATATTATCATCTTTTAAAATCTAAAGCTTGAAATGCTATTTCTTACTATTTTTGTTTAAATTTATTAAGGGAAGGGGTATGAACGTTTGGACAGTATTTATTGTGGGACATTAGAGCACATCAGACATATCGAATTGCATTCTGAATACGAATAATGTCCTGATGATATCAAATATTTTGATTTTTGAAATTCGCAATGTAATACACATTTTATGGCAAATCATTAAAATTGATATTTTTGATATTTAACAGTACTTGAAGTAAACTTTATAAATCTGATGATTTATACTTAAAGTGTATGTAGGTGGGATGAAAAGCCGACGATCAATTGAAAATGTTGACCTTTCGTATTGAAGATATGGATTTTTTCCCAAAACACCAAAAAAATAGGTCTTTTGGGGAAAAAAATCCATATCTTCAATATAAAAGGTCAAAATTTTCAATTGATCGTCGGCTTTTCCTCCCAGCTACATACACTTTAAGAATATATCATTAGATTTATAAAATTTATTTCGAGGACTGTTATATATCAAAAATTTGAAAAATATCAAATTTTAATAATTTGTCATAAAATTTGTATTATATCGTGAATTTCAAAAATGAAAATTATTTGATATCAGAAAGACATGCTTCGTATTCAGAATGCAATTCGATACGTCTGAGGTGCTCTCATGTCCCACAAAAATACTGTCGAAACGCCATAAACGCTCATTCTAGATCCCTTAAGCGAAGGCCTATATTTTTTATGGGAGGAACACCCGAGAAAAGTTTGTCATATTAAATTGTCATTTTCATATGCTGACGAATACACCAGGATCTAAGTAGAAACTAAAAAGGTTCTTGAGCTGTCCTGTTATGTGGAATCTTAAATGGTTCTACAAAGAACATAAAATGGTTCTGGAAAGGCTGGAAACCCCATTTTAGACCCAAGCCAGAAAGAGCCATTTTGGGGTTCGGGCGATCAAGAAAAAAGTATACTTTTACCTATCTGTGACATACCCATCTGGAGTTATAATCAAAAAGGTCAAAGGTCACGATGTGACCTCCACAGGTGTCAAAACCTGAAAAATGCTCCGATCTTCACCGAAATAGTCTCAAATTGTTCATCATAGAAAAGCCATGTAGAAGAATAATAATTACCTAGCTGGGGGGTTTACACCCCCCAGCTAGGTACTGTAATGCTATCCGATTCTTCTTTCTTTCTTCTGTCAACAAATTTCAAAATGCTTCTCCGCCTACATGTTACACCCTACAATTACGTAACTTGCACATATGTACCGGCTATATCCAGTGCACATAGGGTGCAAACAGAATTGGGGTCAAAAGTAATTAAGGGGGCATTACCGGTATATAACCAAATACTTTCAAAATGCTTCTTCTGCCACATATTACATAGCACAATGACGTCACTTACACATGTGCATCAGCTTTACCCAGTGCCCAAACCTTGCACACAGAATTGGGGTCAAAGGTCATTAAGGGGGTAAAATCTTATCTGGACATCTGTAAGGGGTATGGGGCTTAAACTCAGTGACAACAAATCTCATGACCAGGGGAACATTATGCAGGGGTCAGGTCAAAGGTCATGCAGAGGTCAAATTTTAGAAATGCATTTCCTGGACATATGTAAGGGGTACGGGGTTCAAACTTGGTGACAACAAACTTAATGATCTGGGAAACATTTTGGAACACTTTGCAGGGGTAAGGTCAAAGGTTATCTGGGGTCAAATCTTATAATTTAATTTTCTGGATATCTGTAAGGGGTATGGGCTTAAACTTAGTGACAACAAATCTCATGCCTAGGGGAACATTTTGCAGGGGTCAGGTCAAAGGTCATGCAGAGGTCAAATCTTAGAAATGTATTTTCTGGACATCTGTAAGGGGTACGGGGCCCAAACTCGGTGACAACAAACTTGATGACCAGGGGAACATTTTTGGAACATTTTGCAGGAGTCAGGTCAAAGGTCACATGGGGTCAAATCTTAAAATTGCATTTTCTGGACCTCTCTAAGGAGTACGGGACTCAAACAAATCTCATGACCAGGGGAACATTTTTGGAACATTTTGCAGGGGTCGGATACCGCCACAACACCAACACGCCCCAGCTAGGATTGTGGTCTATGACCACCATTTGCCACTAGTTCTTTCTTCTTCTTCTTCTTCTTCTTCTGGCAACAAACTTCAAAATGCTTCTCCTCCTACATGTTACACCCTACAATTACGTAACTTGCACATATGTATCGGCTATATCCAGTGCCCATAGGTTGCAAACAGAATTGGGATCAAAGGTCAATAAAGGGGCATTTTTGGTATATAACCAAATACCTTCAAAATGCTTCTTCTGCCACATATTACATAGCACAATGACGTCACTTACACATGTGCATCGGCTTTACCCAGCGCCCATCACTTGCACACAGAATTGGGGTAAAAGGTCATTGAGGGGGTAAAATCTTGCAATTGCATTATCTGGACATCTATAAGGGGTATGGGGCTTAAACTCAGTGACAACAAATCTCATGACCAGGGGAACATTTTGCAGGCATCAGGTCAAAGGTCATGCAGAGGTCAAATTTTAGAAATGCATTTTCTGGACATCTGTAAGGGGTACGAGGTTCAAACTCGCTGACAACAAACTTAATAACCAAGGGAACATTTTGGAAAATTTTGCCGGGGTCAGGTCAAAGGTTATCTGGGGTCAAACCTTTTAATTTTATTTTCTGGACATCTGTAAGAAGTATGGGGCTCAAACTCAGTGACAACAAATCTCATGACCAGGGGAACATTTTGCAGGGGTCAGGTCAAAGGTCTTGCAGAGGTCAAATTTTAGAAATGCATTTTCTGGACATCTGTAAGGGGTACGGGGCTTTTGAAACACTTTGCAGGGGTCAGGTCAAAGGTCACCTGGGGCCAAATCTTAGAATTTCATTATCTGGGCATCTGTAAGGAGTACGGGACTCAAACTCGGTGACAACAAACCTCATAACCAGGGGAACATTTTGGAACATTTTGCAGGGGTCAGATACCTCCACAACACCAACACGCCCAGCTAGGTTTGTGGTCTATGACCACCATTTGCCACTAGTTTGTATTGTGTAGGCCTATGTTTCCTTACGTGGGTAACCATGGTAACACAGCAAAAAAGGGTCTGGGTCTATATGATTCAATGGACATTGACAGAACATCCTAGCTATGGCAAACTGTTAATTGGTAATAGAAGACAAAAAATTTGAGACTATTTTCATAAAAATCGGAGTAGTTTTCAGGTTTTGACCCCTGTGGAGGTCAAATCGTGACCTTTGGGGGAGGTGGGAGGAATTTGCGCAAAATTGCCGCAAAAAGTGGACATTTTTGTCATTTTGGGTTTTACTAGCTTTTACTGGAGGGCATATGGGGGAGGGGCAGGCCCGTAACCAGGAGGGGAGGGGAGCTGGGGGCGGCCGCCCCAGTCCCAAAATGTCCCAAAAGGCCCCCCTTTTGACCCAAAAAGTCCCATTTGTGAGCGTAGCTAGAGAAAAAATTGAGTGTTTTTATGCCTTTTTGGTCAAAAAATTTCCAACTTTTTGGAAAAGAAGTTCACTTTTTCAAAATCCGCCCCAGTCCAAAAAGGTCCAAATTTTGGAAAAAATGTCCACTTTTTCAAAATCAGCCACCAAATAAATCCTGGTTAAGGGCATGGGGAGAAAGAGTTCTGACGGGGAATTTTCTTCCGTGGCCCTCCCATGACAGCGTGTGCCACCGACATACCTAAAAAGAAACACCAATTAATGACTTATTTTAACTTACCGCTGATATGGTGTTGATGAAGTAGCTATCTACTGCTGATATTGGTGTTGATGGAGTTGCTATCTGCTGCTGATATGGTGTGGATGAAGTAGCTATCTACTGCTGATAATGGTGTTGAAGAATTAGCTATCTGCTCATTGCTGATAATGGTGTTGATGAAGTAGCTATCTACTGCTGATAATGGTGTTGATGAAGTAGCTATCTACTGCTGTTATGGTGTTGATGAAGTATAGCTATCTACTGCTGATAATGGTGTTGCTGAAGTATAGCTATCTACTGCTGATAATGGTGTTGATGAAGTAGGTATTTACTGCTGATAATGGTGTTGATGAAGTAGCTATCTACTGCTGATAATGGTGTTGATGAAGTAGCTATCTACTGCTGATAATGGTGTTGATGAAGTATAGCTATCTACTGCTGATAATGGTGTTGCTGAAGTATAGCTATCTACTGCTGATAATGGTGTTGATGAAGTAGGTATTTACTGCTGATAATGGTGTTGATGAAGTAGCTATCTACTGCTGATAATGGTGTTGATGAAGTAGCTATCTACTGCTGATAATGGTGTTGCTGAAGTATAGCTATCTACTGCTGATAATGGTGTTGATGAAGTAGCTATCTACTGCTGATAATGGTGTTGAAGAAGTAGCTATCTACTGCTGATACATGAATGGTGTTGATGAAGTAGTTATCTACTGCTCAGTGATATGGTGTTGATGAAGTACGTAGCTATTTACTGCTGATATTATTGTTGATGAAGTAGGTATCTACTGCTGATAATGGTGTTGATGAAGTAGCTACATACTGCTGATATGGTGTTGATGAAGTAGTTATCTACTGCGGATAATGGTGTTAAGTAGCTATCCACGGTCCACTCGGGAGGCGAATTATTTTCCGTATTTAACATTTGAATAGGGAGCCCGTTAAGCAACTGTGTACGTGGTGTCCCGCACATCCCCCTAGGGTTAGGGTTTAGGGTTCTGGTATTCAAATGTTAACTACGAAAAAAATATTGCAGCCGGGCGTGACATCCCTCTTACAAGACCCTACTACAGGGTATCCCAATAAAACAGACTCATTGCCCCCTGTTTTTCTCCTATTTCTGAAACGTTGATCAAATATTTTTTTTATGTATAAAGAAACCTTAAATTGTTAGCTTTAATAAACCAAAACAATTATTTCAATCAGCAATTTTTGAAGATATGCCCTCATTAAGAAATGTACCCTTTTTCACTCTGTGCACGGATGAGGTTTGGCTACATCAAATATTAAAATGAAACGCCCAGTTAATGATATGGAAAGATAATAGCATTAGGCTTTGGAAAGTATTCACTATGAGCGAGGATCACCAACTAACCTCCAACATCTTCGCAACCGTATTACTGCTGCATTCGCAATTATACGGCGCACAAGGAGGGTACGCAATGCAATTGATGCAAATGAGGACCAGGGCTGAAACCTATATCGTTAAGGAGGCAACAAGGTAAAGGGCAAAGCAGCACTTTAAACTCACTTTAGAAGATCCAAGGACATACCAAACAGCTCCCAAAAAGAGAAATGACATGTTGTAAATAAAAAGAAAGCAAGAAACAACAAAGTAAGAAAGTAAGAAACATAATGAAACAAAAAGGCACACTCCCACCCCACCGACAAGTTAATGACAATTAACACAATCCATAGGCCCGGCCCACCGGTAAAGCCCAATCCTAATTTTATAAAGTTATTGATATTCATGCATGGTAAGCGTACTCCTTTTCAATCTTTGAAGTAGCCACACCTCCTCTGTGGACAGAGTGAAAAACGGGTACATTTCTTGAAAAGAGCACACGTTGTGAGCCGATTGAAATAATTTCGTTCGGTTTATTAAAGCTAACGAATAATGGTTTCTTTACATACCAAAATATATTTGATTAACTTTTCAGAAATAGGGAAAAATGAGGGCCCAATGAGGGTTATGTTTTTATTGGGACACCCTGTATCACTTAAATCAAACTTTGAGAACTATGTCTCGCTCAAATACCCCTGCAACTACCGTTGATTAATTGAATGTAACTAACCCCATCATCGGTAACTTGGTGCCAATGGTGAAAAGGAGAAAAGTTGCGTCTGAACCCCGGTTTTCGCCACCTTCAGGATTTTGTACACAAACTGATCATTTTATACGTCAAATCATACGCCACATTCAATATTACCGTGACTCATACATTATATCCAACATGTTAGATGCAGGGTTAGATTACGAGTAGGCCTATCTGCTACTTCTGCTACTATTAAACTATACGCTACTTTCGGGGGTGGGACGAGGAGGTGGGTAAAGTGATTGGGGGGGGGGGGGGATTTTGTGCAAAATTGCCGCAAAAAGTGGAATTTTTTGTCATTTAAATTGAGTTTTTACTAGCTTTACTGGAGGGCATCTGGGGGGAAAAGCTCCATGCCCCCCCCCCCCCCCGTGACGGCGTCTGCACCCGACATACCTAAAAAGAAGCACAAAATTAATGACATATTTTGACTTACTGCTGATATGGTGTTGATGAAGTAGGTATCTACTGCTGATAATGGTGTGAAGTAGCTATCTACTGCTAATATGGTGTGGATGAAGTAGCTAGCTAGGCCTACTGCTGATAATGGTGTAGATGAAGTACTGTAAAATGGGGTAACTTTGGGCACTTTTCAGAGTTTTTAAACCACTGCTTCCAAACAAAACTAATTATGTTTCTAATTATCTTTTTTATGACATTAGGGCTCCATTTTACACCTTGAAGTTGAAAAGGATTTTTTAATAATTTTATAAGGGTGCCCTAGGGGTTAAAATAGCCTGACCAAAGTTACCCCGCATTTGGGGCAACTTTGGTCAGAGTATTACCGTACATTCCATGAAGAAAAAAATATCAAAAAAATTGATCTTCGCTGTATATAGGCAAGTTGTTGTTTTTTGTGACATTTGACCCCTTGCAAAATTAATCAAACACACATCCTTGCTCACAATTATCGATTTTTATTTTTTCTGAAATAAATGTAAAATATGTTAATTTTTTGTCAAAAATCCCGATTTTTTCGTAAATTTTGAGGAAATTGGACATTAGCGATTATTATTTCTTCCAAACATATTTCTTAACAAATTGACACCAAATATGACTAAAAACAATTTTGCTGTATGAAAATATGACCATTTCAAAAAATATATTTGACCGACTAAAGTTACCCCGCTGACCGAAGTTACCCCATTTTACGGTAGCTATCTACTGCTGATATGGTGTTGATGAAATAGCTATTTACTGCTGATAATGGTGTTGATGAAGTAGCTATCTACTGCTGATATGGTGTTGATGAAGTAGGTATCTACTGCTGAGAATGGTGTTGATGAAGTAGGTATTTACTGCTGATAATGGTGTTGATGAAGTAGCTATCTACTGCTGATAATGGTGTTGATGAGTAGCTATCTACTGCTGATAATGGTGTTGATGAAGTAGTTATCTACTGCTGATAATGGTATTGATGAAGTAGGTATCTACTGCTAGCTGGTATGGTACGGGAAGATGATCTTCTCTGTGTTTATGAAGTAGCTATCCGTGTTGGTGAAGTAGCTATCTAATTCTGATATGGTGTAGATGAAGTAGGTATCTACTGTTGATATGGTACGAGAAGATGATCTTCTCTGTATTCATGGTATTGATGAAGTAGCTATCTACTGCTGATATGGTATTGATGAAATAGCTACCTACTTCTGATATGGTGTTGATGAAGTAGCTATCTCCTGCTGATAATGGTGTTGATGAAGTAGCTATCTACTGCTGATATGGTGTTGATGAAGTAGCTATCTACTGTTGATATGATACGAGAAGATGATCTTCTCCGTGTTCATGGTGTTGATGAAGTAGCTATCTACTGCTGACATGTCATTGATGAAGTATACTTTAGGTACCTACTTCTGATATAGTGTTGATGAAGTAGCTATCTCCTGCTGATAATGGTGTTGATGAAGTAGCTATCTACTGCTGATATGGTGTTGATGAAGTAGGCATCTACTGTTGATATGGTACGAGAAGATGATCTTCTCCGTGTTCATGGTGTTGATAAAGTGGCTATCTACTGCTGATATGGTATTGATGAAGTAGCTGCCTACCTACTTCTGATATGGTGTTGATGAAGTAGCTATCTACTGCTGATATTGTGTTGATAAAGTAGCTATCTACTGCTGATAATGGTGTTGATGAAGTAGGTATCTACTGCTTAATGGTGTTGATGAAGCAGCTATCTACTGCGGATATGGTGTTGATGAAGTAACCATCTACTGCTGATATGGTACGAGAAGATGATCTTCTCTGTGTTGATGAAGTAGCTATCTACTGCTGATATGGTGTTGATAAAGTAACTATCTTCTGCTGATATGGTGTTGATGAAGTAGGCATCTACTGCTGATATGGTGTTGATGAAGTAGCTATCTACCGCTGATAATGGTTCTAGTGAAGTAGCTATCTATTGCTGATAATGACTTGATGAAGTAGCTATCTACTGCTGATAATGGTGTTGAGCTGATCTGGTGTTGATGAAGTAGCTATCTACTGCTGATATGGTGTTGATCGAAGAAGATGATCTTCTCTGTCATGTCTGTGTTGATAAAATGGCTAACTGCTGCTGATATGGTGGTGTTGATGAAGTAGCTATCTACTGCTGATATGGTGTTGATGAAGTAAGCATCTACTGCTGATATGGTGTTGATGAAGTAGCTATCTACTGCTGATATGGTGTTGATGAAGTAGCTATCTACTGCTGATATGGTGTTGATGAAGTAGCTATCTACTGCTGATATGGTGTTGATGAAGTAGCTATCTACTGCTGATAATGGTGTTGATGAAGTAAGCATCTACTGCTGATATGGTGTTGATAAAGTAGCTATCTACTGCTGATATGGTGCCTACTGCTCGATAATGGTGTTGATGAAGTAGGTATATACTGCTGATAATGGTGTTGATGAAATAACTATCTACTGCTGATAATGTCGTTGATGAAGTAGCTATCTATCTACTACTGATATGGTGTTTACGAAGTAGGTATCTACTGTTGATATGGTCTATGATGTTGATGAAGTAGCTATATCTACTGCTGCTATGGTGTAGAATGAGTATGCTGTTGTTGAAGTAGCTTTCTACTGCTGATTATGTATTGATGAAGTAGCTATCTACTGCTGATATGGTGCTATTGAAGTAGCTATCTACTGTTGATATGGTCTATGATATTGATGAAGTAGCTACTGTATCTACTGCTGCTGTGAGTAGATATGTATACTGCTGATTATGGTGTTGTTGGGCTAATTTGAACCTTTAACACAAAAATATAGTCTTTTGGATATACAACACTATTCACATCAAGTCATTGATTGACAAAACAAAAACACAAAATATACATTAATTGTTTTCATGTTAATATCAGTTTTATTACAAATTAAAATTCTATGGTCATTATGATATGGTATTTGGTACAATAATTATTAATGAAATCTTGGTTCTACTCAGACATGTTAACTTAGTCCAAAAAAAAGTTTGTCTCAGCTTCCTTTGGCCAAAAATCTCAAGTGCTATGGGATAAAATCAAACCTGTGGTTGAACCGCATTCCATTGTTTAGAACAATAGAAACCGGCTTCAACCGGACGGAACCACCCAAATCCGGTGGTCGAGTTTTGATTTGATGTGGTTTTTGAAAAAAGTCAAAAAAGGCTATGTGGATGTAGGATTTCTGCTTTTATTGCATTTTTGACTCTTTTTAGGAATTTTATTTCCAATTAAGATAAACCTCAAAAACATTAAATAAATAAATGCATTCAAAATGTGAATTATCAAATTTATGTGCACAGGAAGCTAAGACAAACTTTTTTTGGGCATTACATACCTCATATCTACATATTATAATATTTCACATTCATGACATTTGTGACCGTCCCACGGCGAATGAGCCGTAAATTCCTCCCCGTCAATTTTGTTTTATTTCGTGTTTAAAAATAAACATCATAAACTTAAAAATGGTATATCATTTGACTTCAAACGATATCCAGAAGCGGAGTTATGGTTAGTTAAACTTTGCTCCTTCAACAAAATTATAGCTTTTTTCGTTTCTATGTGTGTCTCTTTTTCCACATTGCTGGCAATAAATATCAAACAGTCATAATTGGCGGTCATTTCAAATCATCCCCAAGTCAATGAGGTTTAAGAAGGTTCTCTCATTGTTAATTGTTGGTTATGCATACCTATACAAATAACCCACCACTTGAAAAGGATTTAGCAAAAGCAAACAAAGACCAGAGCTATTAAAAGTTCTATAGCCATCTAAGGTAGAAGCTTATTATCCACTTCAATAATAGGATTATTGATTGGTGTTGTGACTATCCAAATAAGACAGATGTCGCGCCAGCTTAAGTCCCGGTGGGGTCACTCCCTGGCAGGAAGGACACGTTACGTGGGACCGCTACCACAAGTACAAATTACCCCTTTTGCAGTCGATTTCAAGGACAAATCATGAATTTTTACCCCTTTTTACTCCAGAACAAGGACAAAATGGTACTCTGAAACACCCCTATTTTTTAGATTCCGAGGACACATTTGCAATTTTGACCCTATTTCAACATTCAAGGACTAGGCTTTTATGAATCTGTGCTAAGGCTACGCACAAAATAGAACCGAGAACAGTATTGATCATGGGATGAGTACGAAGTAGGAAACCAAATTTATTCCTGTGATAAATATCTGGCCAGCTATCCACGGGATCAGGAGAAAATAATAAGAACCCCTTTTTTTCAATTTCGCGGACATTTGTGCGATAAAACACCCCTATTTCTCCAATTTCATGGACAATTTTGTCCGCGGACAATCCCTAAAAATGACCCCTTTTTCTGTGATTTTGGTAACGATCGTGCGGTCAGTATTGCAAGTTGAGTGACCCCACCAGGGCTTAAGTGACCGATGAATACGACCTTCGTACACATTTTACACCATAACTCAGAATACAATTTAGGGAATTTACGGCTCGTTTGTGCTGCCGGGTCACATTTGTTTGAGAACAAACTTTTGGAGTGCGATTGAGTTGTGGTCAATCAAAGCAACACCAGCAGCTAAAAATATGCATGTACAGGAAATTACTTAAGATTTAACTAGTTTTTCCAGGGGGCAAAACTGGGAAGAGATCCCAAAATAAATTAATTGGGATAAACATGTAGGACTTTAAAAAAAGAGCCTATAGAAAGATATTAACTGGGCCATCCCCAAGTTTTTAATCAATTTGGGTGCAATAAAATTAATCTGTTTCAAGAATTTAGGTGCAACTTAAAGGTGGGTGACCCGATTGACAACCTCATCCCCACACTTTACCCCATCAGGTGAAAGCTCATATTTTTCTCATTAACATATTGAAATAATAGGCGTTCCAAAGAAATGATCAAAAAAATGTTGAATTTGTCTCAACTGTGGTCACCATGTTTGAGACTAATTAGAGAGTTTTTTAATGATATCTTCGGAAATACACCGAGTTGGAACTTCTTACAAAAACATTTACACATTCTTTTTGAACGAGTGCTTGAAAGGGATAACATTTTTGTTATACGTAAGTTTTAAAGAATTTGATTTTCCAAATATATCAGGTCACCTTCCTTTAAGAATCTGGTATGCCACTCCTGTCATACATCCTCTGATTGGGCCAAAAAAAAAAAAAAAGTTGTTTGTTTGTCCTCCACCGCCCGCTCCTCAGATGAAGGCCTGACCAATATTTTTTTTTCTATTTTTTTCCAGATTTGGAGTAGGCCTATCTATGGACCTCTTTCATGGTTGAAAATTTAAAAAAAGTCCACCAAATCATTAAAAGACTATGACATGAACACAAATTATAACTTTAACTGCATATTAAAAGAAACAAAATGGGTTTTTTAAGTC
Organism: Amphiura filiformis; assembly: GCF_039555335.1. Classification (NCBI taxonomy): domain Eukaryota; kingdom Metazoa; phylum Echinodermata; class Ophiuroidea; order Amphilepidida; family Amphiuridae; genus Amphiura; species Amphiura filiformis. Next base: position 40,594,863 of record NC_092634.1, read on the forward strand.
ACCATGAATGATTGTAGCATTTAGCTCTAGCAAGGTCCAGAAATACGTCAAATCCGAAAAAAAAAAAAATCCACCCGCCCGCACGTCCTCTTTCAAAGCTGTGGAGGACAAACAAACAATTATTTTTTTTTTGGCTTTATCTTGAGACCGGTGCATACTCACAGAATAAAGCGTAGCTTGTTTAAAGCATATCTTATTTAGAGAATAATGGTATTGTTTTTAGCTGCTGTCGTGCATCTATCGTCTCATATAACAAAGGTGACATCATTATTTAAGTAAAACAATGAGGCGAAGCCGCGTTGTTTGATGCCATAAATTAATGATGTCGCGTGTTATATGAGATGATAGATGCACGACAGCGGCTAAAAACAATACCTTTATTCTCATTCAAAAACACTTCAATTCAAATAAATATATTAATCTTAAGTATAACAAATTTTACAAGGAATTACCTAGGGCTTAGAATCGATCAGTCCTGTTGTTGCTATGCACCTCCGATTGGTTCAAATAATATGTATACGAATATCGCGGCAACGCGCACGTGCTAAAGTGTGTGATATCGCACAGGTAAGAACCAATAAGATTGCAAGAACATTCTCAAGTGTTTAAGTATTGCGACACAGGGAGCCAGTTGACTCTATGATTGTACATGTTGCATGTACTTAATTTTCTTCATTTTGAAATTGTTCGACTTAAAATGGGATTTAAAATCGATAATCATGATAGGTATATACATCTTTCACATAAAGATATCAAAACAACACATTTATACAGTTTAAAATCCTTTCACTTTGTTAAAAAGTATTTCTTCATGACTCTTTTACATACACATTTGCTCTCAGTCAGTGGCGTAACTAGGGTTGGTAGCGCCCGGGGCAAGAAACAAAATTGACGCCCCTACACCCCACGCAAGAATATCTTAGACGCGGGCAGTGGCGTAGCTAGGGGATGTGGCGCCCAGGGCTAAGGATACATAATGCCCCCCCCCCAATTCTTGAAATAATTACGCAAAATTTGGACAAATAAGGCCTACCACTAATTAATTTTGGTTACTAGAAGTTGAATATCGGTCTTAAAATGTTCTTTCAATTGATTTTGTACTGAAATGCGCGCGAAGCACAGGAAAATTTTGTCTTTCATCAATTGGAGGGGCGCAGAATCGATGCTGAATTGGCCAATTTCGCACCCCCTAAGGGTGGTGCCCGTTGCCCCCCCTGCCCCCCTAGTTACGCCACTGCTCATACTCATGTTTATTCTTGAATAAACAATACTCCAGAAGGAAAGTACACATTTGCATACAGTGGCATATCTTTTGTGCTTATAGGGAGAATAGAAGTCAGTGTACAATTGTGAAGTGGAGGGCACGGTTGTAGCAAGTGGGCAGCCCACCCAAGTTTTGGTAATATGTTATGTATTTCTATATAAAGGGTGTAATTGCAGTCAATTACATATGCATATGCTGGTTTTCATAGGAGGGGGGGGGGGCACAGGTCACTGGTCTTGATTCTCCCAACTGCTCAGAACCAAGTTAACAATACCATGGACTATTTCAGTTAAAACCCATACACCGCCTATGACAGATATGATCTGAACCTTCCACACAATGAGTGTAGATTTCAAATGGTGCTACCTGAATGGGTTGACTCCATTAGAAATCTACACCCTGTATGGGAGATTGAGTCTTATATCTTCCAGAAGGGGTGTATGGGTTTCAATTGGAATAGCCCAAAGATTGTGTTCTCATCTACAAAACTAACATGAACATTCACTCTTTACACAATTTTAATACTGATGATATAACAAAGACACTTGGCAGTAAACTTTAGATTTGGCTTTCCAACTTCTTACTCAATGATCTTACACAATGAGGAATGTCCTTTACGTTCTGTCCCAGTCGTTTGGTTCACACCCTCCATTATTGAGGGAAGGTTGTTTAGCTCTCACATGACTTCTTAACCCCATGAGAACTACCTGCCGATTGGTCAAAAAGAAGTTTTCATTATCAATTGGACCAATCAGCAACATTGTTAGAATAATTTTACCACACAAAAAAATGGGGTGAATTATTTGCTAAGCTCCATTCTGATTGGTGATTAAATGAAGATATCCTGTAATTGACCAATCAGAGACCATGTTAGATCAACAGGTAGTGCTCAGGGGGTATAAGCACCTTATCATAAAAATCATAAACAGCATTCCTCACCGAAAGTGACCAGAATTAAGGCCAATATCTTCGCAACCCTGTTAAAGACTGAAGGTTTTAGTCGCAAAGTTGATTGGTTTATCCATCAAATAGTCTGGTTGTTCAGAATCAATTACCCAGCAAACACAAAAATGTTTTTAAAAACATTATAAAAGTGTTATTATAAACGTGTTATGATTTGGGTCAAAATGTCTCCATAATGTTAAATGTTGGGTTGTACGTATTTGCTGATGAATATGCATCTACAGAGTTTGATCATTAATTAATGTTTCAGCCTATTGTCCTATGCTAGTGAAACAAAATCTTATGATTTTAGCAGTGGCGTAACTATTTTGGGGGGGCAACGCATTGCTGGCGCCACCCTAAGAGGGGCACCAAATTGACCAATTCAGCATTGATACATACTGCGCCCCTCCAAGCGATGAAAAATTTTGTGTGCTTCACGTGCATTTCAACACAAAATCAATTGAAGGAACATTTTAAGAACGATATTCTAGTAACCAAAATTAATTAGTGGTAGGCCTTATTTGTCCAAAATCTCGCGCACTCCGCAAGCAATTTTTTCAATAATTGGGGGTGAGGGCATTATGTATCCTTAGCCCTGGGCGCCACAACCCCTAGCTACGACACAGCATATGTCTAAGATATACTCGGTGGGGGGTAGGGGTGCCGATTTTGTTTTTTGGCCCAGGCGCTACCAACACTAGTTACGCCACTGGATTCTAGGAATTGATTTTAGCTATTAAGCTGATATCTGACCAAAAATTCAATGCATTGCAATGCAATGCATTGAAACAAAACAATTTCAATTGGAAGTGATAACTTTTAAACAAAACACTGGAATACTGCATCAACATACAGCTGATTGATGACCTTAAAACATCTTTGATGAACCTGACCATAAACATAGCTTTGAACACCAAATGCCAAGTTAGGTCCTCAAAAGTTACTTTTCAAAATAGTCTAAAATTTCTATAAAATACTGTGTTGTAAATATCTGGATTGTATACATTTTTACAAACAGCTTTGTACACCAATGCCAAGTTAGGTCCTCAAATGTTACTTTACAAAATAGTCTAAAATTCTATAAAATACTGTATCGTAAGCATCTGGATTCTATACATTTTTACAATGTTAGAACTAGGTAATAAATACTAACTAATTATTGTTAAATATAAATAAAGGTAAACAGATTGTCTATAAGTTAAACAATACATTGTACATGATACAGAATTTCACTAGAAACCCAGTTGAAAGCAAATGGTGTCCAACTGATCCCGGTTGAAACCAGTTTTTTATTAGTCCAAACCATTTTTTTTCGTATTAGTCCAAGTTGAAACCATTTGTTTTTGATTAATCCAAGTTGAAACCACTTGAAAAGTGTTCAAATCGATTTCAAATTATGGTGAATGTTGAAATATTTAAAACAGGTTTCATTTGGAGCCAGTGCCACAACACCAGGCCCTGCAGAACCCCTCATTATATTATTTACATGAATTTTAATATATTTGGTTACCGTGGCAGCATGTATGAAAATATTTTTTTCACATTTAAGGTGGTACTACACCCCCTGATAAATTTTGTGACTAATTTTGCATTTTTCTCAAAAAATAACTACACATTATATATGTTAAGAAATGAGGTACATTCTAGCGGTACCTATTTTCTTATCATAAATAATGTACCACTTGTCTTGAGTCACTGAAATTTCAGTGTAGTAACTGGATTCCTTGCCCCTATAATATACGTAACTTTTGTTACCAGTGTGTTATTATTTTTTGAGAAAAAAATGCAAAAATAGTCACAAATTTATCAAGGGGTGTAGTACCACCTTAACCAATGCACATTTAGCGCATATATGCCAAATAGGCTATTCCAGTTAAAATCCATACACCCCTATGGAAGACATGTCCCTAATCTTCTACAAAAAGAGAGTGAATTTCAAATGGGGTTACCGTTACCTGAATAGGTGAATCCATTTCCCCTATGTGTGATATTAAGGCCCTGTCTTCCAAAGGGTGTGTATGGATTTTAACTGGAATAACCCAATTATCTCACATAACAATTTATTGAATCACAAAGTACAACTCTTGGAAGACTTCTTAGATTGCTGAAAAATAGCACCTTTATAATGTCTATCCATCATGTGAGCATACACAAAATTGTTAATACTTCACGGAGGGAGTAGACAGCTTTATTCCATATTAAGCTTTATTCTGTAAACTGTATTCCGTAAGCTGTATAATGTTGCTTTGATACTGGGCTAACTATGAGTATGCTTACATGAAGATAATACCCTTAATAACCTTTTAAGTATTTTTTATGAATAGATTATGAGGTATGATATATAGGAAAGACAGTATTTTGGCAAATTCAAGAGTTATGTATCTCTTACTAGACGGTCCACAACTTTTAAGTTCCCCCCAATACTTTTTAGAATAAGTCAAAAAATATTTTACGAAATGTAAAAATGTAAATAGATCTGTATAGCCCTATTGTTTTACACATGTGGACCAATTTATAGTGTCACACATCTTTGCATTCAGTCACAATGGTTAATTGTGTAAGGAAAGAGGCCGTTTTAAAAAGTTGCACCTGAGTGCATAGCAGTCAGGTTTTCTTTAACAAACATATGCATAGACCTGGCCTACTGTATTGTTTGAGAGCTGACTCCTATGGACTCAGATGCAACTTTTAACACTGTTTAAAACGGTCTTTTTTTTTTTTTTTACATAATGAACCACTGTGACTGAACTTTTAACTGATTTTAAACAAGATCCCATCATAAAGCTTCCCAGAGTAAAGAGTACTCGTATGTAAATTGCTGGGCTAATAATTATACACAGTATGATGGGGAGAAACTTTGCAAATAGACTATATAATTTTTACTCTTAGCAAGTGACATTAAAGCAATGAGGCAGCTACACACATCTATACAGCATCATTAAATGTGTTGAGCAAATGCTCACAATTTGAAGCTGCACCCAATCCACCTTTTTTGTAATTGACCACTTTGTTGCCACTGGCGGCGTTTGGCTCTGCTAACTCCAATTAGGGCGGAGTTAGCAAAGCGGAAAACTGAAAACAAGCCTAAGATGTAAAGTACATATGCCCAATTATGCAAAGTTAATTATGCAAAGTTAAAGCCATATTATAACATTTGCTGAGGAGGTCGCCCTCACTGATTTTTTAAAATTATTTTTTTACACGATTATATTGTACTTTATTAAACCAATATACCCTGCACAAATCAAGACTCTAGGTGCTGTAGTTTTGTCAAAATCCGAGATTTTGAATAAAATGACAGAACCGGCGTTTTATTATTACGATGGAATTATTAGTCGAACACATACACTATGTTCATAACACACAGTACGTACGCGTGCGGGGCGGTGATCTGCACAACAAAGGGTCGTACCATAACATGACCGAAGGAGTGGTACGTATTGGCGACATATGCGCTGGTAGTAAATTCCAATTTTCTTTGCTTTGCTGTAGTTGTTCGGCTCAAAAATAAAAGGGGATATATCTGACAGTAAAAACTAACATTTTATGGCAAAGAAATACTAATCTATTTTGTATGAAAATGTTATAATATGGCTTTAATTAGCCAAGTAACCAAGCAAATGCTCGCAAATTTGAAGCTGCACCCAATCCACCTTTTTTTGTAATTGACCACTTTGTTGCAACTGGCAGGTTGGCTCTGCTAACTCCAATTAGGCTGGAATTAGTGAAGCGGAAAACTAAAAGCGAGGCTAAAGATGTAAAGTACATACGCCCAATTATGCAAATTAATCTAGCTGATGGGTACATATGTAGTACAAGCACAATAGAAGTATATTGTGTTTAGCATGTTGGTAATTTTAATCTGCATGATTAATTAGGATAAATTTCTTGAAAAAAATAAAATGATTTCTATAAATAGCCTCAATTACTTATGCAGATTAAAATAAGCAAAATGCTAAACATATAAATATACTTCTATTTTATGTACCCAGTCTCATCTAGATAGTTCTTACTTGGCAAATTAACTTTGCATAATTGGGCGTATGTAATTTACATCTTTGGCCTTGCTTTCAGTTTTCTGCTTCCCTAACTCCAGCCCAATTGGAGTTAGCAGAGCCAAACACCATCAACAGCAGTGAAGTGGTCAATTACAAAAAAGGATGAAATGCCCACTCACGTCACTGATTCGCCAAGAGTAAAAAATACACTGGTTTGTAACTAACGATTTGATCATCTAGTCCCTGTCATACTTACTTGACCGCTGATGACTGTTACAAAATGTGATATTTCTACTGATTCAATTTTGATCACATTTCATGAATATCAATTATTTGACATCAGTTTATCTTGACATGACCCTGTAAAATGTTGCCGTTCATTAATGAATGTTTTAAATTTTCATGAAAATCCAACAATCTTTAGTTTTGTTGACCTAACATAACCCCTGATGACCTTCAAATGACCCTGTAAACTTATATATAAAATACTATTGGTATATTCCAAAGTCTTGTCTGGTCTTTGGTCCAATTTCACAGTTTTGTAAGGTTTGGGCACACAAGCTGCATTGTAAGCCTTTCTTAAATCAGCAACTGATTATTATCAAAAGACAACTAAAACAAATTGAGACCCCAAAAAACCCAAAAATTAATTTTGTGTATACATGAAGGATACGGTACACTAAAACAACCGAGTACACACTGGGTTTGTAAGTATACAGAGTAGATGAACTGTTTCATAAAATATCAGTGGACATCATGCCATGCCCACAAATCATTGGGCTAGTCCAGTTGAACTCCATATACCCCCTGGAAGACAAAATCTCTTAATCTTTCACACTGGGGTGTAGATTTCAAATGGAGTCACCCATTCAGGTAACCCCATGCAAAATTCACACTCCCTGTCTAGATCAAGGCCATGTCTGCCATAGGGGCTGTATAGCCTATTTCTCTTTACATTCACAGTGCTTTGCAGCACCTCTATCACATTATATAACAGTATAACACAATAAATACATGTACAATTAAAAATATATAAAAAAAATTCCTATTTCCGAACATCACCTCACAATCTTCGCCAGATCAAATTCCCGTTTCAGCGGGTTACAATGGAATGACCACATCATTTCCAATCCGAAGTCTCCTTCGGAAATTTTGGTATAAATCCTTTTGAATTTCTTCTCTACCTCATCGTTTGCAAGCCACGATGACCCGTAGGCTTTATACAATTCGGCCGAAATGGCCGATATATCGTAATGGTGCCGTATAGTTCTCTCGTCACCTTTGGTAGTTTTAACACCCTTCCACGAAGCACCACGAGGACTGACACATCCCCTCTTGAGGGCGCAAGTTCTAAGCTTTGGTAACGACAACGAGAGAGCGGACGAATTCATTATTATAAAATATCCGTCGGGTGATAATAACGGCGCTTCCTTGACATCAGTAACATTTTTCTTTGGTACACGAAAGTAGTCTAACATTTCTGGGTGAGAAGAATTGAATAATGACAGATCTGGCTCGATCATGTTGAAGATTCCATGATGTTGACGAATGTAAGGATATAAAGTGCTGAGTGGCGCCCTGAACCGAATCTTGGGGTGGGCCATGAAGCAGGACCCAAATTCTTGTAAGCAATCCTGAAAAGCAAAAGAAAGACAAGAAATGATAATTTCTCTTAATTTTTTTCGTTTGGAACATGCAGAAAGTTCTCAGAATATTGTAGAATTCCGTCTACAAGCATATATGCCTCTAAATGGCAGACACCCTCCACAAAAACATTATTTGGAGTTTGAGCTGATACTAGTATTACTGATAGCGGCTGTACAAACATGTATTATTGTAAGATCAATCTATTGTAATGTTTTTGTGGAGGGTGTCTGTCTTTTGTCTCTTTTGTCCAAAAAACTCTCATTTATAATGTCTCATAATATTGTCATCATGTTCATGGGTGCTCCAGTGGATGAGTGTTAACATTTTATAGTTTATAGTTGTAGTTGTAGTTTATAGTTGTAGTTATAGTTGTAGTTGTAGTTATAGTTGGAATTATAGTTGAGTTTATAGTTGTAGTTGTAATTATAGTTGAGTTTATAGTTGTAGTTGTAATTATAGTTGAGTTTATAGTTGTAGTTGGAATTATAGTTGAGTTTATAGTTGGAGTTGGAATTACATGTATAGTTGAGTTTATAGTTGGCTAGATAACTAAAGACATTCTCTGTACCATTGTTGAAATTATGCCATAGCTTCCCATAATGCATTGTTGAAACTATATGCTATACCTATACTCTGTAGCGGAATGTCTTCCCATAATGCATTGCTGTAGATTGTATTGAATGCTTTCCCATAATGCATTGTTGGAATTCTTGCCCATAATGCATTTTTAAAACCATGTTATTGTCATGTTAAATAGGCCTACATGCATCAGCTGTACCTTATATTCCCATACAAAGTATTGATGAAATGCCATAGCTTCCCATAATGCATTGTTAATACTATGCTATACCTGTAGTCAAATGCCTTCCATAATGCATTCCATACCCTGTACTGGAATGTTTTCCCATAATGCATTGTTGAAACTATATGCTATACCTATACTCATAATACATTGCTGTAGATTGTATTTGAATGCTTGTTGCATTGTTGGAACTCTTGCCCATAATGCATTTTTTTAAACCATGTTATTGTCATGTTAAATAGGCCTACATGTACACTATGTATTCTTCCCAGAATGCATCACCAGTACCTTATATTCCCATACAAAGGATTGATGAAATTATGCCATAGCTTCCCATAATGCATTGTTGATACTATGCTATGCCCCGGGGCTATACCGGTAGTCAAATGCCTTCCATAAATGCATTCCGTACTCTGTACTGGAATGCCTTCCCATAATGCCTTTTTGTCAAGGTAAACAAAGATACTAAACTGGGGTCCTGGGAGTTCTATAACTTCATGCTTGGAGTTGAGGCACACAGTGAGGGGTCAATGTGTTGATGGTTAGCAGGAAATGAAAGCCTCTGGGTGGTCAAATCATGGCCAAAACAGCAACCCATTATGCAATTTATAGATAGCTCATGTCCCTTCATGACTTAATTAATTTTTATAGCATGATCCTTCATCAATTCAAAGACCCAGAAGAGCAGAGGCATACCAGCATCAGCAGTAATGGGGAGTGGGAGAGGCTGGTCCGGGGGGGGGGTACTCAACACAAATGACCATACGGGTATGCTCCCGAGAGACCCCCTTTTGGATTTCGGATTCGCAGCTCTGAAAGACCCCTATATTTGACCAAAATAGAACTCCGAAAGACCCTTGATTTTGATAATTTCAGCTCTGAAAGGTTTTTTCAGGCGATTTTCAACCAGAAAGCCAAGGTAGACCCTTGATTTGGACTGTTCGCAGCACCAAAAGTCCCTGTTTTACTTGTTCGCAGCTCCAAAAGACCCCCTTTTATCGGTACGCAGTCAGCTCCCAAAGACCCACCGCCTCAAAATTTCGGGGGAGCATACCCACCAAAATTTTTTGATGCCCCCGGGCTGGTCGATATTGCCTCGGCTCAAAATACTGGGACAAAATTGACCAAAAGTATCTTCTTTGGCCTAGTTAGACCACAATTTTAAACATTCTAATTTTGACCCAAAATTTCTCAGTGAATATCAACAATATTTTAGTAGAGGGACAGCAGGAAGATTTGGAAATTTTTCACCTCTTGGGCCCCTTCTTGATTCTCCCACTCCTGTAGAAGAGTTTATACCCTGTCTTTTGAAGGTGGCTCCATCACCCAAACACCCCTCATATTACATATACCCCTAATTATGGGCTGTGGGGATTTGGCACTTTAAAAGAGGGGGCAGTACAGAAATGTGTGCAAAATGTCATGCTTGCTATGCTCGCAAAACTATTTATGGACCGTTCACAAACACCTGTAAGGGGGGGGGGCTGATGCAACAAAATGGGCACCATTATGTACATGTATCATTGGCCCCTGGGCACAACAACCCCTGAACTACACCACTGAACACTAATTAAACTAATAGAGTGCAATTTGCACTAATTATGTATTAAAGTACCATATTGTTACACCCACCCCACTATCATGACTATTTTTACAGTATAGGCATGGTAGGTGATCAGATCTATACCAAGTCACAGCACAGATCCTGGAATTTATTTCCAGGGTCTGTTTTCACAACTACTAATCGTGCGAATAGGCTCCCACAGTGGAAACATTTAATATGGCCATAAAACTAATTCCCCTTTGTTGTGCCCTCAAGTAATTTACCCAGGTCTTCCAGAAAAAAAGAGTATCTGATGTTGGAGTATAGTCTAAGAAGATTTGAATCTATAGACCTAGGTTTTGAATTTACTAGTTTTAATACCTGATCATCATGAAAGATTTCTTACTTCTGTGATCATATGTAGCATAAGTGAAATATTCAACCCTAACTCTAAACCTACAACTACTATAAAGTAACTATAAACTCAACTATAACTCTAGACTCAACTATAACTCTCTAATTATAACTCTCAATCCAGCTACAATTCTAACTGCAACTATAAATGCAACTATAATCCAACTACAATTATAAATGATTATAAAAATGTGATTACAACTATAACTACAATGTCAATGATAAAAATACATTTACTCCATATTACCATATAGTCAATGCCTTGTCACACAACCTCTTGGTAAATCACTATATAACGAATGTATCAAATGATTGGCACCCATCAGTTTTCAGTGATTATGGACATGACTGCCACATCAAAATGCAACATAGGATCCACATAATTTGTTGGTTAATGTCCTAAACAATCATATATCAATCAAATATGGTCATTTCAATGTTGCATTTGGAAGAAGTAGGCTTTTTAATAACCATCAAAACTGATTGGTTTGATACCGCTTACAAAAATGTATAACAAGTTATGGCATCTTTGATTTTTTTTTGACAAATACCAAAATGAAACAAAAAATTGCAAAATTTCTGATTCAATGATCCTGTTCTCTTACCACAAATGTGAGGAGTCTCCATGCGTTACTCCTAAGCACCTTGACATGAGATGGTTGCACAGAAAAATCAAAATTTCTTACTTCTACATTGCACAACTGTTTAACCTGTTGAGTCAAAAACAAAAAAAGTATGATTAATTTCCTGAAAAACACAAGATTTAAAAAAATCTTATTAAAATATTAAAATATTTTCAAGTTCGGTTTGGGTAGGCAGACGTCTTAAAGATAATAATAGTGGACCCACACACCAATCATAATAGCACCCAGGCATTGGAATACCCGAAGTCCAAAATGTTCTGTCGAATTTAAAATAAATGGGTACAAATTTAGAGATTTGTTTATAAGATTTTGGCAAAAATAAAACGTGGTCAAAAAATTTGAGAAAATGTTAAGCAATAATTGACAAATTTAAATATACCAAAATTGAACTAAAATTAAGGGTCATTGGTGAGTGGCAAATGCAGGGGGACAGAGGGTCATCACCACCTATTTTCAGCCTTTTAACCTCTCCACCCTCTGAAATGATCACATGCTTTCACCGCTGTTTTTTTATCTTAAATCCGTCCTTCAAAGGAGGACTGTATATTACTTGCTTACACGTCACAGCTCTCCAATGTCTGAATTGCCTGTTGATGAAACAGATGGCTGCTGTTGATGAATCAAATGGCTGCTTATGCGACCCATGTTTATCACCATAAGATCCTTTGTATCGAGTAGCAACTCTCTGGATATTCATGGTGCATGTCCTACCTACCTTTATTTCATCATTATTCAATCAAATTCCTGATCAGGCTTACAGTCCAATGGCAAACATTCCTCACTGAGTGGTATTGTGCAAGTTAAAGTATCTCTTTGCACAATAAAATTATGTTGCAATTGATGTTAACAAAAACCCAAGATTCAGAAAAAACACAGAAAAACCCTTGACATATGACCTCACCTGATTTCTAGTTCTCGATCTCATTCCGAGATCATAAATGATGATTTTGATAAAAGGCATGTGTATATGCACAGAGCCGATAAGTCCCACGCCATCTTGCTCTGTGTACTTGGACAGGCCAACCACTATACGTGTCCGTCGCTCTAACTGAGCGTAATCAATTTCACCAGAAGCTATGTCCACTGGGCCTTCTGATTCATGTGGTGTATGTAATTCATTAATTTTCTTCAGATATGTTGGGACTTCTAGTTTGTATAGTGGTGGCTGTTTTGAATCGTCAGACATGGATTGCATACGCAATGAGAGCTGCGTAGATATTGCTTTTACGATGCTTTTGGGCCGCCATGATGATGTGGTTTTCGTCTTGGTGATGGGCTGGGCGCTGACGGCACTTCGAACAGTTTCTGTGATAAAATGAAACAATAATAGCATTAGCAACATATTGGCAGAAGTTTATGTGTGCCTCAGATTGTAAGGTCACAATTATTCTTATTTTAGATTTTAATTTGCAATTAAATCATGCATTGTTTAACTAATCCATCTGGGTGGACACACACTTGGGTCCTGATGGGACCAGGCTTAAGCAAAATGCTCAAGCCAAGCTTAAAAGCTTATTTAAGTTTCCTGGCCTGTATTAAGAGAAAACTAGAAAGAAATTAACTGAATGAAGAAAAAGAGCAAGGAAAAGAAAGGCCACTCCCAAAAAATCAAATGTACAATTTTGCTTTTAGCCTGTGGGTTGAAAAGAAACTGGGAATTCTTATTGTGTGCCCAGAAACAAAGGCTTTGTCCCACTAGGGAAGTCATTTTGGTAGCGACTTTGACCAAGTACACCTATGATGGATGTCATTCTCCATTGCAATTTTCAGTTCCCTGAAAATTTCTCATTCAAATAGTCAGCTTTGTTACTCTTACAACATTTTGTGGCAACCACAAAACTATTGATCTATATACTGGCCCAAAGTTAAAGACAACTGCATTGTTTAAACCATAAAACCCACTATACATTTATCGATTTTGACACAGAAATGATGGATTATGTTGAAAGAAGTACCCACACATTTCAGACCAAATGGGAGCAGCATATAGATATATCCATCTTGACATAAAGCTTCAAGTTGGTATTATAAAAATTAAACTTAGTTTTTGTTCATATCAGATACAATTCAAATACAGTTTGTGTCACTTTATTCTGAAAAGGATCTGTACTTTATCAAAAGGCAATACAGGTGTCCAGCTTCGGCCTTCCATAACAACCATTGTATACAACTTTCACCGAGCCAAAAGTGTCTCATCGCCGACGGCAATGTTCAATAAGCTCACTCAACAAGCATAGCTCAAAAGTTATCCAAAGTTGCTGAGTATGAGTTTCTGTACCTAACACATTCAAAGGTCATTCTATGCATGTGCAAACATATTGGGGTTAAAGAACTGTGCACTGATAGATGAGCTTGTTTGATACGTGCAGAAACCCATGTCCAACATGTTACATGCGGGAACAAAATTTGTAAGGCTGTGGTAGATGTTTACCAGGTAACCATGGTAAAGAGTCCTGTCCTATTTGTGATGTACTGTAGGGATGCGAGAGTCTCACGTACGTCCCTGCATAGAGTAATTAAAGCTGGTGTTTCATGATTGAACCCCGGGGATTGAACAGAAATTTAATTAATGGGAACAAAAACCATATTGGTCAATTATATTTTATGATATTTATTTTATTATGATGATTTGATATATTTGGGCTTGTCTCTCAGTCATCACTTGGCAGTGTATGCTAACATTTGAAGTTTGTTTTAAAATACTTCTGTTTTTCAATACTAAATATATTTTTTTCATTATAACAGTATTTAGACTAATGGTATGATGTAAATACATCAGTGTTTGTCTCTCTCTCTCTGTCCCCCGACTTCATTAGAGGGAATGGCAAGTGACTGCCTTGGGTAAAGGACATATTTTGACGGCATTACGGTAGTGGGGATGGGCACCCACGGCAAAATGCCACGGGTGCCGTGGGTTAATTCGAGGGCTGGTGTAGGGCTGACACTTTCACAGTTGAGGGGCATTCGGTGAGAGCAAAATGTAAAAACTATGGGGTCATTGGGTGAGAGCATGATTTTTGGCATTGAGTGAGAGCGTGATTTTTGGCATTAGGTGAGAGCAAAATGGGGTCTTTGGGTGAGAACATGAGCTTTTTTTAAAATGGAATCTTTGGGTGAGAGCCGAAACAGTGCAAAAGAAATCTCGAACTTATTATATTTCTAGTTCTAAATGTAAGAAAATCAGTGATAAATGAAAGTTGCTGTTCAAATTGAAAAATAAGGGTCTTTGGGTGACAGATCAAATGGGAAAAATATGGGGTCTTTGGGTGACTACGCTGCTGAAAAAGGGAGAGTGCCCTCCGGTCTCTACTTCATTTTCTTGTTCTCTCTTTCTTGTTCTCTCTTTATTTTAACCTTTAATTTCCAATAGTGAGTAAATAAAATGGATATAGGAACCTTCAGGTAACTATGAATACATGGATGGTAGAATAGTATGCTACATAAAGTATACATGGTGCTGCATGCCACAATGGGTGCCCATGGTATACTAGTGTTGTGTAAGAGTAAACCCCATACACATACACAATGAAGGCAGTTTGCTAAACATATATAACCACCCTCTGTAAACATTATTTTATTGGGTGTTATCCTTACAACAAGTTTGTATGACCAGCCCTATCCAACTATTTGCATTATCTGATTGGGTTATTAGAAATCTGATTTAAAGATAATGGATTGCTTCTTTTAGGAAACTTGGTATTTGCTGAGATCCTAAACTAGGATCTGTGGTATTTGCTACCAAACTTGGACTAGCTACAACTGCCAAGTTTAACTTCCTGTTACTATGGGCGTCACTGGAGCTTGCTCTACTGGAGGGAGTTCTCCCTGGTTGAAGGTATACAGGGATGTGCCATGGTTTTGGGGTACTCTTTCAGCGTTTTGGTACATCTATGGGTGGGTTTTCAGTGGAGGCCAATGTGCCCAATTGGGTGCATTTCAGCATAAGTACCCCTTAAAAAGAGCACAATTAGGGCAAATTAGTCGAAAACATATGCGATGTTCATAACACAGTACATACATGGCATGCGGGCGGTGGTGACATATCAAAAGAACCAACTCAACTCACGTTTGAAGGAGTGGCTTGGCTTTCATTGGCTACACATATGCACTGGCATTATTATGGTATACCAGTTGTATATACTTCATCTGTTTGGGCCAAAATTAAAAGAGGACATATCTGACAGTAAAAACTAATATTTTGTGGAAAAAAATACAATTCTATTTCTTATGGAAATGTTACAATATGGCTTTAATGCTTAACATTGAATAGCCCAGTCAGTTTTGAACAGAGCCGATATTGTACAGTCAGGGTACACACTCTGCTCTTTGCGAAACTGACTGTGCTATATTTCAGAAGCTCGTTTTGGACAAATCTTTTGATTTTCATTCACTTATTTTCAGAATGCAAACTGGAAATTAATCCAAAGATTTCTTTTAAAGGTGAACCTCATTGAAAATAAAGTTATATATCAATGGAAAGCTTATGATGCCAGGAAGCAGAAAAGAATATTTTTTATTTGCCTAACGCACCAGGATAGACATAATCTCCATGCAAAGATTGGATATTGGCACCCCCCTAAATTACAAAACGAAATCGTTCAAATTGGGCGCTTTTCGATGATGACGCCAACACGGGACACACAGTTACTTCCGGGTTTGATTGTAAACACAATGTCCATGCATTACTGTGGCATGCATCGGGCCAATGCACGAACTCAGTCATTGCCAACTTACTTTACATGAAAAATATCTTCAATAAAATAAGAATAACATGAAGGAAACATCATGATCAAATCAAGGATGAAGTTCCTGAATAAAGTGTGGATTAAAAATGGGAAAAGTGCTGGCGGGGTGATTTGGGATAGGCCAAGCCATCCACGATATGCAGGGAATATTACAGTAAAGCACGAAGAGCGAATATTCGCCGAAGAACCAGAATGAAAACAGATTGCAAAAAATAACTGCTAGTGCTACCAGTTCAGATCGTCACACCAAGTTGAGATGAACTTATCACAATGAGAAAATGAAGGAATAGAATAAAGTACATGTACGGGATTTTTAATTATTTCTTAACTTTACAACCGGTCATGTATGATAGGCGAACTCGTAGATACATACTGGCGGGTGAACTCACTCAGTCGCCGAGTGTTCCGTATCCGCGACTGTACATACTGTACTTGCAGACAAAATGACCGATTTGATATTCACATTCTGATATTTCCAACTTATTGCTACTTCATCAGCAAAATGTATTCCTGTAGATGTTCCAAATATAATGGAACGATTGATCAAATCTGCTGAAACACGGCGCAACTTGAACTTGTGCTACCGGAGAGACGGTTTAGTCGCTGTGTTTGCCCACCTTGATCGGTGCGGCTGCCTGTAATTTCTTCAGCATAAAAACAGCAATTTACGCATCGTGTTCGGTAATCCATAAAACATGAATGTTTCACTTTTTCAGTACACTGATGGTAGTATCATTAAAAGAATCGTGACACAAGTGACAATATTTTAATTTTATTCAGAATTCCATCAAATAACGGTCTATCAAGCCTAAATTGTATTTATTTTATAATAAAGTATCTGTTTCTTTCAATCGTGATTGTGTGGAAAGAATGTACCGGGAGAATGTATTACCGCAATGCGCTATAATATGAAAACCTTTATGGGCTGGATTTGATGAAGTCGGCGGTTTTTTAATTAATCTTTTGATTACTACAAGACGATATTTTTAAATGAATCAAGAATAGGGAATGTCACAAACAAGTTATTTAATTTGTTATTCGATCATGTTTATTCAGTCCATGACATGAACGGTATACGGTAGCAGCAATCATTTGCGCATGGAATTGATCCCAGCGCGAAATTCAAACTCAATTACCCAGTTATACCCAGCCAGTTATGACTGATTTTGTCAAAATTTACGGAACATTTTCGTGTTGACAATAATTCTATTATTTCTAATATATAGAAGGAATCAGCAACTTGAAGATTCTTCTCATTTCAAGCTTTATTGTGAAAATCAGACTTGCCGGGCAGCTTGCAAAGTACAGGAAGCAAGTCTTGTTTACATGTTTCCGAGTAGGATCACGTGACTGCGAACCCTGAGCTTACGTCACGAGCATTCTCAAGGTCAAAGACGATTGATTTGGGTGCTTTTTAAGCCTTTAAAAAGACCAAAAATTCATTCATTTTTTAATTTTTCAGCTTTATTGGCCATCAAAAAAATCGGAAAAAATTAATTTTAATATCCTGATATCATAAGCTTTCCATTGATATATAACTTTATTTTCAATGAGGTTCACCTTTAAGAAAATTTACTCCTCTATTAGGGCAGTGGCGGCACCTGGAATTTTTTTCCGGGGGGAATTGAGGGGGAAAAGTGAATTTCAGGGGGGGGGGCAAAATCAATAAATTTTGCACAAAATTATCGAAAAAGGTGAAGTTTTCGTAATTTTGGGTTTTACTGGGGGGCAACAGTTCTGACTGAGGGCTTTTGCCCCCTCAAGCCCCTCCCCCCGTGGCGCCTCCACTGTATTAGGGGGTGTGCAGGACACTGTGCACTTATTTTTCTATGGTGCCAATGAAGGTGACTTAACACCTTTGCAAAGCCTTCAGAATGGAGCCGCCAGATTGATTATGCTTGTTGGCCGAGACCATCCCAGTGCTCCTTTACTACGTCTCCTTCATTGGCTGCCAATTCGTGAACGTATCAAGTTTAAACTACTGGTCTACATTTGTACGTGTTCAAATGCCTCCATTGACAATCTCCATCATATCTTCAAGAGCTGATTTCGGTTAAAACAGGCTGTTTATGCCACTCGTTTGTCAAAGGACAAGACACTTCTGTCTCAACCAAAAACCAAGACACGTACTGGTGATCATTCATTTTAATCATGTGCACCCCGGATATGGAATTCTCTACCTCGTGACATCAGGGAAGCTGGTATATACACTCCAGCTTTTCGAAGCAAATCTGAAAACATACCTGTTCAAGTAGTTTTTTCATGCTCTTATCCAATTGTCATGACATATATTATGCTTTGTATTGTGTTGTTTGTATTAGTAAATGTCTCTGGTTTATGTACCTGTATATAATCTCTTGTAAAGCGCTCCGTTCTTTGTGGGGCGCTCAA
The DNA here is from genome assembly GCF_039555335.1 of Amphiura filiformis. Taxonomy (NCBI): domain Eukaryota; kingdom Metazoa; phylum Echinodermata; class Ophiuroidea; order Amphilepidida; family Amphiuridae; genus Amphiura; species Amphiura filiformis. The sequence goes on from NC_092634.1 coordinate 40,613,256, forward strand.
TAAATGCCTATTATCATTATGTTATGCATTTTTATGTATGTTATGTTATGTTATTTTCTGGAATAACCCATTGTTTTAATCTCTTTGTACATTACACGACTAGCACACCCTTGTGTGTCAAATAGAAAAGTTCCCCTCAACCAAGACAAACGGAAGTATACTATGATGTAGTAGTGATGTAACTAGGACCAACAGCCTTCACCCACACTGCCTCACAAATACTTCCAGTACTTAAAACCACTTACAGACAGACAAATATCCTCACAATCCCAATGAGTATAAAACATCAAACTTATTGGGTAAGCTTAGCAAATAATGATCAAACATTTCAGACTTTAGAAAAGGAAAACGTCATGGACATTAAGAAAACATATTGTACATAGAGAACAAAAGACCAATCCTTGAGCTTTTATATAGGGCCTATTGAGATGAAAGAATAATGTCACTGTTTGTGGTAAATACATGGTTAAGGAAGTGAAAGGTAACTGGTATGTATTTTTAAACACTATGGACCACAAGAGCCTCATCCCAATGGCATAGTCCAATAACCTCAATTACATAATCATAGTGCAAAATTTGACCTCAAGTTGCAGAGTATGAGTTTTGTACCCAAATCTTCAAAGGTCATTCAATGAATGTACAAATGTATTGGGGTTTAAGAACTGTTCCCCTGATAAATGAGTATGTTGTGGATCCTTAGTGTAAGCCTCCTCTGTGTACAGATTGTACATGAAGGGAAATTTTATCCTGGGGATTCAATCCTTCAGGTTTTTTATTCTCTACCTAAACCTAACCCTAATCAACATCAACCAAGACCCTTGGTTAGACCTTAAAATTGTTAACTCTAAGTAAACCCAATCCTGCAATATCCTTAATATTATTTAAAAAAACACCCTAAAACCAAGGATGTCATCATACTCTCATGATCCTTGAACATTATCATGTATCCTTTTATCTTACTATAAATAGGGGAATGTTGTATGTATGTATCTATCTATCTATGTATCTATCTATCTATGTATGCTATAAAGGCTCCGTCAGTTTCGATCCAAATGTCGCCAAATTCATACGGGAGATCGGTGAATATACGTGGTTAAGGAAGTGAAAGGTAACTGGTATGTATTTAACACTATGGACCACAAGAGCCTCATCCCAATGGCATAGTCCAATAACCTCAATTACATAATCATAGTGCAAAATTTGACCTCAAGTTGCAGCGTATGAGTTTTTGTACCCAAATCGTCAAAGGTCATTCAATGAATGTACAAATGTATTGGGGTTTAAGAACTGTTCCCCTGATAAATGAGTATGTTGTGGATCCTAGTGTAAGCATCCTCTGTGTGCAGGTTGTACATGAAGGGAAATTTTATCCAGGGGATTCAATCCTTCAGGTTTTTTATTCTCTACCTAAACCTAACCCTAATCAACCTCAACCAAGACCCTTGGTTAGACCTTAAAATTGTTAACTCTAACTTAAGCAAACCCAATCCTGCAATATCCTTAATATTATTTTCAAAAAACACCCTTAAAGCCCCGGATGTCATCATACTCTCATGATCCTTGAACATTATCATGTATCCTTTTGTTTTATTAAATATCATAATAAATTGTGTACTAGTATCATAGTTTTTGTAAAAGTTCCAAAGTTCAGTTTTTTTTACTCATGTTTCAGTATTTTATGTCTCCTTGCGAATCAATTCTTCATGAATGGCTCCTCGAATTATAGGGACACTTTTTGTTCCCTTTACATGACTCCTAGTCAATTGGTTGAAGAAGATATTTTATATATATGTATCCTGTATAGCAGCGGCGGCGCCACAGGGGTGGGGCAAGGGGGGCAATTGCCGCCCCTATGATTTTCAAAAAAAGAGGTAAAAGGAAGGAAAAAGAGAAAGAGAAGAAGGAGAGAGAGAAAAGAGAAACAGAGGAGGGAAAAGAAGAAAAGGAGCTATTCCCCTCCCTGGCCATGGTTAGAAGGAGGAAACTCCCCTTCGGTCATCTTGCCCCCTGTGGAATGCTGACCTACCGGTTTTAAAGTTGTTGGTTTTTATATTTTGTAAAAGAGTTGAAATTCACTCTTTTAGAGTGGTTTTCACTCTTTTTTGAGTGGTTTTAAAGTTTAAAAAACACATTTCACTCATTTTTGAGTGGTTTTATAAGTGAATCACGCTTTTGGGGAGTGAGTTTTTCACTCTTTTACATTTAGAGACTTTGGAAAAATCCTGGCTATGTCACTTTCCTGGCGCGGCAACACATGCAAGTCTGTGTCATGCAGCAATTAATCATTATAAATAAGTTTACTTTCAGTCCGATATCACACAACTTTTACGGGGTTTCATCACATTGTATATCCAAAACCTATACTAGAACGAAATAGTGCAGAAATATATAAATAAGCAATTGGCTTCATTACGGCCGGCCAGGGTGAAAAGGTGGATCTGTTTTGGTCCTCTCCTAAAATTTTGACCAAGAAAGCATAAAGAACCTAATGTTTTCGCTCGCTACACTCGCAAATGGGCAAATTTGGTCCTTTTTTGACCGAAAAAGCAGTAATTTTTTTTCTCGCTCGCTACGCTTGCAAAGTGGACCTTTTCGGCTTTGAGTGATCATAGGGGGCGACTACCTCCCGCCTATGCTCCTGATTACGGCTTTCAGTTTGAAATATTTCCAACCTCAAGACACCCCTCCTCCCACCCATTCATATCATATCGTGCCAATTTATAAAAAAAACCCGGCATATCGTATACAATACAACTGACTTAACATACACCACGTTGCGACCAGAGGCGTAGATCCGATCCGGGGTGGGGGTATAAATCCCCCCAATATTTTGATAGGGAAGATGAGGTTGGGAAGATGGTTCATACAATCATTCCCCATTATGTTGACGCCTGTATGTGGGTTTCTGACCAAAAGTAACCTCATATTTGGACATTTTAGCCTAAAAAGTGCCATTTTTTGCGCTTCGCGCGACTTTATTTAACATTTCCACCATATTTCACTTCGTGCATATTTGTACCATGAACTTCTTTTGTAGCCAAAAGGTGCTGGATTGAGTAGGTCCATGCCTAAAACCATCGGGCTGAAAGTCAGGCCCGTGAATGAAATCCATAAAAATATGCGGTTGAAAAAAAAAATAATAACCCTAAAAAGGGTGAAAATTGTGCATCAAATGGCTTCATTTGTGCTTTCATTTTGAAAATTTTCCAAATTCTGACACCCCCTGCGTCGCGCAAGCGCCTCATCACAAATTTACAACATTGTTTTGCCCCCCCCTATCAAAATACCCTGGCGCCGCCCCTGCTGTATAGTGTAAGTGTATACATCATTTATAGCTCATGGTTTGTTTAATAGCATACATTTATGCCAGTGAAGAGGAAAATTTCGTAATTTTTTTATACAATTGTGAACAATAGCCCTATTACTACATACAATGTAGGAAGTGCACCAATGGGCTAAATCATATGGTTCACTGCAGCACAAACCGAAAACAAAAACAAGATCCCGACTAAGAGTAAGAATTATATGGTCCAGTCAGACGAAATCCATGTGCTGTGCTTAAAGGTGGCTTGGAGACCAACAGTGGCATAGCATAGCCAGAACTTTGTCAGACGGGGAAGGGGGGGGCAAAGGTAATTTGACCAAAATGGTCAAAGCTGGTAAAATGTAAATGCAGGACTAAAACTGCATGAAGAAAGAAAGAAAAGGACAGAAAACAGAGACCAGAGACATATTAAAACAAAGAAAGAAAACAGAGATAGTTACAAATTTATAAACAAATTTTATTCTGGTCACCTCGGCAATGCCCCCCCCTTTCCAAAGAAAATAACAGCCCCGTCAGATCGCCGCTTCAGAGATTCTATTCGAGCTTGTTACAACAAGGGTAAACAAGCCTTTACCAAACGAATGTGTAAATATTGTATGAATGGTTACAAAAAGAGTATTTTCAACCATTTTGAAAATGACCACAAAACATTGCAACATTGACAAAATATTTTCTTTTCTTCAATGTTTGTGAAAAATATATTTTACAAACATTTTTGGTTAAAAATGTCTCAAAACAATTTTCTATTAAACTGACATTGAAAGTTATATATTTAAAACATTGTATTTTTTTTTAAATGTTTTAAAACTCTAGGCTACAAAGTTAGGCTACAAATTAACTTGCAATCTGATTTCAGTGTCTGTTTAAGAGCCACAAACGTGGGCTCAATTAATTCCTTTTTTGATTTTTCACTTCGTTATGTGTGGTATTTTATATCAAATAATAAAATAAATTGTACAATAGAGATATGACTTTGCGAGGTCAAACGGGCTAGACAAATTCCTGTGGCTAATTACCTCAAAATTGAACAATTAGCATGTTAGTTTCCAAAAATTTTCAGTTTTTAAAACTGTATTGGGAAACTTGCATGCATAGTCATGGTATTTAAAAAATTTAAATCAATATAATGCAATATTTTGTGTGCCTTGATTGTAAGTTTGCGATAAAAATTGTTTTTTTAATGACGATTTTTACAGATGTTCACAAAATCAATGTTTTTCACTTCAAATTAATATATTAATTATTATTGAAAGACTAGTCTTAAAATGATTAACAAGTATCCAGTACTCAAAACTTACAAATGTTCCTAATGGAAGAAGCATTATTTAATATTTAATGGGGATTTTTAAAAACTGAAGGTTTAAAAAAAAAAGAAGATAATGAACTGACCGACCCAACTTTTCCATTTTCCCCACTTCAGGGCAATATAACAATTTTGTTGGCCTAAATTGAGACATTTTGGCCAAGTAAAGGCCTACCAACAATAAAACTGACTGTAAAATGTGTTTCACTGTTACACTCATCATACAATGCATGTTGCATTGTATGCTATATTATTGTTTACTTGAAACCACACATTTTGGTTGAATGGATGCAAAAACAAGTTTCTTGGCCAAAGTTTGGTATTTGGACTGATTCATTTCCCACGGCCCTGACTTTACCTTGCCTCCTTTTCTCACTTCAATCTCCCATGTTCTATATAATTCTCACACCATCCCCGAGTTTGGGTAGAATATTGATGAAATGTCAGTATGGAAATTGTTATGTGATCTTAAGGTGGTACTACACCCGCCAATAAATTTTGTGACTGATTTTGCATTTTTCTCAAAAAATAACTACACAAAGTTATGTATATTATGAGGGTCAAGGAATCCAATTACTACACTGGAATTTCAGTAACTCAAGACAAGCGGTACGTTATTTATGATAAGAAAAGAGGTAGCGCTATAATGTACCTCATTTCTTTTACATATATATATAATGAACCACTTGTCTTGAATCACTGAAATTTCAGTGAAGTAATTGGATTCTTTGCCCCATATAATATACATAACTTTTGTATTATTTTTTTAGAAAAATGCAAAATTAGTCACAAAATTTATCAGGGGTGTAGTACCACCTTAAAGTGAAAGCCCCACTTTTGGTTCAAGTTCCTTGGGGAATTAGTCAAGGTTAAAATTTATCCATGTAAATTCTGTTATGTCTGTCATCAAGGTAACAGGTGTATTGTCAGTTCTTCTGTGGAGAACTGGGCAAGCGGGGCTTCCTGTTTAAAGCTAAATTAAATTTGTTTTGTTTTTTCAAACCTATTTTTTTGCCATATTTGTAATGTTTATGCATGCATGCAATGTCAGCCAAATTAGTTTGGTTGTGTTTACAGGACAACACAAACATTTTTAAATAATGACTTTATTAAACAAGAGCACCAAGGGTGCTGTAGCTCAGTTGTTATTTGAAATTTGACGTAAATATAATGTTCAGATATATGTATAACCGTTGAATATATCAAATTGGTTTTTTTAAATATACTGGTATTTAATTGTGTTTATAACATTTCTTTATTTATTTATGTCAAGAATATTGCTAGTTGGTTTTATAAAAATGAGTTATCTCTCAACATTAACAATAAAACTAAATAATATAGTATTTGGTACATCTCACATTCTTACCAAGTTCAACAATATGACATGCTTGATCATACAAATGAATTCAAGTATCTTGGTGTTACATTAGATCCACTTCTCATGGTGGGGATGTGAAACAAAATTTTAATTTTACGTGGCATAATGTACATGTATATATTTAAAGTCATTTATGTGCAACAGGGCCCTCCACCTTTGTTCCATAACCATTAAAGACTTAATGTACGATTTCCGTCAAATTTTAATTTTGTTATTCTTTATTCAAAATGTTGAAATATAATATTAGTAATAACTGCCGGGAAGGGTTGCTGTCCGTTTTAAGTTGAAATAACGAGGTAATGTGAAAGAAACCCCACTAGTTATTTTGACCATTTAACATGCAGTTCTATGGGATGGAGGACATATTATCATAACTTTTAAAATTATGATAATATGTCGAACTTTGCTCTGTTGACCTACAAAGACAACAAATTTGGCTGATTCCATTTAGGTGCAAGTTGGGACATGTGTAAACATTACAAATATGCAAACAAAATCAGGTTTGAAAAAAATTAACCAATTTCATATTATAAGATCGTATATTATTATTAAGGCTTTAAGGTATAGGAATTTTTTGTTGTTGCTATAGCCCCCGAATGAAATGTATTTAATTATGTTTGTACTCACTAAGGTAGCATTGTGTGTGAATTTTACAGCCGAACTAAGTGCTATTCTTTTCTATGGTCATTTTAGTGACTAAAATAGCCCAAAATGAGGGTTTTTCAATATTGCTGTCCATTTCTAATCATCACCCCCATAGACTTTACATGTAAAATAAAAACGCCCATAAAAATTGAATAGCAGTGAACCCCATGATTTAAATATTACAAGTGGCTTTGCTTTCTTTGCCTTAAAATGTCCAGAAAACGATAGTTGTTAAAACTACTACTAATATATTATTTCATAATTTTTGGCAAAAATTAACAAATTTAAAATTTAACCAAAATCAAATATTATGCCTTTAAAGTTCAGGGCAAACTTGACAAAACAATTGCATGCTCCGCAAACAATATCAACCAACCAAACAAAATAAACAAACACAGACACAAACAACAAGGAACCTTTTTGAGCTTTAACACATCGCAGCTTTGTAGGTGATTCCTGAAGCAACAATTAAGTTTTCTGAATTACCATATCACCCATGCTTAAAGTTTTAAAGGAATATGCCTGATTTACATCAACAATATTAATAGATTACCAGCAATAATAGATGTCAAATCAATGAATAGAATTATATTTTACTAATATTTTCATGGTACTGACTACAAAACAGATTCACCACAACAAAAGTTATGCATGACGACTGGTCTATTCACCCAAACTCATTCAACCACCAAATTCCAATGCTCAAAAGCCAAGCACAATAATTATTTGAAAATATATGTCTGCCAAATGGACAATTTGGCAGACCAACACATCATGAAAAGTTCTTATCCAGACATATCTTCAATTGATTCAATCATTTATAATACAAATTATCTGTCTAATCTTTACTTTGCTGTCCAGACAAAACCATACATGTAGGGTGAATCTTGACCCTATGCATTTTCAGATGCACTCTAACAACCAAACAAATAATCGCAAAGGTGAATCTTTGACCCAGGTTAGACTAGGGAAAAGTCGTACTTCAACAACGACTTTTTTAAAGTAGAGTTCAGTCGAACTCAGGTCTAATTAACAGGTACAGTCGTTGTTCAAGTACGACCGAAGTCGAGTTCAAAAGTCGTTGTTCAACAATGCTCCCGAGGTTCATTAAGTCGAATTCAATTCGACTTTGTCGTGGTTGAAGTGCGACTTTTCCTGGTCTAAACAGTCCGTCGAATTGAATTATTTGACTTTTTCATGCGTATCTTTATTACGATAAGCAACGGCACTGTGATATCGCTAAACAGCTGTTCTTGTGTATTTTCGTACATGTGCAGCATACTGTAGTGAGTGTACATCCAATTTTCACTCCAAACTCGAAGTAAATCCACAAAAATGGCCGATTTTATCGCGGTGTTAGTTCATCTGAAATAATCCTCAACTTTAATTTAGGGTAAATGGGTCAAAGTGACATATTCTAACGACGGCGGAATAAATGTAAAGCGCTTTGGTACATGTTCACATGTGAAAGGCGCTGTATAAAATACCAACATTTATTTATTTTATTTATTCACCTATAAGACCACTCAAAAAAGAGTGAAATGTGTTTTTTAACTTTAAACCACTCAAAATAGAGTGAAAACCACTCTAAAAGAGTGAACTAACTATCGAGTGTTTACGGTAGGCTATACTTACTTGACACAATATCTCTATGTGGTGCTGAAATAAGGGTTACTAGGCAGAGAAGAAGTACTCCAAGCAGGAAACCAACTATTACTTCCTTCTGGTGAAGGCCACGCAGCATCTTAGCACCTGAAATCAATCACAAGAAAAAAGTTACATTAGATGATGAAAAAAACTACCATTCAACGGGCCGACTGAACCAGATTATCAGTTTCAATTAAAAAAAATTGCTGTATGCATGTTAAGTTGGCTGTTTCTTTTAGCCCAAATGGATCGAGGTTGACATAAATTGCTGTATGCATCAGCTTTATATTGTATGACCACTCTAACCATTGGATTGTGTATCTGAATATTTTGGCGTTTTCAGATAAAGTAGAAAACAGCTCCTGACTGTTCTTGGAGCAGTATAAATTGACCATGAAACAAACCAAAATTTCCCATTTTTCAACACCCATTACATTTATGCACCTATTAATATGGATGTCAGTTTTGTGGTGTGGTAGCAGAGTATAATACTCTGCTACCACAAAACTGACATCTATACAATGTATCATTGACTTGTTGTGGGTGCCTATTGTTGTTCACATGATCATTCCATAGAAAATTAACTTACCCCACATATTTTTGATGGTTCATATATACACAAATATTTGATTTAATTCCTAGAGATACTTAAATCATGTTTGAAAAGTAAAAAAAGAATATCAAATTCAGCGTGTCCACCCGTTGAGATTCACATGAGTAATGATCACAAAACAACAGGCAAGCTTAAACTATAGGCCTACATGCACTATACAGCCAGTGCACAGCTACCAGTGGCACCACTTTTGAAGTGAATGTCTCTTTGCAGAAAAGGACACCACAGACATGTGTTCCAATATCTGTGAGGACACTGAGGAACAATAATTGAAGTCATAATATTATTTCTAATGAAATAATAAATTCACCACATTCCAGTAGGGGCCCAACAAATAAACTTACGAGGCAGATAAGATATCATACCCTTCCCAGAATCCTTTGCAACATGATACATCACCTCATTTCATCTAGGTCTTCAACAAATGACCCGGGGGCAAATGACACTCCCATTACTCTCTAAATGTAAAAGAGTGAAAACCCACTCTGAATTTCAGAGTGAATTTAAGTTAGCTCTAAAAGAGTGGGTTTTAGCTCTAAAAGAGTGAAAACAGTACACATAATTTCACTCGCGATTTCGAGTGAGCTTCACTCGCTCAAAAGTGGCGCAAAATCTCACTCTTTCTTGGAGTGAACTGTCAGCCAATCAGAAGCGCCGAAAATCAGCCCATGTTTGTTGAACTTGAGTAACAAAATGGCGAACAGTGTGTGAATGAATGGCGAAAAAAAGCGGATTTGATGAAGAAATAGACAGCATACTCAATAGTGATTACATTTATGTGTAGGTCATAACTCGTAGCAAGTATACACTTGGTCTGGAGACAACGGCGGCAGTAAGCTTAAGTCATATGTGAGCAGTTTGTTACCGGCCCAGTGCCGGTTTACATGTAAGCTTATGTATAGGTTACGCCGCATCACGCTTCTCCAGACTGTGACCGTAAACATGGTATTTGCCAAGTGTTATGTCCTACACCTAAGTGTACTCACCATTGATCAGTTTGACTATTAGCTTCACTAAATCCATAGTTTTTCATCATTCATCCCATCAGAAGTTCGACACATTGTGTATGTGCTTAAGCTTTAGACCAGTTCAATATTCCTAGACCGGGCCCTACCCTAACCTGGGGCCTAGCCTCACAACAATTTAAAGCACATAGTAGCTGTTATGAACTGCTGTGATATTCTTGTATATAAAATAGGCCTAAATGAATAAATAAATGCTCTTTTCTGATTCACTCTTTTCTGGAGTGAATTTGTTCACTCTTTCTTGAGAGTGAGCTTCACTCTAAAAGAGTTGTCACTCAGATGGCTCTTTGAAAGAGTGAGATTTCACTCTTTTTGAGTGATTTTTCACTCTTTCACATTTAGTGAGTACTTTGTACCAGTGTTTGTTACATTTTGTTTTTCTTTTGAAAATAGACTAGTTATACATGGGTTGATACTGATAGTCAAGAAACAAACAAATTTTGCAAAATCTGGATGTGCTCTGTTAAACAGGAACAAGAAGTTAAAATGGGAGAAATGCATTATGGGTAAGATATATATGGCAAGATATCTTCTTTGTTTAGCAGGTATTAACACACTAAAGTGATAAATGTGAATAGATAGGATTTGACTACCTGTACAGTTACATTGTGCAAATGTAATAACAGATCATGCATGAACATAGCTACCTCTGTATGACCAGGTTCTCACAATACCCATGCTGGCAGACCTGAATATACATTGTAATTATTAACAGGTCTTTTACAAATATAAAATGGTAATAATAAATCAGATTTCTGAAATGAGCTTTTTGCGTTTTCAACATGTTCATTTTGGACGTGGTACCAAACCAATATTACTTTTTAAAACAGAAGTAAGATTCATAAACTCTGCGTATCACACCATATATCATGTGCGTACCAAACAAATTGCTTGTTAGATGACATGCACACAAACATGCATGAGGTTACTGATATCCACCAATGACTTTAAGTGCAAGTATGTGTGACGTAGCGAGGAATTACAAGGTACAATGACTTCTGTGTGCATGCATCCTTTGCTCCGGAACATTTCACTCGCGCGTAACTACCGCATTCGCACATGGCGTGATTTCATGCTGCTGTAATTGGTATGTTTAGCCAGTTCGATTTCTTGAAGGGCGAAATGCAAGTTGTGATTAAAATTGTTTATTTCAACAAACTTTCAGAAAATAAAATTGGTCATTAAAAGTACATGTGACAGTTACGATTCGGTTAATAAAATTAACTTTATGTAGGACATTATGAAAAATCTACTACATTTTGATTTGGATCTCCAAATACAGACACCCAGTTAATTTATAATTTTTAAAAGGAGGATTATCAATAAGTAGTATTAATCCCCTCCTGACTTTTGTTATTCCCAAAAGTTCAATGCTTGAATTGACATAAATAAATTGACATAAATAAAGAGCACTTGCTTTGTAAGTGCATTTATTCTGGTTATTTTGTAGCACTTCAAAGACAACATGTGCACACAGTAAATGTCCCTAAGTTGGAATTTGATATATTTCACATGTGTGCCCATGGTTGCTGCCAAAGATGTACAAGCGCCCACCCCTACTGCCAGCTATGGACATCAATCTCGATCGATCCACCCTACTAGTTTTTACTAACTGCGGATACAACTGAGTCTTCAAGTTCCATTGGCATGGAGTCTTAAAGTTTCAGCTATCCCAGTGCAGACTACACCTCCAACTGCAGTCATAATTATTTGTGTGTACTTAATATGCTGCTTTGGATCTAAAAACACAATCCACTGTGTCTGCAGTTAATGCATCTACACAGACACAAATTTTCATGTGTGTGTCCTCGTTTGAAAGTGTTTACAAACACACCCCTCCAAAAAAACCACACACACACCACCCAACACACGTATACAAACAGGCCCGTAGCCAGGGGTGTGTGGGGCTGCGACATACCCCCCTAATTTGCAAAAGTATACAAAAAGTTCAAAAATTTAAGAATTTGCGAGATTTTTGGGATTTTTAAAGAACCACTTTTCACAAAATTGCCACCCCGCCCTTTGGAAAAAAGTCCTTTTTCAAAATCAGCACCCCCCCACAAAAATCCTGGCTACGGGCCTGCATACAAATTTGCACACTTCAATCTGCATATTAATGTAAAAATAAAAATATAACCAGGTCTACATGTATGCTCAGAATACAGGTGGATTCAACACTTAGAATCAACAAGCCCATCAAAAACAAAACTTTTTTTCCCTTTCATACAAAAATCTATTTCTTGAACAGAAGTGTAAATTTTAATTTCTATTTTAGAAGACTTAATGCATTAGAACTGTTAAACTCAAAATAGATTCTTATATAATTATCAAATAAAGTACAAGTTTACAACAATTTATAGACTTTTAAACTAACCTTGCACCGGCACTATGCATTCAGCACAAATCTGGTGTGGAACCATGCTACATGCTTCACTGAAGGTATATGAATGAACACAATTTTACCTTGTTTAGATATTGCATATTATTTGTAAGCACTGCATAACCTTTAATATTTGTTTAATTGCTCTATTTAGGTCAGTACAGTGAGTTGTAACCTCCGTCGCATGCATGAAAATTTGTGAGTAACTGCAATCGGACAAAATCTATCCTGTGGAGACTACATGTTGTAATTCACGGTTACTTACCAACCAACAAACTTTTGCCAATTTACCGTAATTGCAACTTTTTACAATGACCTAATTTTAAGGTGATCTGTGTGCTTTTTAACAACGCCACCTTTTACAATATGCTACAATGGATTCCATGAACAGGTAATAGGCCTACCACCCATGGGTTGCCATTGTAAATTTTAAATGATTAATAACTAATTATGCCAATGGCATGTCATTTTTGCGAGGAACATTAATTTTCACGATTTTCACACTCATACAGCTACGATGAAAAAACATAATGTGGATGATGTTCTAGGTCTATCGCAAATTTAAAAACAAGTGAAGTATAGTTCAAAACTGGCTCAGTGCATTTTTTTTACAGTAATTCCCCGGGTAATTCCCTTTCAACTTTATTTTCATGCACAAGAATTCATGCTCAATAAATTGGAATTTGATTTTTCTGAACAATGACATTTGCCTTATTGTCACATTAAAACTATACATAAAATATCATGCAATGGCTTTATTGTCATATAACACAAAATATCATGCAATAAATCAGAATATAATCATTAATTGTTACTATCAATGCGGACTTAGCACAAAATCAACATTTCTGACAAGAATCATTTGATATCTTTGCGTGGAGTTTGAACTCCATATCCGGTGATGACCAACTGATGGCCACCTGTTTAAATCAAAGAATAGATTCCAATTAGTTTTCACTGATCACATGTCCCCTTTTAATTTCGAGCAAAACAAAGAAAATTGCTATTTCATTCCAGCACCTACAATGCATGTTTATAGCTTACTGATTGTATTGCACGTAGGCCTACATCTATTTATTCAGCAGAGATTTATAACACAGCTGGGACGAGGTCCATAACCAGGGGCATACACCCCCCCCAATCGCCAAAGGACCAAAAGTCCCTTTAACCCAAAAAGTCCCATTTGCGGCGTAGCAAGTGAAAAAATACCGTGGGGTTTTTATGCCTTTTGGTCAAAAAAAGTGCCAAATTTGGAAACAAAGTCCACTTTTTCAAAATCCACCTTCCAAAAAGGTCCAAATTTTGAAAAAAGGTCCACTTTTTCAAAATCAGCCCCCCAATAAATCCTGGTTACGGGCTTGGCTGGGACGTATATAGATGTAAGAAGAATAGCGATATGCACATGCCTCCGATTAAATGATACACATAAGCTCACACACATGAGACGTGTTAGCCATCATTCAATCAGGTAACAGCTCTACACTTGGATTCATTGGCACTGCTCCTTAATAAAAGCATAATGAATTCAAATTGTTGGTTTAAGTCAATTTACATAACATTTTGAGTATGGTCAAGTAATGACTGGTCAATGGTCATTCAGAAGGGCATGGCTAATATATGACAAAGCATAAATGTCCATTTGTTTGGATGTTACTGGGTGTGGTACAAACCACTGGGCCATTACGTTGTAAACTTGTACAGAAGGTTATATTAAGGGGGTACTACACCCCTGGCCAATTCTGTGCTTATTTTTGCATTTTCTCAAAAATTATAGCACATTGGTGACATGTAAGATAATGTATATTATAGGGCAAGGACTACAACTACTGTACTGAAAATTCAGCAACTCAAGGCAAGTAGTTATTGATTTATTGATCAAATATTGGTTTTCCTCATTTTTGACTGTAACTCCACAACTGTTATCTGTGCTGAAATAAAATTTCTAGTGCAGTAGCTTTAGTCCTTGCCCCTATAATATACACATTATACTTGTCCCAAATGCACTATAATTTTTGAGAAAAATGCAAAAATAGGCACAAAATTGGGCAGGGGTGTAGTACCCCTTAAATTAAAAAAAATAAATCAGTATTTCACTGTGATTTGCCCATCTGATATTCAAAACAATCATTTTGAAATATAGTACTGGTGAAGTTTTTTTTGCTGTAAATCACTATTACTATTGCATCTGATAGTGCCTGATGTGACATTAAGACTTCAAATCTGAAGACCATTTATTGAACACTGAAATTTCATCTTGACACAGGCTCATACCGGGGCTCATACTTATAAGACTTTCTTTTTAAAAATGAGAGCCAAGTGCATCTTTTTACATAGTATATACTCAGGCATGAAAATGATCATCCATGAAAAAACCTGAAAAGTTTGAAAAAGCATGAAAAAGCATGTGAAATTGGATTAAAAAGGCCCAAAATAGGCTGAAATTAAAAGAAAACTGTGGAAATTTGGACACAAAAAAAGCCTGAATTCAGGCTTAAGCCTGAAAATTCTCATGCCTGTATACTATGTTACACAGAAAAAATCAACCAAAACACCAACAGTAATAAAAATTACCTTTCATATTATGAATTCAAAAGCAATCTGTCTGAATCGTGGAATCGCACTTCAAGTGAAATCTGCTGATGTTAAAGAAGAGTTCTCTTACATATCTGTCCAAAAAAATCAGCCCTCCATTATAGCACTGGTAAACTTAATACATGCACTTGTCACATAATGGCCATTTTTGAGATTTTTATTTATCTTCACCAACCACTACCTGAAATCACTATGATTGATCCAGCCCTATCAGGAAATCAGGAAGCAGATAACAATTATGTTAATTGATAATTAAATACCCGACTTCCTTTTAAATATCTGAACTGGCCCAATCAAGAGGTGTCACTCATCTCATTATTAGCAATTATTTTCTACCTCCATGCTATGATTGAACAATAGACAGTGATCTTGCTTTGACATTAAAATCAATTTAGTATACATTATGTATCAATATCTGGTATACCATGGGTATACTTTGGTGAATTCTGATGAAAATGTTCATTCATGAGAATCACATATCGCGCACCCCAACATCTGCAATAAATGTGTGTATGTCCCAAAACTTTAGTAACATTTGTTGAGGAGAACACACTTTAAAAAAAAACCTAAATCACGGCACAGAAGATTTAATTGATAAAATCAAAATATTAGTTGAACTTGTGCACTGACTGAAATTAAATGTCTCATCATATCTCATAATATGAATTTAGCCATCAACTATATCTGATTGGTATACAATGAGGATACAAACATGATGTACAGGAATTGAAATAGCTATTTTCTTTTATTATGTTATATTAGTTATACCTCATTTGTTCGGCTTATAATTATAAAGGCACATAGTGAAAACTAAATTATGTGAAAAAAAAAACATATTTTTTATTAATGTAATTGTAAATGTTTAACTTCAAAATAATTGCTACAGGTTTTAAAGAGTACATACCAGTATTGGGTGCTGCAGTAGCACTTGGCACAACTTCCATTTTTAGATCAAAATATATTCCATTAAATACTACAATCTACAGGTGTGGCCCATAAGTACACCCATCAAGTACCCCTCGACGTACAAAATGATACCTTATTTACAACTGATACAGGTTCTTATAAAATGTACTCGACTTATTACACCTTACATAATAAACAAACATGAAAATGAAACCCAGTTGATGAAGGCTATGCATACAAAGGTACACCACGTAGTCAGTTCATGTACATGACCGATTTACGTAAGCAGTTGTCGATCCATACAGATGGTTTATCTCAATGGCAAATAACGGTGCTTGTTTTATTATGTGTATGTTTAGTGGCAACAAGAGGTCTGTGTATGTGTGAACCATGTGGGACTCTCATGGTCTGTACACATTTGGCTTCCTATTTGAGTGACGTCAGTGCGTGTTCCAGTGCGCATAGTGTGCGTTGAATCAAAGAACTGGCGTGTTACATGCGTGATCGAAGGTAGTACACTTGTTCAGTGCGTAGGGGACGTGACTGGATCGCTGGCCCCCTTAAAAGGAACTGGAACTGACAAGCACTGACATTACTCCTGAGGAAGCCAAATGGACTAGAGCAGCAATGTGACATGACCTTTGCTTTGGTCATGACCTGGTGGTGAGGGGCATATTAAACCAGTGGGGGGAAGGTGGATCAGAGACTCAAGAATGGGAAATTGGGACACAAAGAATGAAATATTATGTCAAATCAGCCCATTGGCAGCACCAGGAATTGGGGTGAAAAGTGAATTTCAGGGGGGAAAATCAACAATTTTCGCACAAAATTGAAAACTGCCACAGTACAATGTAAGTGTAGATTTGTGTAAATTTGGGTTTTTGCCTTATAAGTGTGTGTGGAGGGGGGGAGAAAAATACCCCCACCCCAATCCTAGTGCCACCACTGAATCAGCCCCCTGAATGGCATCTTGCATGATAAAAAATTCCCGGAAAAGGGAAATTACATAATTACATTGTTACTTCTTAACATTTTATTTCCTAGCTATAATTTGGTTCACCTCAAGTTCGGTAGTGACGTACGTGAGTATTTCGCTCGCCGCAGTGTCGAATCGGGCGCGTAAAGTTAAATGTGCTGAGTGTACACACATGCGTACATGTACATTTAAGCGGTTTGTTGTTGTGCTTGTGGCGCAAACCGCAAAAAAGCAATTAATGTCACTATCCTGAACATGAGGTGAACCAAACTACAGCTGCTTAGGCACCAGAAACAAGTTTGTTCGATCTTTGGATCGACCGTCGATGCTGCTTCAATGCTTGTTATTAATGAACTATGAGTTAATTAATCAGAATTCATGCTAAATTTATATTGGTCAATATCACTACAGGTACAAATTACTACGTTATCACAATCAACAATAGTAAATTAGTCTTTTACTTAATTGATTTCATAAATATTAAGGATCGACCAAGCATCGATGGACGATCGAAAGACCGAACTAATTTGTTTCTATTGCCTTATGCAACAAGACCAGATCCAGATTTATGGAATTTGGAAGGACTATCTACAATAGTATCTAGTACTGAATGATAGAAAACATATACAGGTCACAATGAATTAATTATAATTTTATTTATCTATACATGCTGGGGTAGGGTCCCTCTTGGCCCATCTGTTGCAGGACATATTCCATTCCTATAGGTGACCCCGGCCATCCGGGTACTTATTTCACATGACGCTACAGTGCCTACACTTACGCTTTTCAACCCACAATAGACCGTGGAGCAGTGCGACTAGTTGAAGACTTGTAACAGAGGCTGATTCAGTTTGTTGACATTTTGTTTTGACCTCGAATCAAGCATATTTTGGGCCGATTTCGGTAAAATAAGGGTTAAATACTTGGCGAAAATTGCATTTTATGTGAAGCTGAACACATGAACATGTAGAGGAGAGTCTTTATTTTTGTTGTTGGCTGGAGGCCCCATGTCGAGAAGTTATAGAAATGGTAGTATTTTGGCCGATTTGAAAAGGGACAAACCACAGAAAACTACAAATTTGACTTCTGAATCGGATTTGTTGTCAACGGAGGTCAACGTCTTGTGACGTCACTCTGGGGTCACCTATACAATTATGTGAGAAATAATGCTTGCTGATGCCTTGCTCAAATAATCATGATACATAAAGCGGGTGGACGCAAAAGCAAGAATGAAATAAGGGCTGATAAACATGACACAGGGGCTGTTTTAAAAAAGGGCCATACACTGCTCCTTGTCCATGGGCCTCCAAGGCTCTTGCTTCGATCACCCCTGGATACACAATGGTTTGTATTGTTTTCTGAGAAAAGATAAACACTTAAAAAAACCTACACTCCTTGATGACTCCTCCTCGTGAATGCCCCCACATCTTTAGTATCCACATGATCAGTAGGAATGGTATCAGCATTCAAATTTCACAAACACACTAGAACCAAAATATACTTCATCATCATGATCTCATTGTTATGACGGACATGCACACATTCAGAGAAACACAATCTCTCACATGTTGCTAAGTAGATAATATCATAATCATGACCATTTCAAATTTTGATATGTGGTGAACTGGTGATAGCAAGTTTCAGTGTCATCAAAAGTGACGTACAGACAGTTGGCCAACTCTCCAGTCTGAAGTATCCAAACACTCCATATTTATTGTGGCATTCATATTATGTCGTCCATGGATGTCTGAACAGGTTAAATGCTCTAATATAGTCTGTATTATGGCATTTAGTACAGCAGGCTAATTTGTTGTTGAACACAGGGTTGCCAAATATTTTCAGACAGTTTGTTCGGCACTCAAAACCACCCACTTTCCAGTCAGAAAGGCACCAAATTCCTATAAATTGGTGACTTTTACTAGTATTTTATAGACAGAAAATATTTTGTTGAATGGAGGGGGGGGGGTGACAGCATGATTGACCTTAAATTACAGTGCTGAATCAATAGTGTGGACATTAAAAGTACTTATAAAGGGCAATTCAAATAAATTTCTGGAAAGGTTAACAAAACAGTCATTTGGTAGTCCCATATAAGGCCCAAAAAAATATTGTTGTGTTGCCCTCAAGTGGAAAAATGGGAAAGTTGGGTCGGGCGGTCGGTTTCTTTTTTTTTTTTTTTTTTAACCTTCAGATTAAAAAAATCCTCAAATATTAAATAATGCTTCTTCAATTAGGGACATTTGTCAATTTTGACTTCTGGATACCTGTTAGACATCAATTAAAGACTAGTCTTTCAATATAATATTAATTTTAAGTGAAAAACATTGATTTTTTGAACAAATCTGTAAAAATCATCATTCAAAAAAAAAAAAAAAAAAATTGCAACCCTGATTTTTCAGGATTTAGGACCGGACGGTTGAGGGCAACACAACAATTTTTTGTTGGCCTAATTTGATGAGATTTTAAGAACTGTTTTTGGTTCACTCTTTCAGGTTAATAAATGCGTATCACTTGTTGGGAGTAAAATTGTACAAAATAATGTACACCCCTTCTGGGGTTTAAAGGGAATTACCATAGAGTGCCACTAGTTAAGAATGCAAAAGAAGCCCACTTTTAAGCAAAGACAGCCAGCGACTTTTGCCGGCAAGAAAGTAACCCAATTGGGAGAATAAGATGCCTTTTTGGCAACATATATTAACAAGTTTCTGTACGTCATGGTGCCTAATACTGCTTAATTACATAAAAGGGTTCAGTCATGGGAGTACAGGTAGCTCAAGATTTGCATTGTTTGTAACTACCGAACTTGACAAACCAGGTGTATGCATTACGCCTTCTTACAATAGGTGCAAAGTCATGACTGATGTACATTCATGGCAATAAGGCACTTACTGTTACCGTGATGTCAACCAAGGTCCTCAGATTAATATTTTCTTTCTTCAGGAGCGAACATGCACCCTACTTCTAAGGAGCTATCATTTTCTTCAAAAGGATGGTCCCCTATTTTAGAACCAACTTTTATGACCCTCTTCCAAAGAAAATGACAACCCCCTAAAGTTGTGGTGCAAGCCAACAGTGGTGTCAACATCATGTCAATCCATCTTGAAAAGTGGGCTGGGAGGATCAGGAGGGCATTACTGTGATCTCAATTGTCAAAAAGCGGCTAAATATTTTGTCAAAAAGTGTGAGGACATCAGGACATGTTCCCCAGTCCCCCTCCCCCCGGCCTCCACTCCAGGATTGTCACCCATGGGTGCAACTGCTTTCTTATGAAGAGCAATTTCAAATGCAGGTTTAAAAATTTGTGGGAACACTTATCATTTGTTATGCAAAAAGAGACATTAACAAGAAATTATGTACAAAAATGTATTGCAAACCTCAAAATACTGGTTGGTATACATGTGCATATAACCACATTATAATCAAAGGAGGATATGTGGCAACAAATCTCCACTTTATCATCAAACCTGTCAATTTTAATGTCAGTGAAAACTGTTTTCCTATAAGGCCAAACAAAATTAATTTTTTGTCTCACATTACTTTTGACTTCAAAAATTCAATGCGGAATGAGGCTTTTTTTCTTCTTCTTCTTCTTCTTTTTTAATTCCGCTGCTGAATCAGAAATCTGAGGTATTTTTTGTACATCAGAGGGGCTGTTGACCATACTTCTTCTACCCTGATACTGCATCGCACATCTAATTCTGTAACTTTCAAGTTCAATCCTTCGAATTATTTAACACATGGATTTTGTCCATCAAAAATTTGCTGTAGAATATCGGCAAAAGTACATTTGCTTTTGCTCTGATGCAGAACCCATCCGATTGAATTGTTTTTATACAGTATCTTAAGGGGGTACTACACCCATGTGGTAAATTTGTGACTATTTTGGCATTTTTCTCAAAAACTAATAACACACTGATAACAAAAGTTATGTATATTATTGGGGCAAGGAATCCAATGACTACACTGAAATTTCAGTGACTCAAGACAACCTAGGCGAAATGTCAACCGTGCTAGCATGGTCAACCATGGTCAAAACATGGTTGACCATGGTTAACTATGGTCAGCGATGATCAGCCATGGTGGCTTGACCATGGTCAACCATGGTTGCCATGGTCACCATGGTATACCATGGTCGACCATGCTTTAGCATGGCCGAGCATGGTCAGCCATGGTCTTCACCTCACTTGACCATGGTTGACCATGGTCACTTTTAAGTATACCATGGTCAACCATGCTTTATCATGGGTGAGCATGGTCAGCCATGTTCATCACCTCACTTGACCATGGTTGACCATGGTCACTTCAAGTATACCATGGTCAATCATGCTTTAGCATGGGTGAGCATGGTCAGCCATGGTCATCACCTCACCTGACCATGGTCACTTCAAGTATACCATGGTCAACCATGCTTTAGCATGTGTGAGCATGGTCAGCCATGGTCATCACCTCACCTGACCATGGTTGACCATGGTTACTTCAAGTATACCATGGTCAACCATGCTTTAGCATGGCTGAGCATGGTCAGCCATGGTCATCACCTCACCTGACCATGGTTGACCATGGTCACTTTTAAGTATACCATGGTCGACCATGCTTTAGCATGGCTGAGCATTGTCAGCCATGGTCATCACCTCACCTGACCATGGTTGACTCTGGGTAGTGAATGAGAAAAAGCGCCTCTGTTGTTATTAATCGTATTTAATGCGTATTTACAACGTTGTGAATAAATATTTGACACCATAGAATATAAAAACTAGTAATTTGATAAGTTAAAATAAGATTTTTAACGGAATAAATCTAAATAATATGATTATGCAGTTTATTCTGTTTTAATATTTACCCCATAATTTCCCTCATTCTTCAGGCCCTGCCCTCTATCGGGTGCTAATTTAAAGTTTAAGCTTGATTGCTATTGTTTCTTTCAATTGTTTCTTCCTTGATTGCTATTGTTTCTTAACCATGGTCAAACATGTAAATTTTTGACCATGGTTGACCATGGTCACTTTAGATAGACCATGGTTGACCATGGTCTCTGGCCGTGGTGCCATTTTTCAAAAACATGGTTGACCATGGTCAAAAACATGGTTGACCATGGTCAAAAACATGGTTGACCATGGTCAAAAACATGGTTGACCATGGTCAAAACCCTGGTTGTTGAACTATGGTTGACAATGGTTCAACCATGGTCAAACATGCTAAGTTTTAACCATGGTTGACCATGGTCACTTTAGATAGACCATGGTCAAAAGGTTAATGGTTGACCATGGTCTCTGGCCGTGGTGCCATTTTTCAAAAGCATGGTTGACCATGGTTTGACCATGGTCAAAACCCATGGTTGAACCATGGTTGACCATGGTTAACCATAGTTCAACCATGCCTTTTTCGCATAGGAAGCGGTTCAGTATATATGATAGGAAATGAGGTACATCGTAGCGGTACCTAATTTCTGATCATAAATAACGAACCACTTGTCTTGGGTCACTGAAATTCCAGTGTAGTAATTGGACTCCTTGCCCCTATAATATGCATAACTTTTGTTACCACGGTGTTATTAGTTTTTGAGAAAAATGCGAAAATAGACACAAATTTTTCGAGGGGTGTAGTACCCCCTTAACCCGCAATATAGCTGTATTTGCCATATTTGGCAAAAAAAGGAAAAGAAGTTGAAAAAATTGGCAGAAAAAAAATTAAAATCCACCCGAGATAGTATTCTCAGCTCGTCGTTATTAGTCTTGTTTCCGCCTGTCACTCTTGCCGAAGGGACGGTAAGGAGAACGGGAAGCATTGTGTAGAGGCTAGTCACGATATCAACCTCTAACACAGCATTTTGTGATCGCTAGCGTAACATTTACAGTAAAGAAACAAGTAAAACTCGACTGGAGGGAGACAATCATGTTGATGTAGTCTCGCTTTCCAGTCGTCTTCTAAAAAAATGATTTTAAACAATCTGAATTTTACGATTCTAGAAAAAAAATCGGAAAATTAAGAAATTCAATGCGGGAATTTGACGATAATTTCAGTCAGGACGGGGCAACCCTCATAAGGTCAATTTTTACATTATTATGTTTTGATGAATTCAAGTGTGTGAAAATATTGGATCCAACACATAATAATGATAAAATTGGATGCTTTACGCCAAATATTTATTGGTCTCGCTATGAGTTTTAAAATAAATATGGGCTCAATCGATCCAATTTTATATCAGTATGTTTCCAAAAGTTTGAAAAAAAATGACATAACATGCATATTTAAAGAATAAATTCCAATAAGGACAATTTTTGGTGGATTTAGGTCAACTTTTTATTTTAAAAAAACAATGTCCAAGCAAGCTTTTCATGTGAAAAAGGCCCACTTTTTGGAAGTCCACACCCACACCCCTGCAAAAAAATATTCTATTTCCTTTACATATGCACCCATTGTCATTTTAACTCCTACTTTTATTTTTTAACTCAACTGGGAGGCACTTACATCCTGAAGGTGATGTGTATACATGTCAGCATCACAGTCAAAGACCCCTTATTTTAATACATGTAAGACTTCTAAGGGGAGGGGGGCCTAGCCAGGGTTGGCGATTTTTTTATTTAAAAAAAAAAAAAAAATTTAAATTTAAAAAGATTTAAATCAAATAAATCGATTTTTTTTTATCCCAAGAACTGCTATACCCCATGATAAAGTCTAAAGAGACCAGTGGAATGCTAGACATATGCACAATCCTATCAGGTATTTACAAAAAATCAAAACATGTCAAAATTTCAAAGAAAAAATTTGGTAAAATCATGGGAAAAAACCTGTTGAATTCTGCACCTTGAAAATGATTTTTTAGCAATAGATAAAATGATATCATAGAGGTATTTAATTGTATCCAAAAGGTGTCGAAACATTACAAATGATGTAAAACAGGCAATTCAAGATAGAAATTACCGTATTGGTCCGAGTATAGTCCCACCCGTTTTTAGGTGAACATTTTTCACAATTGGGGGTGATATACTCGAATTTCAAAAAAAAAAAAAAAAAATTATAATTTTTTTTTCGGTTTTGGAGTGTCCCTGGACCTTGACCTAGATGCTAGGATAATTCATGGTTGACCTAAAAAATTTTTAATATGGAAATTGATATTTTGTATTCATGTCATACTCTAATTTAATGATATCAAAATGCATTCAAATTCAATGCATTTTGATATCATTAATTTTTTTTTTACGATTTTTTGAAAATGGGGGGTGGGACTATACTCGAACGTGGGACTATACTCGGACAAATACGGTAACTTAAATTTATCAAAACGGTAAAAACTGAAAAAGTTGATTTAAAACAGGGATTTTTAAAAAAAAATCATTTGATTTAAATCGTGATTTAAATCAATTTATTTAAATCGGGCCAACCCTGGGCCTAGCTATGCCAATGGTAATGTAGGTCTGTTAAGACTCCCATTTTCAGCATCTCTGTCATCCAAAGGCCACATATTTTTCTAACACATATTCTGTCACCCAAAGACCCCTTATTTTTCCCAATTTGATTTTTCACCCAAAGGCAGGCCTCATAGAATTTCCAATTTTGCATACGTGTTCGTCCACATATACATCTTTAGGCTGTGCAATAATTATGTGTACCCTCGGGTGGTAATTCTGTGGTCTGCCAAAAATTGCTTGCCCCCTCCCTGGCTGTGCCAAAATATCTGTGCCCCCCCTTTTGATGTGCCAAAAAATCTTTGCCCCACCCCTCCTTTTGACATGCCAGAAAATCTTTGCCCCCCTTATACACACTAAGATTTTGGGGAACCCGAATTTAAAACCTTATTGTTTTATCATATAATGCCAGCACAGCGAGCAGGAAATTTTGCATATTATTTGAATGTGTTCCTAACATTTTCCTACACCTTTATAAGGCGTAATATAGAAACGGTGCCCAAAATATCTGCGCCAAAAATTGCTTGCCCGCCCTTTCGACCTGCCAAAAATCGCTTGACCCCCTTTCGACCTGCCAAAAATGCTTACCCCCTAAATGGCTTGGCAAAAAATCTTTTCCCCTATAATTCACCACCCCAGGGTACACATAATTATTGCACCACCCCTTACAAATTTATTAGTCAATTGGTAGTTGCCAGACAAGTAAGATGCAGTTGTTTGTTTGAGGGGCACCTGTACATACATTGAACACTAGTGACCATCACCCGGTACCCCTTAACTTAGTTCCAGAAGTCCATCTTCATGATGCTGTATCAGGGCCGTAGCAAGCGGGGCGGCCGGGGATATGCCATGGCCGCCCCACTTTTTGAGAAATTTATTATGTTTTTCTTTATATCTTTATTTCGATTTGGGCATAGGCCTATGTAATTTGGCCGCCTCACATTTGTGATGGCCGCCCCACATTTTTCAACCTTGCTACGGCCCTGTGCAGTATACATGTGAAACATCATTATTGTCACATAGGCTCTGAAGTGCTGGGATGGGACTATTATTTAGGCCTAATTGTTTATGTCGGTATATGTAGACCCAGGCATTTTTATATTTTCTCACTTGATGCTGTAGAATCGGTGATACACTTTTAATGCGGAGGATCAATAGCCGGGATCAATAGCCTACATGATCTGATCTGGGTGTTCATTCAGGCATTTACAAAGCCTGTGAGTTGATACATTTAACACACTGGTCTCCCACAGAATAAAAAATTTTATTCAAAATTAAAAAAAAAAAAAAAAAAAATCATATTGACCAATGTGCCACAAATAGCACAGAGCTATGAATGGGGAAGAGATAATAATAATAATAATAAGAGAGACTTAATATAGCGCCCAACGCTGACAGCCTCTGGGCGCTGAACAATAAAATACCTTAAGCTACAAATACAGAAATACTTAACTTAAACATGATAATAACAAGCATATCTGACACAAGCAAAAACATTATAAAAGATCAAAGCACATAGTTTCAAATATCAAATCAAAGATATAAAGAGAGCGTGACCAGCACCATGTGAGTTGATTTAATTAACAAATAAAATACCTTAAGCAATATATTAAACACCTTAAGATAAGCAAGATAATACAAAACCAATTTACATTTACGAGTATATTGAGTCAAATATTACTTCAACAATATAAATTAGGATATACAAAAACAAAGTACATATTTAAAAGTATCATATTTACAGAAAAAGCACAACTTAAAATAACTTTGGGAATGTGAAGACGCGTGACCAGCACAATAACAGGAAAAATGGTAACCCAGGAGAGGAGAGGTTACCAGCACTTCACTCTCAGTATGTGCAACAGCAACATACTCCCTGAAACACTAGGGCTGAGTTCACGAGAATGATAAAAGCGATGTGCCCGGCACAACAATGACGTAGAAAAATCCCTGGAGAGGAGAGGTTACCAGCACATCACTCTCAACAAGTGCAACAGCAACTTGCCCCGTAAGATGACAAATCGGCAGGGTAATCAAATTAAATAAACATATACATGAAATATGGGCTAAATTCACGACAATGATAAAAAGCGATGTGCCCGGCACAACAATGACGGGGAACCAAACCCCATGTGGAGGACCTTCAATGATGCGTGAGATGATCAATAAAGGATTAGGATTAGGTATAGATTCCTGTATTGAACTTGTCACTAATGCTTCAGTGATGATCAATAATGTAAACTGCTACCAAGTTCATGCAACTTTTCCAAAGTTATTCAAACACTAGAAATTGAATTCAAAGAAGCTGTCCTCTATCATACAATGTAGCTCGGATGGTAGAGCACAAGTCTTGCAAACAGGAGGTTGTTGTTTGAATCCTGATTCAGCCAAAGTTTCTGGGGGGGGGGGGTACTCACTACAAATGACCATACGGGGATATGCCGTAAACATGGGTATTTTCAGCCTTTTGGTATAATGAAACCTTTTTCGAGGCCAATTTTGGATGGGTCCTTTTTTCAAAATTTTCTCATTTTTTTCAATAAATAGCCCAATTTTGCCTCAATCTAGCCAAATATTTTGAAATTTCACCAAAATTTGGGGGCAAATTTGTAAAAACTAAGACGTTTTTGGTATATTGATCAATATGAGTCCAAATGTCTTGAAAAATTGGTATATTGATGGGTCCAGTTCAAATAAGCCCAATCGCTATTGTTACTTCCGTTTTTTTTTGGACACTTTGACCTCTGACATTATTGTCATAATGTTATCTTTAAAAATTAATTAATTTATTAAAAAATAATGTTTTTTTGGGTTTGTTTTTATTCTTGTAAAACATTTTAGATTATATTTTGTAAGCTCAAAAACCAATTTTTCTGAAAAGGTCAGAGGGCAAAGTGTCCCAAACTGCAAAAACTGTCCCACAATGCATTGCAAACTTCCAATGCCGATTTGGCTTATTCTCAATGGCACACGTCCCCTACCAAAACCAAACTTGAGTACCCCCAGAATTTTCTTTCTTCATACCTAGTCAGTTTCTCTAGATATTGTTTTCACGCTTTTCTAGTTCCAAGCAACTACTACGATTACAGGGTTGTTGATTTTTAAAATTTTTGATTTAAAAAAATTTAAATTGGATTTAAAAAAAATTTAAATCAGATTTTTATATTTTTTTACTCAAGAACTGCTATACCCCATGATAAAGTCAAAAGAGTACCAGTGGAATGCTAGTCATATGCACAATCCTACCAGGTATTTACAAATAATTCATAACCTCATTAATAATCGCGATGCGTGCGATCCAATCATATTTTATTATTTGTGAAAACGCTAACGCAAATCGAGGTCATTAATATCTCACAATTGACCGCAAAATGCGTAATTGTTCCAATGTCGCACACAATTGACTTCTCGTCGCCGTATTGTGCGTCCAACGAACTGCGCGCGCTGTCTGCCGTATTTGGATTGCGCGCTACCATATTTGCACAGATTCTGATTCGCACTTTTGTTATTGGTCGTTTAATTTTGTTATAGCCTGATCGATTTTGGGAAAGGGAAGATGTAAAAATTGTTTATTTTTACAAACTTTTGAGAAAAATTTTGTGTTATTTTGTAAAGTTAGAAGATCAAAGTGACGAATGAGGAATAACTTTGATCGGTTATATATCGAAGCATTGTGAAAAAATCTAAACATTTTGCTTTGGACCTCGGAATATCCCTCAGGGCTGCGCCCTCGGGATATTCCTCGGTTCCAAAGGCAAAATGTTTAGATTTTCACAATGCCTCCAAATAACCGATGCGCAGTTATTAACCTCTAAATCAAAACATGTTTTTATATGTGAAAATTTCAAAGAAAACATTTGGTAAAATCAAAGGGAAAAACCTGATATTGAATTCTGCACCTTGAAAATGAATTTTTAGCAATAGATCAAGTGACG
The DNA here is from genome assembly GCF_039555335.1 of Amphiura filiformis. Lineage (NCBI taxonomy): Eukaryota > Metazoa > Echinodermata > Ophiuroidea > Amphilepidida > Amphiuridae > Amphiura > Amphiura filiformis. The sequence goes on from NC_092634.1 coordinate 40,641,387, forward strand.
TCACGTTCATAGAGGTATTTTAATTGTATCCAAAAGTTGTAGAAACATTAAGAATGATGTAAAACAGTCAATTTAAGAAATAAATGAACTTACATTTATCAAAAATGGTAAAAAATGAAAAAGTTGATTTAAATCAGTGATTAAAAGAAAAAATCAAGTGATTTAAATCGCGATTAAAATCAATGATTTAAATCGGCGTGAATCAAACAACCCTGAGTCCACAAAAATAAAAACGTGCAAATATACATTATACTGGGGGATTCCCTACCGCATACCGGGAAGTAAATTGTAAAATGTTTAATGAGCTAGCTGCCAAATGATTTTTTAAAATAAAATGTGCTTTATTCTGCAACATATATACATTCCACTCAAGCTTTGCTATAAATTATTAGAACAAAAGTTGGAACAATTTTCACAAATTCATGGGATTTTTAGTCCATTTTGTAGGGGCTATGGGGGGGGGGGTAAAATTTCCAAATGGCTCGCCAAAAATCGCTTGCCCTCAGCCCGCCAAAAATTGCTTGGGATCCCAATTTACAAACCTTAAATGGTCTAAATGCATGTTGCAAGCTCAGCGAGCAGGTATATATTTATTAAATAATTTAAGCAGCGTTTCCGTACTGCTTTCCTCCGAGACAAGAATACCAACAGTAACACCCGGCACTCAACAGTCATCTTGTCTCAGGTTTTCCTTTAAGCCTTTGAGTGTTTTATTTAAAAGGCGCCCCATGAATGTATGCCAAAGATCGCTTTCCCCCCTCTCGGCTTGCCCCCCCTTTTGGCTCGCCAAAATTTCTTGGCCCCAATTTTACCCTCCCCCAGGGCAGCAGGGAGCTTTTGGAGCTGAAAGGGAAAACAGACCTTTTTTTGCCTTAAAAAACACTCCAGCACTCAGCAGGCCAGTCCATGGCCAACAGGTTGTTGAATTCGTAGGCATGGCATGGACAAACATTGTACGTATGCATGATCACCTAGACTCGCTGAGTCTCATGGACGCCGTTCCTATGTCCATCAGACTCGTATTTCCCATTTTGGATGTCAATGGGAAATACACACTTAACGATTTGCGCCGGTTAGAAACTTGAAAAAAAATCTTTAAAATTTTATCAATGTATATAAAAGTGGTACTAACCTTATTGTGCTTGCTAATTTAAGACTCGGTTGAAACAAAATTAAGGATCGAATGCATTTTAGTGTCCAAAAAGGCAAAATTATCGTCAAAGTTCTGCCGAAATCGGCACCCTTGCGAAGGGTTCAGAATTCGAATCGGGAACGAAAATATCCGATCTTTGCGATCAAAAACACAAAATTACAACTTTAAACATACTATTGGCAAAATACATTATTACCAAACAATATAGAATAGAAAATTTGACATCATTTTCTCAAAATATTGAAGAAATTTGCTCACTAGACATCGAAAAAGTACGCAATCCAATTCCCGTTCAAACGCGTGAGAAACTGAAAGTGCATAATCCCGACTATGATCACCTTGATGATGATGGATGTATTTAAAACTTACCGAGTGATTATCCAACTGGTATAAACGAGGAACTGGTATCAAATAGTTTCTGTCGTTCAACATGGTCTTAGCCGATTCATCAAGCCATCTTAAAGACATCTAGTATAAACACGAATGAAAACTGGGACGTTTTTTTAGCGAAATTTACACACGGTATATGCTGCTGAATTAGGGGTTCATTCATATATTTTCATGACTAAACGGTTGTTTATGCCCGAGGGGCCGCTTGCGGCCCGAGGGCATAAACAACCGTTTAGTCATGAAAATATATGAATGAACCCCGTTCATACATACCCGAACATTTTGTGATTCTTATTTCATCAAAATAATAACAAAAAAGTTATTAAAATACACGATTTTCCTGCATTTTCCATACCCGGCGATCTAACATCCGGGACACCGGGCATAAACGCTGTTTATGCCCGGCTCTCGACCAATCACGCGCGCTGTTACATAGCGTGTATGTATGAACATGCAACCACTGTTTTGTTGGTACTTGCCTGCTCCGCACAGTGTTGCCAAAACTTTTCAGCGTCAAGGCGCGGCGCATTGACTCGCCAGGCCGCGGTAAAGGATTCTCAAGTAGCCCAATTTTTAACCTTCCAAAAAAGCGCCCAATACCGGATATTTGGGCGGATTTACCCGAATTTAGAACGCAAAACACCCAATTGGGCGGAAAAGCACTTGACTTTAAAACTTCCGGTACTTACTGGGAAGTTACCGACCGATCAATAAATGGTCACAAAACCCATTGTAATTGCAATTTGAAGCTGAAAAAACTCAAAACCTTTATAGATCGCCGAAAATCGGCTAAATTGAAAGAAAAATACATCAAATTGCTGCCGCGGCCTGAGACTGACAAAAGTAGCCCAATTTTAGGCAAGTAGCGGCATGCTTTTTTGAGTAGCGGCAAGTGATCGCCAAGTAGCCCAATTGTGCGCCTAAGGCGCGGCGTTGGCATCACTGGCTCCGCATCATTGAACGCCGTGATTGATGCAAATTGCATTGCACTGTTTTGATTTGATAGTAGACTTGCCCAAGTCTGCAGTCGTACTGCTGACCTACTGAAAAGGTTAGGCCGAGTAAAAAAAATACATGTTTCTCGTCCGCGCCCTCCTCCTTTTTTGAAGATTTTTCAAATTTCTTTTTATTTTGTAAACTTTCGGTTATAACTTGTCGAAAAAGATGTTTCAGAAGTTGAAACTTATTTTACGGCTTTATAAATGCACAATAGCCTACATCATTTTAAGAAGAGTTTTGTGCCCGGGTTTTGTGATCACTAAATAAAAACAATAAAAATAAAAAGGGCCTCCTCCTTTTTCTCAGATATCAATCTGTATGTCGAATACCCAAAATATGGTGCCAAATATAGGTATTTAGCGTCGTTTTCCAATAAAAAATAAAAAATAAAAAGCCCCTCATCCTCCTAATTTTTAAAAACCCGGACGAGAAACATATTTTTATTTTTACTTGGCCTTATTGAGGGCTTTAGGGGCTGAGCAATAATTTAAATGAGCCCTGGGGGAGGGTAAAATTGTGGGGGAGGGGGAAGAAATTTTTGGCGAGCCAAGGGGGGGCAAGCAATTTTGGCAACCCGAGGGGGGGGCTTTTTAATAAAAACGCTCTCTAAAAAGGCTTAATAGGAAAACAGTACGGAAACGCTTTCTGTATGCTCTCAACGTAGCCTACATCTAGACCATTTAGGGACCCCAAAAATTTGGCATGTTCAAGGGGGGAGGCAACTAGAGATTTTTTGGAGGGGGGGGGCAAGCGATTTTTGGCGGGCCGAGAGGGGGGGGGCAAGCGCTCTTTGGCGAGCCGTTTGGAAATTTTACCCGGGGCTCATAATTATTGTACAGCCCCTTTCAGTAGCCCCGGCCCCATACCGGATAGAACGAACGAAAAAAAGAAATCAACTAAAAATACAGAATTAACAAAATAAAGAAAGAACGGAAGAAAGAAAGAAAGACCAATGGAATGAAAGAACAAACGAACAAAAGAGAAAGAAAGAAAGAAAGAATAATTACCAAAATTCTGGTTTTGTGACGTCAATCAATTTATTTTCGTTTTTTTATAGTTTCTCTGAAAACTGACCTTTTAAAAATGATAGGCCTACCCTAGTATGTGATTCTTCTTAGTTTTATAAATAGTGACAAAAAACCCAAGTTTATCTGATAAACAATGTGCTCTAGGCCTAATTTCAAAAACTTGTTGCAAAAAACCCTGGTCTTGAATCTGAAAAGTTACCCTGAAGTTGAGCTATGAAGGGGAAATGTCAAGTTTTAACTGGAGAAAAATGGGAAATCAAAAGGGGAATCCGAGAATTATGAGCGGACCTGAGAGGGAACACATTTTTTGGGTCAATACTCCCATTCCCCCGCGCCGCCGAGCGTATTAATATTGAACGGCCCCTTAGAAAAAAAACCCACTGTTTTCTCAGATAAGTTTTGATTTTCCAAGGAAAACGACAACAATTTTTAAAGAAAAATTGAGTTTACATTGTTTTTCTGAGAAGCCAAATGCTCAGTATTTCTCAGATTATAAGGTTTTCCCAGAAAAAACCAACAAAAATAATAATAAATCATAAATAAATATGTTGGAATTACTCCAAAAAGTGAAAATCACTCCTTAAAAGAGTGAAAACCTTTCCTAAAAGTGTGGAAACATAACATGTATTGTCCCTTTTTGTTTAACCGTTATGAATTCGGCAGACGGCCGAATCCGGATTCACAGCTTTTGGTATATTCATGTATTATTTTTGAATTAGCGAACATAACAAGAGATCAATGATTTATCTATAGAGGGCAGCATGTCAATTTGTTAACATTCAGGCGGCATAGGACACGCGACAGGTGACGTACGAGGCTGACGAAAATACAAGTCTGACAGTTCCATTCATGATAGACGGTTAGCAGTTATAAATTGAACAACATACTTACAGTGCGGTACATTGTCGTACCCCAACGGTTTTAGAGTAAAATAATTTTGCTTTGGCACCACATAACAAATTTAGAATTGTTTGTGAAGATTTCATGATTATGTCAAAAATGGCGATATCGCATCCGCCACCGTCTGTTAACATTGAAGCTTATATCATCATTGACCAATGACCATACTGCAATGCACTGTTACCTAACCCTGTACATCGCCCTCTTTTGCTAACTTATTATGCTGCCTGTTATGCTGATATCATCCGATTACCATTACAAAATTGATATGCTGCCCTCTATAGATAAAGCATTGATCCGTTGTTCGTAAATTCAAAAATAATGTATGCGAACATGAATTTACCAAAATCCTGATTCGACTTTCTGCCGAATTCATAACGATATGATACCTTCAGAGAGTTCTTTCCACTATTTTAGGAGTGATTTGCACTCTTTTAGTTCTTTCCACTCTTTTAGGAGCTTTTAGGAACGATTTCGCCTTTTTAGGAGTGATTTTCACTCTTTGGGAGTAATTTTCACACCTCTCATTTTTTTGTAGAGTGAATTTTTCACTCTTTTACGTTACGGTAATAGAACAGGGAAGGTTAACTTTTTATTCAGTAATAGGCGACGAAAAAAAGACTGAAAAATCACCAAAATCTGTAAATAATTTGCAATTTATTTGAGAAAATGCAAAAACAAAAAAATTGCTGAAATTTGGGTCGGCATTCATTTGTACAGGAAAAATATTTTTCCCAATTTGTTCAAAATCTGGGTCGGTCGGGCCCGTAGAACAGGGTTTTCTGTTTTCGTCGCCTTTATATATGTTAATCTAAAGGATCAGCAGTCTGCTGTTTCATTTGGCCAATTTAAATAAAAACAACTTGTTAGGGCCTGATGCAGGATACACTCCCCCCAAATTTGGGAAAGTATACAAAAAGTCCCCAAATTTCAGAATTTGCAAGTGTAGCGAACAAAAAATTAGGTTTTTACGCCTTTTTGGAAAAAAGGTCCAAATTTTTGGAAGAAAGTCCACTTCTCACAAAATCCCCTCCCCCTCCTTGGAAAAAAGTCCACTTTATCGAAATCAGCACCCCCCAAATGCAATCCTGCGTACGGGGCTGGTTTTTAATTATTATTTTTCCAACTGGAAGAGACAAACCACAATAAAGATACACAGGAAAAGTGAAGATAGTATATACTAAACATCTCGAAAAAATGAACTAACCCCCTTAAATAATGACCATTATTCAAAAACGGACGATTGTATTACAAATCTGTAAAATGCGTAGGAAGCAGAATTTATTTCTGCGCATTTTGACACATCATTTGTAGCAATTGTCTAAATATTGACGCCACAGCGTATATTTAAATCAATGTAACCCAAGAATTGAAAGTTGCAGTAAATTCTATTGATTTGTATTCAGTACATATAATGGAAGGAGACCTGTGTAATGATATCTGCGTGTTTTTGTATTGTTGTAAGTGCAACTTCCAAATCGGGACTTCACTACATTAAATTGACCGGTGTTTTATTGTTTTCTTATCTTATCAAATGAGGTGTCAAAATGTGCAAAAATAAATTCTGCTTACAACCCATTTTACAGATTTGTAATACAAAAGCCCGTTTTTTAATAATGGCCCTTGTTTAAGGGTTTTTTTTTTAGATGTTTATTTATTTTTAAAAACTAAATCATCTCTCTAACATATCAAATAGAATATCAAATAGTACATGATTTACAAAATTGTCTCAAAATGTACATTGATTAGAAATGTATCATTAACTTATGAAAATGCTAATAAAATTACTATACAAAATAAATAAGTCTATGTCAGTACAAATTTACAAAATGTGATTGATAAATCAGTACTTTAGGTGGAATGCCTTTTTTTGCAAAGCAGTTACTTTCATTAAGATTGTAGTCACATGTTTTTGTAATTGTGTTATAATTTCCAATAATGACATAATTCAGGGGCATACAGGAGCCAAATGTTCAAGCAAAATTTGCAGTTTTAACACCAAAATGGATTAAAATTAGTACAAATTTATTGTGGCTTAAAACTGGGTTATTTTACGCATGACTGTCTGCAAAATCTGAAAATGATTGATAAGCCTGCAGGCTCTTTTATGCAATGTATTGATAATTCCTGCCTCCATTTTGCATACAGATGGGTGGGGTAAATCTGATTTAAAATCATTACAAAGGGGTCTTTGAAAAATTGGAAGAATACTCTTTGGTTGAATTGGTTACCACTTGTCAAAAATTGACAACACTGCCCTCTTTGATACAGTTAGTAAAATCTAAGATCCTGAAAATAAAATACTAACTGTAGAGGGCAGTGTTATTATGAGAAAACCATGATACACCTATAATAGTCCGTACATTTTCCTTCATCAAGTCAGTAAACTAAGATCAAATTTTGAGATTTTCTCAAAAACCATCAATTTTTGCAGGAATATGTTGTCTCTTGGATTACTTGCATCATTTCCTTTCTGAAAATGTATACTTTTATATACTGGTACTTCTCATCAATACATTTACAGATACAATTAAAAATAATATCTAAATTACTGACTCGAGGAAGGTATACAGACTATAGTTAAATACCTCTCTCCCTCTTACTATAGAATGTACCTCCACTCATGGGCATCACTGTTTTGGAAATATTGCCATTTTTTTGTTCTTTTCAACCACTTTTTGACAATTTAGGCCAAATGTCCTCACAGATTGACATAACTGCCTCCACCACCACCACCCTGTCACTATAGGACTTTTACCCTGGCATCACCGCCAATCGTTATTGGGTGTAGCAGGAGTCTTCGCACACAAAATATTGTGCCGGCCAGCACACACTTTCACCATTTTGTAATGCCCTATGACCCTAGTGACCCAATATCAATTAAAGGACATCACAGGAAAACAGTTCTATAGAGCAACTTGAACAAATGTGTATTTGGTTCTCTTATTTTCCTCTCAAATTTGACGGACAATGCCAATGATATCACATTGCAAAGTCACAATATTAGAGATTGTCTTGATTTGAGCATTATTTTGCCATGGCTTCTGAAAATGATTAAAAATAATAAACGTTTAAATAAAAGACAATTATTCACTTTGAGATTTTCAAACCATAAAAAGCTCTGGAACTTGCCCAGTAATCATTTGCACACTATGGAGCCTGCAAAGAGAACAAACTTTCGTGTACCAAAAATGTGTATACGCATGTGAGCTGCCATTGGGGGTCCTGGGGATGTTTGTTGAAAGCATCCACTGCTTATACTCAGCAGCGCCTACAATACTGGGAAAGCACAAGCATCATGTGCGTGGGCGCTTGGTAGCTAGTGTTCCACTGAATCTGAATTTTGATTAATTTTAGGGTGTTGTTAGGCATATCGCTGATAATCACTGATTGCAATAATATTTAACAATCATACCATATTTATACTACATTGTATATTTAACGGAGCAAATTAAAATCATAAAATGTGATACAAACATAAGAAAATGGACAGAAAGATCATAACTAATTTGCAACCATACAAGTATGCCAATAACTTGGGCATTTCAACATCATGTAAGTGTTTAGTACTGATCAAGTTAAATTGAAAATAACAAAATTGTCAAAATTTCGGACTTTATAGTCTGGGTGGATCAGATCATGTCACATATTAAAGGGGCATTTTGTGATTCTAATATCCTCGTTTTAGGGTATGGTCCAATGGATATCTTTACAAAAAGCTTATTTCCAAAATTTCAGTTGATTCAGTTAGACATATATTACAGTGCTCCATAGGCCACTATGTTCAATTTCTGTCCGTAAACAGATAGTAAATACAAATTGAACAATGTTGTTTGTTGCCAAATGATCAAATCTGTGTGAAAGTTTATGCACAAAGACAATATGCAGTCCTATCTTTCAAATGGTATAAAAATCTCAACTTTTTTTGATCAAGTGGGAGAATGAGGCAGTAGATCACAAAGTACCCCTTTAACAAGTACATGTACATTATTTTGTCCTAGAGTACAATGTATGCTTAACCCTTTATTCAGGCCTTGCCGTCTAGATTTTAAAGGTGAGTGGTTAATCACTCGCTAGCATGATGCTAAGCGAGTGGTCGAACTTACACAAAATACCACTAATTTGGGTATATGTATAGAGCTTCGGTCTTAAACGGTATTGAAATACGCGCGACTTTCTTCTCCCCTTAGACGTGTTAGAGAGGGCACAGAATCAATCAAATGCTGAATTAGCTGATTCGATGGCTGATTTTGGGAGATTCGCAGCGAGCGATATACAGTGTCTATGGCGAGTGGAAAATCGCTCGCTAGAAATGGAGTTCGGGCGAGCGGTGGCGAGCGAGAGCGATCGCTCGCCTCAAACGGCAAGGCCTGTTTATTCCATTTGTAATTTGTCAGAAAGTTACACATATTCTACTTTCATATATTGTAACCACATTGGTTCTTGTTACAAATACCCATTACTTTGAATACATTTCAATTGTGCCGCAGATTCAGTGAAATATACATATTAACTTCTAATTCTATTAGGATTCTGCCACCATACCAATGACACATTCCAAACTATAGTCTATATATCTACCTCAAGTCACCGGCACTATATATAGCTTTGAAGTTCTGTGTGTGCTGCATTTGCTTAGTGTGGTAGATATGCAGCATGTTGATCACATGTGTAAAAGTATGCACACGCACTAAGTAACGCTAAGCTAATGCAGAACACGCTGAACTTCAAACTCAAAGCTAATGCCGGTGACTCGAGGTAGATATATGAACTATTATTATGTGATATGGACCCTCAATACAATCACACACTATTTGAAAGACATGAGCAAGTTCAAAACTAATTATTACTGGAGTTGCATATATGTAAAATAAATAAATAAAAGCAGTGGCGTAGTCAGGGAGAGCAGGGAGAATTACCCCCACAGAATTTTTTTAGGGATAAAATGGGGTTGGCAAAAAGTAAATTTCTTTCCCTCTAAAAATGAGACAGAAAATTGACAAATTGGGATGAAAATGTGGCTTTGCCCCCCCCCCCCACACACACTATAAGGCTGACTACGCCACTGAATACAAGAAATAATCTTAGTATAATATTGATGTCTTTGGACATGGACATTGGACTATTCCAGTTGAAATCCATACACCCCCTAACATGACTTTAATCTTCCACGCAGGGAGTGTGAATTTCAAGTGGGGTTAAGGTCATGTCTTCCACAGGGGGTTTATGGATTTCAAGTGGGGTTAAGGTCATGTCTTCCACAGGGGGTTTATGGATTTCAATGGAGCAGTCCATTGATTAGAATACCTGAATACATAATTCTGCTAAATCCAGGGATTAGTAAATCCACCAGAGCGATTACCGAATAGGGTGCAACTCTACTAGTCTTATTACAAGACTGCCCTACCCGGGCCCTACCCCAACCCTAAACCTTAACTCCGTAAACGAGGACTGGACTCAAGTCTAGCATGTTGCACCCTATTTGGTAATTGTACCAATCCACCATCTTGGTTTGTCAGGCATTGGAGACCGAAACAGTGTACCTCCAGAATTTATCGGCAAACCCTCGACATCCAATGATAATTTGCATCTTTAAGCTTGACCGTCTTGCTACCAAAACAAGGTTCTCCCTGAAAAATCATGCGCATTTTTGTCTTTCGCACTGTTCTAGAAAGCTTTTGTACACTGCGTATGAAAGACATTATTAGGTACATGTGTAGAACTTTGTTTTGAGATGACAGTACAAAGGGCCAACAGGTTTCACTTTTTCTCCCTGCATTCCATTTTGCCAAAGGTACACTTTTCCCCTATGAGTGCCAATCCAACATGTTGTGTGCATGACATTATATATACCTGTATGTGAGCAACAGGTACTGGTATTGAATGGGTGACAACTCTCTAGTCCGAAGGTTCCCTAGCCTGAAGGCTCCTTAATCTGAAGGTTCGCTACCGCGGTGTATAGCTGGGATTTTTTCCAGGGGGGGGGGGGCAAGCCTGTATGGGGTGGGGCCCAAATCCACCAAATTTCCCACTGGGGGCGGGGGCCCAAATAGAGAATTTTTGCCAGGCTTATTGATAATAATCGTGTGGTATTGCATATCGCATGGATTCCCCATCTCTCTGCCCCTCCTCTCCCTCTCTTCCCCTCTCTCTCCCCTCTTTTTTCCTCTTTCTCCTTTTTCCTCTTTTTCCCTTGCACTAGGGGAGGGGGCCCAAATAGGCAATTTTTGCCAGGGGGGGACAATTGCCCCCCTGCAGCTACGCTACTGGTTCGCTAGTCCAAACAGGTAATTTACCATTCCCTTGTTCGAATTCTGAAGAATGTATGCTAGTCCGAATATCGGGTTCTCTAGTCCGAGAGTTCCCTAGTCCGAATAATAAATAAGGTTCTCTTGTCCGAATATAGAATAAGGCTTACTAACCCTTATTCTATATTCGGACTAGAGAACCTTCAGATTAGCGAACTTAATTTGGTTTTTGGACTAGCGACCCTTTGGACTATAGAACCTTCTGACTAGCGACCCTTCAGACTAGACAGAAGTCATGATTGAATGACATGGAATTCCATACATGTGGACGTAATTCTACCAAATAATACTGTAGAAACACACAGGCACTCATCCCGATTACTCAGCTCATGGACTGCATTTCTTCTCATCTTCCAAACAGTTAACTTCGCTCTGTGGTGGGTTACAATAATGCGCCCATAGATAATCATGCATGAAATCCGGATCCACCAAATTGTACAGTCTCTCCATCATTTCCTTGGTGTCGTCTTTCGGTAACCAGTCGTTTTTTAATGTTCGATATAACAACAAAGTTAAAACCGAAAATTCATATCTGTGTGTATGAGTTTGACCTCCGGTACAACATCTTTATGTTCCGAACCAAACGGTGCTATACACTTCCACGATAATGCACAATCGGCCAAAGGCTTCCATAAAGTCTTAACTAAAGCTGAGTTGTTTACTGCTGCGATAAATTTAGTCCCGATAGGTGCATTGGGAAAATCACGCTTGAAGTTTACAATGGACATATCAAGTGCACGAAAGAGTTCCGGATGCGTGACTTGAACGGTGGTGTTGTCGCTTTCAACGTCCATTAAGATGCCATTTTGTTTGATGATGTACGGGAGCAGCATGCTGATTGGGGCTCGGAGACGCATGTCGGGTTCGATGTAGAAGAAAGCACCATATTCTTTTAAGATAGACTGTAAAATTGAAAAGAGGAATATAAAATTAGGTATATATATCTACATATTTTACATGCACATAAATTTTAGGTTAAAAGCCAGATATGCTGAAAGTTTGCTGTACGTGTCGAAGGTCCGCTAAGTTGAATATGAAATAAGGTTCCCTGCATAAAAGGTTTGCATGGTCTGCCACGTCAAATATGAAATAAGCTTCGCTATGTCAAACCTTAAAAACTACCCTAACCCTAAGCTTTGCCCTAACTGTGGTGAACCATTAACCCTCTTTCATATTCGACATGTAGCAAACCTTATTTACATTCGACATAGCAAACCTTGGACATAGTGAACCCTCTGGCATTTGCAGTAGAAGTAGTGATATAACCGGATTAATTACCATAGCAATAAGTGAATACAATTTTTGAATGTATTGCCCAGGAATTACGATCATGCAAAAATTAAAAATTCAAGAAAAATTGAGGGCGTCGCTCTGTCGATCGGGTTACGCATCTTTAAGTGAGTTGTTTTTCATTGAAAGTTGCAGTGAGTGATTTTGTTCACATTTTCTATGGTCTGGTACATGCAGTTCTATTATTGTACTGCAAAGCATAATGGGATAGTCCTTTGCGCTGCTGTGCATATCATCTCAGAAAATTATGCAACTAAATAAACCTACTTACCTTAAGTTCCAAGATTTGCCATGCATGATTTTCTGTTTTCCTCACATGCTTCGGGTATTTGGAGAAATCCACTTTACGGACTTCCACATTGCACATCTGACGTAACTGTAATACAATAAAATCAAGTATATAAAATAGACTAATCATTAATAATCATAAACACAAACTGGACAAGGAGGTTCTCAAACAGGTTCATGAACCCCAAGTCACACCTGCTTTCAAGACCACCTGCTGTCAGAATTACCTTGGGCAAGAGAAGTTTTTGACAGTAAGAAAGGGCACATTTATCTATTATAATTTCCTGCAAAGTCCCTAGCTGATGGTAGAACTACACGGAGCAAAAAATGTCCCCTACCCACTGCCTACACCACATCCTACCCCACCACACCCTTACACATCCCCCCTTACCCCAACCCAACCCTGTTTGTTCCCCTTACCCCACACAGTCCCTACCTCAATACCTTTCCCCTACCCCTATAAATCTACTTGAAACTGAAAATCTGTTTTAATGCTGTTTTAATTTAGGCATAGGCTTCAACATAAAAGGCACAAGTTTTGAGATCAAGAGCTATCTTGAACCACTGAACCAATATTAGGCGTGTTTGTACTAATCTTAATGCATTTTTCATGATGATTCCAAATATGGGCATGAAATTTTACCATTCCGATATTTCTGAATTTTTCTAAACTTGTCGTCAACAGTCGACACCCCTGTGTGCAGTGAGTTATTGATCATTTAGCAGATTTTTTGTCAAACCTGAATTTATATATTATCAGGTTGGATGATGGTTATTGAAATTTTCACAAAGTTGTAAATATAATCTGCACCCACCTGTTTTATTTGAATTTAAGCTACATTTGTACAGTTTCTTATGTTCAATTTGATTGAAATATTCAGAAAAAAAATTTAAATGTCACAAATATAAAATAGTATCCTGCACAAGTGTTAATGTTTGAGGAACATATTTTAACATGCTTTTCATGGGGGATTGAAGATTTGGTCAGTTGAGGAAAAGGTCTGGGAAAAAAGGTTGGGCAAAATAGCAAACCGTCTTCATTTGAAATCAATAAAACATCTTTCTCACTAATTTCTCAAATTTGACAAATTTTAAGGTTTTAAAAAGGTAAAATTCAGGAGTTACCATGGGTGCTGCCCTTACTACCTTCATAATCTGATGGGCCATTGGACCACACCTGTTTAGGGCTTCACATCAAAGTGCTCACCATGTGTGCCTTGGCACAGTGCTTTCATTAGATCATTCGGGGTCTGAATGGAACTCTTGTCATTACTGCACGTCCCAGCCTTGTAACTTACCTTTTTAACCATCTTAGGATGGATTCCCAAGTCGTACACAATAATTTTCTTGAACGGCATATGCGACTGAATAGATGCCACACAACCGAGACCTTTGTACATCCTGCGTGACCCAAAACCCATGACTATCACCATCTGGCGATCCAGCCTGGTATCACTCGGCATTTTCCCTGATGCTAGGTCTACTTGGCTCACATCAAAATTCATAGATTGGTTAATGGACGTCTGATAACTGAAGGTTATTCTCCGATCGGGGTCACGGGTCACATAACTGAATCGTTTCAATCGGATTTGGTGCTGTTTGTCAAGTTCAGCTTTTTCTATAGAGGTATGATAATAAAACATTATTTAGAAAATAATCATAGCCATCACCAACAAAAATGTGTAAAGACAGCATATTCCCTTGCCCGCCAAATAAGGCAATATACGGTATTTGACCTAATTAGCACTCCTCCACAAATGATTAACCCCATGAGAACTACCTGCCGATTGGCCAAAAAGAAGTTTTCATTATCAGTTGGACCAATCAGCAATATTGTTAGAATAATTTCACCACACAAAAAATGGGGTGAATTATTTGCAAAGCTCCATTCTGATTGGTCATTGAAGGGGAGATATCATGTAATTGACCAATCAGAGGCAATGTTAGTATGGTAGGTAGTGCTCATGATGTTAACTGTCCCCCAGTGGAATTTTCAAGTGAACTGTCTGAGTGCCCCCTATCAATGTGCTTATTAAAGTTCTACATTCTGTCAAATGTGTAAAATAAAATGAGCTTTTACACAAGGGGTTGCTAACCCATGGACTGCAGGCCACATGCTAAAACTTTAGTAGGGCTAATTTCACCATTTTAATACCCATCCCCCACATGACTTGCCCCTGCTAAGGCACCAATTAGGTTATTAAAAATGGTACTGCAAATAAAAAATAATGAACAAAAAAATTCACAGTTCAAAAAATTCAAAATTTTTACAGGTCTCACCATTGTCAATGTCAAGATGTTTATGATGGAACAGGATTATTTCACTTCGTAGCTGAACCAAAAGTGAGATGAATATCATATTTTCTTGTAGACCTATTTTTAAGCTGATTATGTTTTGTTTGCATTTTTAGAAAATTATGCAAAATCCTGACCCTTACACTACATGCCTCTGTATTAATCTTACCTATATGGTAATAGTAACCAGTGATGACAACTGCTGCAAAAAGCAATGCTGCTATCACACCTTTTTGTTTGTTCCTCATTATGCTGAAAAAGAAAATATACAGAACCATTATATTGTGTATAAATCCAGGCCCATAGCCAGGATTTTTTTTTTTTTTGGGGGGCTGATTTTGAAAAAGTGGACTTTTTTTTTCAAAATTTGGACCTTTTTTGACTGGGGCATAAAAACCTCTATTTTTTCACTCACTATGCTCGCAAATGGGACTTTTTGTGTCAAAAAGGCATAAAAACATCTATTTTTGTGTTCACTTCACTCGCAAAATGGGACTTTTTGGGCCTTTGGCATTTACGGGCCTGTGTAAATCACATACCATAAAATCTGGAATGAAGAATTGATCAGCTAAAGCAGGTGGTAAACAGAAACACAACCTAAATCATACTACATTGTATCTCAGACTATCACTATAATAATGCATCATTTAATACTACATGACATGTTAAAGGGGGGTAACCCTATCGGTTTAGGATATGGATTCTCTTCAAACTTACATACAATGTCAAATATTGTCCCCTTTATCCATCTATGTGAGAAAACGGAACAATTTCAGCATAAATGTGAATAATTAGCATATTAGCAAGCCAATACACTGGTGCAGCGTGAATTGCATTCTGGTCAGGCATCCCGAAACAACGGCGGCGCATGTCCCGGTGGAAACAGGAAGTGTTCGAAAAGGCACTGAAAACCGGCTCGCCCCTGTACACTTTTATACCCTCTATTCATACTGATTAATCTTAAAAAACATTACGTATCACTGCGCTCATTATCTTTCTTGACAAGATAGCCCATGCTGTATTTACTTAAGCTTAATTATTTCTTTATTTTTAGCTATATGATGCACATTTTCACATATTTATGATTTTTCTTTGTTTTATTTTTAAACTAATTTTTTAATGGGGGAGGTGCTCTCATAATTTTTTTCATATTCCTCGTATCATGCTTGACAATATAGGTCATGTTTCCTTATTTATTTCGCCTCTTATGTATTTCTTTATTTTTGTTTTTTGTTTTATATCATTATAGCGCCATCTATAGTTTGACATTAGGGGCCTATTTGATGTATTTTTTGCGGACAATTGGTACTGGGGTGAAGTCTTCCGAATCTATTCCGATTTCATTCTATGACTACCCAAAACTCCCGTGTCGTGTAAAATGCGAACAACTGGTAACCTGTAAAAACCGCTGTGTTTCATGATTTCTCTGGAAATACATCGACTTGGAGCGTCAAATTTCAGGATAGTAATGAGAAAAATAGTATCTATTATGTGATACCAAAACCTCAAAAACAATAAAAAAAATCGGGGGGATGATGCTGTCGATCGGGTTACGGACCTTTAATGGATATACCAGGGTTCTCAATAGGGGGCAAGATCTGGCCCGTCGACCAATTGTGCACCGTTGCAATTTTTTGGCCCTCTAACAGCTATGGAGGGACATTTGGAGAGTTTAAATATGGTGAGTTGTCATTTGGAGAGTTCAAGTACATGTGAGTTGTCACCTTAGCATAAAATTATTGGAAGAGTTTGTTTGGTAAAGTTGGGGTGTGCTACTGCTCTGCAGTATATTGGGAATATTTGTACTTTGAAGGGGGAAGGGGTATTTCCCAGGTTATTTGTAAAGGTCAAATATGTTCAAGAATTGGAATTATGTTTTTATTTGGAGGGTGAGGGGAGACCGCAAAGTTTTTAGCTATTGAATAATTATGATTGGTTTAAATTTAGGGTTCAGGATCAGGATCTCCCCCCAAAGACCAGCCTAGGAAGCAGCAGCAATAAGAGCTATGCTGCACTTGCGGGAAAAATAATTACTATGGATCACAATATACATTGATTGTCAAATAACATCACAATGTTATTTATGTTAATGAAAAGAAGGCATTTCATAGCTGAAAACATCAAAAAAACAAGGAGCTACATCATCTCTGCAGTCATCACAATTCAAAATGACAGTTGGAAATATATTCCCATAATGCACCATTTGACCCTGAGGTCATATTGCTAAATATTTTATATTGCTAATTTTATATTGCTTATAATACTAGTTGTTAACAGTATATTGTTTGAAATGTTGATATCAATTGTGTATTTAGATTTATACTGCTAATGGACATTGATGCAGTTAAGGGGGTACTACACCCATATGGTAAATTTGTGACTATTTTTGCAATTTTCTCAAAAAATAATTATACACTGGTAACAAAAGTTATGTATATTATTAGGGGCAAGATATCCAATTACTACACTGAAATTTCAGTGACTCAAGACAAGCGGTTCAGTATATATGATAAGAAATGAGGTACATCCTAGTGGTACCTTATTTCTGATCATAAATAACAAACCGCTTGTCTTGGGTCACTGAAATTCAATGTAGTAATTGATACTGTGTTATTGGTTTTGAAAAAATGCAAAAATAGACACAAATTTATCGAGGGGTGTAGTACCCCTTAACAATATATTGCCTAAAATATTTATATTGCTAGTTAGTTGATTTAATATAAGCAATATGCTTCAACACTGCTTGTGGTATTGCTAAAATAAAGCATATTTTGTTTATTGCTTATGATATTGCTTAAATAATGCTTAATAAGGCTTCAGCATTGGTAAGGGATCTACTGTATGTTATGACCTGCATCCGTTTGGCATTTTTTTAGCTGCCCTTGGAGTTTGGCATGAAAAGTCTCGGATAAGGCCTACCGTAGTTGCAGAAGCGATGTAAGCGCGATGTGGAGATTTAGTAGGCCTCACGGGTCCCAGTGTGTGACTCGCCACTTACCGCGCGTGTTGGACACCGCATGCATTTGACGCGTATCTTGTCATGACCTGGCCCGTAAGGTTATTGACCTTTTAAACAACCTCTTGGCAACCGACCCTTTTTTTTGTTATTTCCATAGTGATTGAATAGTTTTGCAAAAACGAATGTCCGATGAAATAATGGTAATATGTACACGATCAATATACCACTAAATCAAAGTCGAAAGTCTAGGCAATTCGGAGAACACTTGCGCACAAGATGGGGCAATCTTCCTTTTATTTATATAGTTTAATTACCATTTTGTCTGTCTATGGAAAATACTCACTTTAACGGTTTGCGCAGGTCAGATATTTGAAAAATTTCTTCAAAATTTCATCAAAGGTATATAAAATTGGTACCCACCTTTAATATTGTGCTTGCTAAATCAAGACTCGGTTGAAACAAAATTAAGGATCAAATGCATTTTAGTGTCCAAAAAGGCAAAATTATCGTCAAAGTTCTGCCGAATTCTCCACCCTTGCGAAGAGTGCAGAATTGGAATCGGGAATAAAAATATCTGATCTTTGCGATCAAAAACACAAAATTACATGACATACTACTAGTTCATTGGCAAAAGACATTATTGCCAAACAATATAAAACAGAACATTTGATGTCAACTTGTCAAAATATTGAAGAAATGTGCTCCCTAAACTTGTGGCGAGTAGGCAAAATAATTCCCATTCAAACGCATGGGAAACTGAAAGTGCATAACACAGACTAACCCCCTCTCGGCTTGCCAAAATTGCTTCCCCCCCTTTTGGCTCGCCAAAAATTCTTGCCCCCCCAATTTTACCCCTCCCCTCATGGCTCATAATTATTGCACAGTCCCTTATTATGTGCAGAAGTTCTGAAGCGAAACTCAGTGAATTCTGATTCTGATGACCAAAGAGAAGACCATCTTCTACTTAGTCCATGTTTTCTGTGCAGTTCAATTGATCGACTCTCAAGTCTTCCTGTCTTCATTCTTTCCGAGAACTTCAGTTCTAGAGACTGGAATTCACTCAAACTGGAGCCAGCACAGCAGCCATCCCTTAATGCCTTCAAAGCGGCATTGAAGGGCAGCCTCAACTAGACACCACAAAACCAAGCTTTTTAACTGCACTCACCTGTAAATAACTGCACCTGTAATTTGAGAATGCGTCCATGAGGACGTGCGCGTGCTACCACTTGCAGTGTGAAATCTTCAGTACCTGAAGTCTACACTTTATACATGTATAGGAAGAAGAAGTCAGCAGTGCACTGCACTGATGATGGATGACGTGGAATTCGCTGCAGATTGCATGACATTTTACATAATACAAGGCATGCCTAATAACAGTATTTTAAGTTTATACGAAAATGATATCTAGCCTACATTTACCTGTCTTCATACCAAAATCCCTGGGCAAAATCTTCACTCGCATCTCTCTATAACGTGCACTGTATTCTTCAATGGGTACCGTATCTCTATGGTTCTAAGTAGATAGCCCAATTCTTTGCACGCTCCTCAACGGTGAGAAATGTTTACATACGCTATATTTGGTACCAGCAAAACGTGGTGCAACAGGTGGATTTCACCTTTGAACTTTCACCTGTTTCAAGAAAAGTTTATTCGGCCATAAATGTTTGAAATTGTGTTTAATGTATTCATTGTGAGAATTTGTGACTCGTATTCCCGCTCGTATTTCAGGTTTTCCATTAAAAAATAGTCTTGGTATTTTACCACGCATTGCTATTCGCAATTAAAATGGTTTCGAGTTTTGCGTTACAAATTTTGACTTTGGCTGTGGATGATGGAAAAATTACCAAATTGGACCTTATTGGGACCCTAATTTAAGATTCAAAATCCTGGGTTCAAAACGAGCCTTTAAATGTTAAAAGGGCATTTCGTGATCCACAGCATCATCCCCCCACTATAAAAAAAAAAAAAGTTGAGATTTTTATATCACTGGAAACCCTGGCTACATAATGTTTATATACAAAAAAAAAATCTTGCAGATTAATTCGTTTAGCAAAGATATCGTGAAATTTTAATTTCGTTCTGGTATACCAGAACGAAATAATTTCGTTCTGGTATACCAAAAAATTATTATAACACATTGTAAATGAAGCAGTGTAATACACATAATCATGCATTTAACTCGCAAACGTAAAATCGGAATCAACTGAAATTTTCGGAATAAGCTTTTTTCGTTTTTTTCTACTGAAAAATGTCATAAAAAGAGGATGCTAGGATCACGAAATACTCCTTTAAATGGACCATAAGTGTTTGCATCTAAACCATTTGGAATGATATGTGAGTTGTTCATACCTAATTTTAGAGCTTTTGGACATAGTCAAAGTCATAATACGCAAAACTCGCATTTTTCTTCTGACCTCGGACGTAGGCTATGACAATAATTCCAAAATGTAACACACTACAGAGCTGTTTTTCCGTGTCATTTTGTTCAGAATTTTAATAGCAACATGTAGATCTATACCAAGTAAAATAAGATAACTTCATATTTGAAAAAAAAAATGATATTAAGAAAAATATCACCTAACCCATTATCTTTTCCAGGTGAAAAGTATTGTCGTTCGTAAAATTAAAAAAATAAAATAAAATAAATAAATAAATAAATAAATAAATAAATAAATAAATAAATAAATAAATAAATAAATAAATAAATAAATAAATAAATAAATAAATAAATAAATAAATAAATAAATAAATAAATAAATAAATAAACAAACAAACAAACAAACAAACTGAAATGTTGGTATTATGAACTTATTATGGCCAATACCTCCCCTTATTACAAGTTCAGACTTATTTTGGCCTCATACCGGTATATATCCCTTAATTTTGAGTTTAAGTTTTTTACCGTGCAATTTTGGCTCAATTTTGAGAATTTTTGATAGTATTTGTTTGTAGTATATCAAATGGGAACAAAAGACGTTCATTGTCATCAGATTCAGTTTCTAAAATATCACGGTATCGTTAACTTTAAAGTCCGATTCTGTGATGCCAGCAAAAGTGTAAAAAACTTACCCAAAAGTCACGAAACCATAAGTCATTAACATTGGCATTAGACACGTTAGGTAGGCCTATAATTGAAATAAAAAAATTGGCAAAAAACGAGAACAGAAAACAGCGGTATTGACAAAGTTGAAACCCCTTCTCTAAGCAATTATGTGCCTATATAGATGTCTTATTTTGTCTTTAATACAAGATTTTCAGCTTCCGCTAACAGGCTATGTTGCACATGACACTTACAAAGATGCCAAAATCTGACTTTTGATGATATGAGACTTTTTAAGTCTCACTTTGGACACCAACGCGAGTCAGGTCTTGAATCCACTTGCTGAAGTACTACGGCTGCTACACTTTACAAAAAAAATACCTTCATGTGATCGAAAGCGGTATCATCATACTTTGTAATTTACGCCCTAGTAACTTACGGGGATTACGTAATCAAGGTTCAAGTTCAAGTGACGGCTAGGTTAAATAAAATGCTGTCTTAGGTAGATAGCAGCTCACTTGAAGTTGAAGGCGTGGTTGAAATTGAAGCTAATTGATGTAGTGCGGCATGAATGAGCGCAGTTTGATAATTGCTGTCTTATGAAGATAGCAGCCTAAAAAACTTATGATCGTTTTTATAGGCTATATTGATATCTAAATTATAAATTACTTGTTGCTCGTGTGGTGGTTGAGCTGAGGTCACTAAACATATTAATACTTGTGGTCAATACAATGAAATTTATTTAAACTAAAGGTCAGTGACAGGACAAACAAAGTTAAGCAAATATTAAGCCACGTTGAGACTGATGACGGTCACCATCACCAGCCTTGTTTCGATATAAATTTGTGACAAATTTGTGTATCTCAATCAATACTACTATCATGTAAACATGGTTAACAGATGATAATTTTTTCCAAAATAAACAGTGAGTTTCCGGTTTTTGCAGTACAAATATATCCGGGTGTAATTTGCGAAGAATACCAGGACAAAAATATTGCATGACCTTTGGAATCGGATGGATAGTGTTGGGAAAAATGCTTACATAACTGCATGTTGGTTACGATCCGACAATTAATATAATAATCATTTGTGCTTTGCAGCTTTTTCAGGAAATAAGTGTACAATATTTACCTTTTAATTTTGTATTTTAGGAATCCGGTCGAGTTTCCGCGTGAACCAGTCCATGTTTGCGATGACCTGCAACGCTGGCACTCATTGGGACGTCGACTTTGCCCTTTGCCTCGGATAAATACAAGGTAAATATTGCTAACCATTGAACCTCTACGAGAAAACGATTATTCAAAATTGTTCAAGCAAAGACATCGTAATAATAAGCTGATCGCAAATAGAGAATGTTTTCCAAGCACGTTGCGTTGGCCATTCTGTATAGCCTAAAATGGTAAACACTAAAAGGTGAATATGGTATTGAACGGGTTTAATTGATTTCTGGAAAGTAATGGCATGGTTTTGAAATATGTGACTATTTTACCTATTGATTGTTCTCATTTAGTCTTTCGAGGTGCATGGATGGCATCATGATGTAAGGGCATACTACAGGTAGGTCGATCGTATAGCCGAGATATATATAAGTAATATTAATCATGTTAATTGTACAATTAAGGCCCGGTGCATACATGTACTGCCTGAGCATGCTGAATACACGGTATGATTGTATTAGGGGGCATTACCCCCAAAATATCAGTTGAGTTCCGATTTGCATCAGTGCGAGTTATGCTTGATTTATCACATTGCCTGTTGCATAGTATTTTTTTGGGATCGACCTGAGAGCACACCAGACAACCAAATGACATTTTACGATACGAGAAATGTCCTTCTGGTTAATTATGGTGTGTCTGATGTGGCAAAAATACTGTGCAAAGATGGGTTAGGCCTACAGCGGAGACAAAGCCCATAACAGAACGTAGTGGTCGATTCATGAAGCTTGTGAAAGCGGGAAAACCTCTGAAAACCTTTAAATTTAGCAAATAGGCGAGGTCTGCTTGTTTTCTGTAGACAAGGGATAGTCTTCAGTGAACGGCTCTTTTCAGAGCCACCAAAACCTTTAAAATTAGCAGATAGGCGAGATCTGATTGTTCTCAGTTGACAAGGGACAGTCTTTAGTGAACGGCTCTTTTCAGAGCCATAGGCACTGGGCGGTCTACATGTCTCATTCTTAGGTACTTTGTCCTGAAGAAGTCAGAGCTACTCCTGACAAAAGCTTGATATAGTTCTAAACTTGTCCGATGGCGAACCCGCTAAAAACCCACTAATTGTTATGAATTCCCGTCGTAACTTGCCTATCCCACAATTTCCATGGTGAACATATTGGTGAAAGTGCCTATAAATTGTCATATTGGTAAAAGTGCTTTTAAATTGTCATATGCAATGAGGCTTATGACAATTTCACCATGTTCACTCGGTCAATAATTTATTATGTGCACGTCGTCCATCATGTCCATATATGATACAGCGATATGAGAAATCCTCTCAAGTATCAGAGTGGAACAATACATTGGTTACCACAACCAGGTATTCGAATATAGCAAACAGAAAATACACTGAAAAATAAGAAAGAAAACGAATTTAGATATGGAATAATAATAACATTTATTAAGGGCACCTAGACAGGTGGGGCTGTTAGTCTTAATTACCAATTATACCAATTTTGGGAAAGTCTTTGCAAATTTAGTTTAAAACTATTTAAAATTGACACTTTTTTGAGAAAATTTGGAACTTGAAAAATCCTTTCTTAAACCAAATTTTCATGAAATTTATTGCCTTAAATAAACAAAAAAGTTACTAAAAATGAATCCCGAATTCTAAACGTAATGGCTAAAGATGCACTCGAATCTGTATTCATGTACCCTTAATATTTCTACCAGACCCCCCACAGTGTCATCGCCCCGATATCTTCATGGCAGAAAATGCCATGGTAGGTTGAATCCACAGCCACGCATGGCATTGTGTTACCACCTGTTTAATAGTTTTTTAATGCGCCATAGTGGGCTGAAGCATGGAGCTATTATAAGATGGAGAGGAAATAGATTACGTAACGCATTGAAACCTTGTGCCGATTTGAAATCTGACAAGCTATTCATCGAAAGGTACCTTTTGTTTGGGACAAAGGGCTTCCACCATTAAATCGGTAAGCTGACCCGACAGTGTATTAACGCTTTACCTAGCAGGCTACTGTCAATAAGTGATCAAATGCAAGTCGCGTGAAAGCGAAAAGTACCTATTGTTATACATAAACCCAAGGGTGTGATTGAGTAGCCGTAAGCACAAAAGGCACACATTAGCCGCTAATGCATAGTTCGTTGTCACCCCACTGACATTAGGTGCTTCATTTAAATAAATTGAATGCGCCTGCTGAATGATTACACATCATGGCTGCCATGTCTATAATGGTATTAAATAGCTACGTCCCGGGAGCTACGTATGCATGTAACATATAATAAGTATACCGGTATAGGCCTATATAAAAGTTGTTTTACAAATTGAGATTTTATTTTATTTTATTTTAAGAAGGAGAATGTCGTCATAATCAGTGGCGTACTGAAGGGGGCAGCTCTTCTGTGAGAGGTCTTGGGAGGGATGAGGTTGAAGGAGGGATATGAAGAATGAGAGGGGACTGGAGGAAGAGAGAAAGAGGAAGAAATAAAGAGAAATAAATAAATAGACGTAAATAAATAGAAAGGTGAGGAAAATGATAGGAATGAGAGGGGACAAAACGTAAGAGGGGATGGAGAAGGGAAGGTAGATGAGGGAGTGATACTTTAGCAAGTACAGAGAAAGGAAAAGAAATGAATGACAAATAATTAATGTAGGCCTTATAATAATTATTATAGAAACTAAACACAGCCCCCCCCCCACCCCCACACACACACACACACACACACACACCCCCACACCCCCGGCCTAACACTAACAGCACTATAGGCAGCCATTCGATGATGCCAATGCCTTTATGCGTTACGTATTTAAAACGCCCAGTCAGATGTATTTTACACCAGCCAAGCACAAGTCACCCAATTTCGAAAATTGGACGTTGAATGTACACTCTCATGAATATTGATTGGCAACATTTTCCAATATGTCAGCGCTCAAATCGGACACAATAGAACAATAGACCATTCAGTACGTTGGGCTGAAGGACATCCGACTAAGGCTAATGGCATTAGCCTGTGACTAACCTCTGGATGTACGGTCAGCGAGCATACATTCGCCATTGTCATCTGCTTATAGACTGCCTCTACTATACGCTGGCGAAGTTACGTAATTAATCGGATTAATTTCCATAGCAATAGGTGAAAACAATTTTGAACATATCGCGCTTCACTACAAGTAGGAGCGTGTTTATAGTGAGCCAGATTATCCGGTATTTAGCGTATAAGTACATCTTATACGGTATTGGTCGCCACTATAAACAGACCAATAGCGCTATTTGCCGCACATATTATACGGAACTGATATCCTTCGATATCGATGGATATTGCCGTATATTCATTCCGTATTCGTCCACTATAAACAGACAGGGATTAACGATGCCGTTATTCAAGGAAGTGGAGCAGGGTAATTTAACTCTTCGAGCTCAAATTTACCACTGTAATAACACATCACCAACAAATATGGTACGGTAATGTGGTAATAATGTTTAAAAAAATAGCCGGTGTCGTTTCGACGGCAAACTATTTGAAACTGGCACCATATTTGTGTCTCCCACATTGCATTGCGGTGACCTCGAACACAACGAGTTCAACCACCTCGGATTCAGAATAGCGCTATTGGTTGTCACTATAAACAGCCGAGATAACGGATAAGTCACATTCCATTCTAATCCTATATGCGTATAAGGATACCGTATAAATACCGTACACCACTATAAACACGCTCTAGGTTACACTCATCACCTGTGTATGTCTGTAATTGTAGACCGAATACAATACTGGCCTTTTCAAAGATACTAATTCTACAGGTGCAAGTGATCAGCATGATATGGTTCAATGCAGAGGTACCACGTGAACGTATCAGTGCAGCGCGGTATATTCAAAAATTGTTTTCACCTATTGCTATGGTAGTTAATCCGATTATTACGTAACTTCGCCAGCGTATAGTCTCCTACACGGGCTCCTACACAGCCACTTTGTGTCAGTCAGTCTGACACTCGTCGATCCTGTATGTTCGTGATAGCCACGTATACAGTCTGGCCCGAGACTACCTCCACGAGGGTCTACGCTGCGCTATTTAAAATCTTGAATTTTGGTCACTTTTTCAGCTCAAGACGCAAGCTACTCTCTCAAAGCGCAAACTAACGACTATCATATCTGTTCAAAATATATATTCAAGTGCAAGGAACCACATGAGATATTCATCATTTTCCACCCCGGTATCCAAAGATTTATCGTCTGAATATCAATCGTGCATATATCACATATTTACGTGTATCGATCCCGTGTATTCATTTCAGTGTCTCTGGTTGAATAATGTAATTATTAACCGGGCGATGTCGGTGTGCCCCCTTCATCCGGTCCTGGAGCTATACATGTACCCTCTACAGTCAGTTGCGTAGGGCAGGCGGGGGAAATCCATTACAAACTTTTCATAGATAAAATGGGTAAGAGCAAAATGTGTCAATAAAAGATTAAAAATGGGACGAAAATGTGAAAAATCGGACGCAAATAGGGTAAAGATCGAGCTAGGACGAAAATTTGAACAACCGAGACAAAAAATTGACAAATGGGCAAGAAAATTTGGCTTTGCACCCCGCCCCCTCCATACACACACAAATAAATGTTCGTTTATGTTCAAGAATCAATCTCACCTCCCGGTTCGCATCTATTCTGATGTCGGAAGAAGAAACTGATATACGGAGATCAGGAACACAAGGATATTCATGATGCAGAAAAACATCTTGCGTTGCAACGCATCTTTTCTCTGTTAAACAGTCCAAGTTCTTTTCATGCGGTTACGTGTAGGCCCTATACGCATTGAGTCATGCTGTCTACTGAAGATAACTAGACATAATTATGTAATGAATAATTAATATGACCAATTCCTGACGAATAATGAAGTTCATATGACATTCCGTTGTTGAATTATAAGTCCAAAACGCAATTTAGATGAAATATTTTGCAGTTTAAAGCCTAATATGAAATAATTATGTGTAATTTAGCAGGGGATGTTTTCAGTGACCACTACCTGAATAAACTAATTTCTTTATCACCAATTTTATTACCTAGCTGGGGGGTGTAAACCCCCTGCTAGGTAGTGTAATGCTCTCCGAATCGTCTTTCTTCTGCCAACAAACTTCAAAATGCTTCTTCTCCTACATGTTACACCCTACAATTACGTAACTTGCACATATGTATCGGCTATGTCCAGTGCCCATAGTGTCTAAACAGAATTGGGGTCAAAGGTCATTAAGGGGAATTTAACCAAATACCTTCAAAATGCTTCTTCTACCACATATTATATAGTAGGCATGATGTCATTTGCATATGCATCGGCTATACTACACGCCTATAACTTGCATACAGAATTGGGGTCAAAGGTCATTAAAGGGGTAAAATCTTACAATTGCATTATCTGGACATCTGTAAGGGGTATGGGCTCAAACTCGGTGACAACAAATCTCATGACCAGGGGACCATTTTGCAGGGGTCAGGTCAAAGGTCATGCAGAGGTCAAATTTTAGAAATGCATTTCCTAG
Organism: Amphiura filiformis; assembly: GCF_039555335.1. Taxonomy (NCBI): domain Eukaryota; kingdom Metazoa; phylum Echinodermata; class Ophiuroidea; order Amphilepidida; family Amphiuridae; genus Amphiura; species Amphiura filiformis. Next base: position 40,668,746 of record NC_092634.1, read on the forward strand.
ACATCTGTAAGGGGTATGGGGCTCAAACTTGGTGACAACAAACTTAATGATCAGGGGAACACTTTGCAGGGATCAGGTCAAAGGTTATATGGGGTCAAATCTTATAATTTCATTTTCTGGATATCTGTAAGGGGTTTGTGGCTCAAACTCAGTGACAACAAATCTCATGAACAGGGGAACATTTTGCAGAGGTCAGGGCAAAGGTCATACAGAGGTCAAATCTTAGAAATGAATTTTCTGGACATCTATAAGGCGTACGGGGCTCAAACTCGGTGACAACAAACTAGATGAACAGGGGAACATTTTGGAACATTTTGTAGGGGTCAGGTTAAAGGTCATCTGGGGTCAAATCTTAAAATAGCATTTTCTGAACATCTGTAAGAAGTACGGGACTCAAACTCGGTGACAACAAACCTCATGACCAGGGGAACATTTTGCAGGGGTCAGAAACCTCCACAACACCAACACGCCCCAGCTAGGTTTGTGGTCTATGACCACCATTTGCCACTAGTTATCATTCTAATCGAACTTGGGTTAATTCATTGCGTTAAAATAATTTCATGAATACTCAAACAAGCGATGACGTTCTGTGAGGTGATTCATTGACTACATGATCCCCACTATTTTGTGAAACGGTTTGTTTCCAAACTATGCACAGGTACATCGCGGGAGACTACATGGATTTGTGTATAAAAGAACATAGGCCATGAAAAGAAAGAGGTAACCTACATTTAATTCAGTTGCCTGCGAAATCAAACATTTATTCTTTTTTCGCGTGATAATAATAGTAGACCTCCCGGGTAGGCCTAATGTAAAGATATGCAATTGGAAAAAATCTTGGGTGAAAAACATAATTTTGTGATAAACAGAATGTTTGATTGTTGCCATTTTAAAGTTACACTACAGGGTGTAACAATAAAATTTGTACAATTGCATTTTGACTTCTCAGGGAAAAACTAAAGAAGTTATGGCAAAAATATTATGTGCACTTTAATCAGTAATATATTGGCTAAAAGAAGACGTTTAGTTGGTTTCTTTACTAACTTGGGTTCAAAAGTTATGTCCGATTATTTAAATCGTCCAGAATACGTGTTGGGCCACTTTTGCCATGTTTGCGCATATCAAGTTTGCACCGCGTAGATATGCTTATCGTGCATTAAAGAACTGACAAAAACTAATTATAAGTGATGTTTCTTCATATAATTACATGAACTTAATAATAATATGATGTTTCTTTAAAATCTATAAATGAAGTCTTGAAATTTCTTTCAAATTAAGATAAAGTACATTAATTTCTAATAGTAATATCCCTAAGATATACCATTGATAAAACTGAGAACAGTTTTTGCATCCATATTAAGTACAAAACAAGAGTTTGGAAAATGAGCTATAAACAATCCATGTGCTATCGAATGTCACAACCATAAAAATACGCCCTTCCAACGTGAATTGGGGTTGAAGTTGTTGAGATGCAGCCACGATTTCTAGTAAATGAGGTTGTTATGTCAGTGCTTAGTAAAGTTAGTTTTGACTTTCAAAAACTCCAGGATTATGTAATCATTTCTACCACTTCGAATAACCCATTGTTTAAAACTACCTAAGAGCACCGTCCAACTGGTCCATGGTTCAACTCTATTCAGTCACTTTTGTAACACTTAGACAAAAGTGGCCCAAGCGGTTTTAAGACTAGGTTACATAATTTGCCATATATTCACTTGTATACCATCGGTTTTATTGGAACAAAGCTTATCTGGTGGCTAAAGAAATTATCTTGATAGGCATATAAATATCAAACCAAAAAATAAGTGGCATACTTGTGTCATTCTATTTTCAAAATTGTACAAATTTTATTGTTACACCCTGTATATGTATCGGTAAAATAATCAATGTTAATCGCGCGACCAGGCGCAATTAGGCAGTGTTAAGGGGGTACTACACCCGTCGATAAATTTGTGTCTATTTTTGCATTTTTCTCAAAAACTAATAACACAGTGGTAACAAAAGTTAGGTATATTATAGGGGCAAGGAATCCAATTACTACACTGGAATTTCAGTGACCCAAGATAAGCGGTTCGTTGCTTATGATAAGAAATAAGGTACCGCTATGATGTACCTCATTTCCTATCATATTATACTGAACCGCTTGTCTTGAGGCACTGAAAATTCAGTGTAGTAATTGGATTCCTTGCCCCAATAATATACGTAACTTTTGTTACTAGTGTGTTATTATTTTTGAGAAAAATGCAAAAATAGTCACAAATTTACCACAGGGTGTAGTACCCCTTAAACAAACTTATGTTTATTGATAATATTCAACACATTGCATTTTCATTAAAATCTATGTTGAAATTGACAAATAAAGAGGATAAAAGTGCAAAATCGCACCACCTCATCTTGTGCGGTTATTTCTACATGGATCTTGTTGTCTTATCACTATTGATCCAAATCTTGCAATCTCATCTTCTCGTCCCTGGGAATAGAGTCGACTTGACGAGATGCAGGCTCTTGTCATCGATCGCATTTTCTCTCCCTTTGGAATTTGACTTTTCGAGATCCTGGCTCTTGTCATCTCATCTTCGCGTCCCTAGGAAGTTGATGGGACGAGATCCAAATCTTGTCATCTCATCTTCTTGTCCCTAGGAGGTTGAATTTACAAGATCCAAATCTTGTCATCTCATCTTCTCGCCCCTGGAAAGTCGACTTGACGAGATCCATGATTTTGTCATCTCATCTTCTCGCCTCTGGAAAGTCGACTTGACGAGTTCCATGATTTTGTCATCTCATCTTCTCGTCCCTAGGAGGTTGAATTTACAAGATCCAAATCTTGTCATCTCATCTTCTCGCCCCTGGAAAGTCGACTTGATGAAATCCATGATTTTGTCATCTCATCTTCTCGCCCCTGGAAAGTTGACATGACGAGATCCATGATTTTGTCATCTCATCTTCTCGCCCCTGGAAAGTCGACTTGATGAGATCCATGATTTTGTCATCTCATCTTCTCGCCCCTGGAAAGTCAACTTGACGAGATCCATGATTTTGTCATCTCATCTTTTCGTCCCTAGGAAGTCAACTTGACGAGATCCATGATTTTGTCATCTCATCTTCTTGTCCCTGGAAAGTCGACTTGACGAGATCCACGATTTTGTCATCTCATCTTCTCGCCCCAGGAAAGTCGACTTGACGAGATCCATGATTTTGTCATCTCATCTTCTCGCCTCTGGAAAGTCGACTTGACGAGATCCACGATTTTGTCATCTCATCTTCACGCCCCTAGGAAGTCAACTTGACGAGATCCATGATTTTGTCATCTCATCTTCTCGCCCCTGGAAAGTCGGCTTGACGAGATCCATGATTTTGTCATCTCATCTTCTCGCCTTAAGTTGACTTACAAGATCCAAATCTGGTCATCTCATCTTCTCGTCCCTAGGAAGTCGACTTGACGAGGCCAGGGATCTTGTCACCTCATCTTCTCGCCCCTAGGAAGTCGACTTGACGAGGCCCAGAATCTTACATGTATCATCTCATCTTGTCGTATAGGAAGTCGTTTGAACGTGAGACAAACAACAAAGAATTAATTACAAAGAAAAAGTTGTTTCTTAGTGCTAAACCATTTTGTTCTTTTTAATTTCCAGGTACGTCTAAGGAATATTCCTGCACCAACATGTAGCTGGGATAACGGGAAGATAAGACAACGGAAGAAGAGCTGCTACATCAAAACTACACTTTATACTTACCAACTCAACATGTCAATGTCGTGAATAACGTTCTATATTCGAGTCCCAGATTTCAGCCAATCATGTTACGGTGTCTATTACGAAGGAAGAGGTCATTGGTACTATACCTCGCTGCATTTATAGTGTGCTATGTTGCCGTGTCTCTACTACTCTATACAAACCACGATACACCAAACATAGGATCTGTTGGCGAGCCAACTAATCTCAAAAACCCGCCTCCTCCACACCTTCGGTCTTCCAGAACGTTACTACAACGTATAGAGAATAAAGGCGCCAATTTATTGCGGCGAATTAAAATTCAAACTGGACTTTCCGACACGTGGTGTGACACCGTGGTACAGACGAATGACTTGCCACAAGTTGGCAACGGATGTTATTTACGAAATAAATTAATTTGTAATGGCATGCCGACTATTCACTCGGCATTTGCCGATATGACCGATAATCAAGTTGTATTTGTTGGTATTAAATATAAAAATGATAGTTGGCACAAAGAACAATATTTTTGTGACTTTGGCGACAACATTGTAACAACTACAGATCCTATTGTTGACGACAATTTAAGTTTTGGTGGTCAACCTCAATATAATATGATCATCACGTGTCCCATTCCAGCTCGAGTATTAGCATATTTACATAAACATGAGATAACGACTGTATCGCTCCACCGATCTAGTGAGTTGCGTTACGCCTATGTCAACATCCCAATATGTGCTACCGCTAAAAAGAAAAAGTTCCTATCTGTGTGTACCATGGTCAAAGGCATGGACTATCTCATCCCCGATTGGTTAGTGTATTATATGTACATGGGTGTGGAACACGTTTACATATATGATAACTCACACGAATCGGACTCAACGTTACCAAGTACTTTGAAAACTTTTATAGATATCGGCTTTGTAACGATAGTACCGTGGTCGCACACACACACCCCATGGAAAACATACTTAGAAGTTCAGATAGCGCATGAGAATGATTGTATGTGGCGACATAGACACGATTCCTATTGGATGGTCAAAGTTGACGTCGATGAATTCATTCAACCGATGAACCAATCAAAACCAAAGATTATCGACTATCTGACAGATCCATCATACAATCATTTGGCAGCTGTGCGCATGCGTAATTGGTTTTTCGCCAGGCCGTGGAATGCGTCCGATGAAGAGAAAAATGCTTTGACAGTTTTTGAAAGGAACACGTGGCGGCAACCTGAACCGACACTTGAAAATCGCGGCAGAGATAAAAGTATTGCGCGACCAATCAACATTCATCATTATAAAATCCACGGTGTCAAACTTGGAGGAGAGACGTACTCATTAGATCCGTATACTGATCTGCGATTAGTGCATTACAGAACAGATAATCCAAGACACCCTCGTTTTCGTATCCATCAGTTTATCAGAGACCAAAGTATGGTGACGCAATGGAAAGAAATTGAAAAATGGTTTGCAAAATATCAACAGAATGTGAATTCTTAGCGATTGAAATTCGTGTCAAGAATTAGGGAGCTTTCACGTGATGGTTTTATGTGCGATACTGTTTTTTACAGTGCATCTCCCACTGGACTACGTGGACGTCTCGAGTCTACATAATGATATTATCATCTGTCCGGGATAATTTATCGCATAATAACGAATACGAGACTACTATAATAAACCGTCCCTCTACTACGTATTATAACCCGTGAAGCTTACGCGATTTGCCGAACACGGGAAGCGCCATTATTCACTCATTGCACGGTTCCGCCATATACAAGGAGAGCCTCGATATGGCAGCATTCATGAATGGGAATTGAACCAGTCATATAACATTGCGTAAAGCCCGGGCGTAAAGTCACGTAATACTTCCTTTCATGCATATTGCCAGTTCGAGGCTCTCCTCGCATATGGCGGAACCGCGCAATAGAGGGTATGCAATACGACGTCACTCATGACAGAGTCATCCTCATTTAAATAAAATTCTGTCCTCCATAAGGTACCACAGGGCAATTCGCATGATCCTACAATAAAACAGGTAACAGGTATAAATGGTTGTGGAATCGATCTAGAGACCTGTCCCTCTGTCATCTTAAGCTATCTTAGAACTGTCCTCCAACATGGATGCCATTTCAATAATTGATATACCGTTCCAGTTGATTTATTGCATACACTCTATAGGCGAATACTCGCTTTGTACTGCAGAGAAGTTGATAATGTCGCCCTCTATAGTCATTATAATACAAATGGACCGGCTTATGGTCATCTGTTATTCGTCAGTGTGCAGTCCACGACGATGTGGCCATTTTCACCTGATTCGTCTCAGATTTTCACGCTCCTATTTGAACTCGCATCTAGTCTCCATTTCATTAAAGGATATTTAGTTCAATATTATTTTATTTATTAATACTGCAGTTCATGGTATCATTGGAATGTGGAAACCATTCAACAGTTCTAGAAGTGTTTCAGTATTATTGAATATGTTAAATTTTATTTTAACCGATGTTGCGTAATATACGGTTATACCGATATTCAGTATTCCTAAAATTACAGGGTGTGTGCGGTGTATTTGATAAATCTATCTTGATAATTTATACAGATCTCGTATATAGGGTATTATAAGGAACTTATTCCTTCAGAAAAACTACACAACCCCATAATTATTGATATCGACGTTTAGTATATGGGCAGAAAGACTATACAATCATGTACAGCTATTTAAAACTTGATGTTTTTCGTGTTTAAAAGGAAGATACAGAGGTCAATTATTGCTTTATGTTTTCTTTTATTATGATTTTAGGAGGTCGGACCCCTACCTAAACAGTTAGGAGATGGGTGGTCCTGACCCCGTTTTTGCCGCTTTTTTTTGCTTTGGCCTCATTCGATCAGATCGTGTCAACATTTTTACATTGATAAATTGGTGAAAACACCAGAGTCTAGTAACAATCACTATATAAGTTAACCATAGTATATCAGTACTCGAGAATCCTTGCTATAACTAAACACTCAGTGCAAAAAGACAATCAAACAAATTTACATGGTTATAATGTTTTATAATATTGTTATGCCATTGTTTTCATTTCAATAAAAAATATATGGATATTGAATATTCATTTTTTCAAGAGTTGCATTTCAAGTAGTGTAAACGGTATTGGTCCCTATTTATTTCTTGAATAATTTAAGGCGAGTGGGATAGCAGGGGCCATATTCTTCCAGTTTTATCCATTTAAGGCGTCAGGTAATAGGTATAAAGACCAAACAAACATAATTATTCTTGTTTAAGGGGGTACTACACCCCTGTGGTAAATTTGTGACTATTTTTGCATTTTTCTCAAAAATTAATAACACACTGGTAACAAAAGTTTTGTATATTATTGGGGCAAGGAATCCAATTACTACACTGATATTTCAGTGAATCAAGACAAGCGGTTCAGTAAATATGATAGGAAATGAGGTACATCCTAGCGGTACCTCATTTTCTATCACAAGTATCGAACCGCTTGTTTTGGGTCACTGAAATTCCAGTGTAGTAATTGTATTCATTGCCCATATAATATACATAACTTTGTTACCAGTGTGTTATTAATTTTTGAAAAAAATGCAAAAATAGTCACAAATTTATTGAGGGGTGTAGTACCCCCTTAAATGCCATAATATTGTAGTCTTTCAACCCTTTCACACCATCAGTTGTGTAACTTACAAAAAATCCCGCTGAAAAGTGGTTCTTTTAATTTTAGAAAATAAATAAAAAATCGCTCTGGACTTTTAGTACTGATCATACTGTAGACGATCACCATACTATTTTGTTCTGATCATAGATCATACTATAGACTAATGTGACGTCGTCATTGCCAGACAGTTTGTCTACATGTATTATGGCTATTGTTCCTTGTCCGGAATATGTTCGGGCATTATATTATGTTCAGGGGCCGTGTTTTTAAAACTCCCGCACAGTGTCGACTTCCTATTCGATAAATATAAATTTAATACTCCGTTGGTGAGCGACGGGCGACTGGTATTTCACCGAACGCAAGAAAAGGAGTTCTATCTGATTGGCTAGCAATCGATCGCTTAGGTCGCTTAGTAGTCAACTACAAACTCAAAACTGAGCATCGTATTCAATTCGATTGAAATCGATATTCTATTATTGCCGTAGATAAAGAGGGTGATAGTGTGTCAATAATGTACATTGTATTGCAGCTGGATTTTACATGCATTCTTTTATATAAATTTTTCTCAACGAGTTGAATATGATCAAAATTTTACTCAGGATTTCAAATTTTTTACCCGCAAATTGCAGTAAAACATATCCACAGCAAAATACCGGTCCTCACTAATTAGTGTATTTAATTTCCAGTTAGTGTATTTAAGATAAAACCTGACAACAAATAAAATTTTCTTGCAATAGAAATATCATATGGGATACTGATATGGTAGGCCGCAACCGCCACAACGTGGAGCTGGATATACGCGTAGCTGACTTTTTGCACCGTGGAGCCAAATTGACCAATCATGATCATGTTAGAGTTTTTCATTACTCGGAGGTAAAACTGACTAATTAAGTACCGGTACGACTTACTCATTACGTGAAGCGAATTTATTCATTAAGAATTTGCCAGACGAGCGTCACGTAGTTGCAAGATATCCTCGGTCACGAAAGTTATGATTCAAAAAGTAGTTTATGAAAAGTACGAACTGACTTATTATTAAGATGGACATGCACTCATAAGAAACTCATACAGTATTGTACATAACTATATAGCTAGGCAGAGTGGTGGTAAACTATGCACACAGTTCTGCGATCTGCAGTGTATCGCCGGGAGCTAATTTGTATAACTTGCGCGGTGTCCCTGCGGAATTCGACTCCTTCAGCAAACTGCAAACCAGTTCGGATTTACTTTATATACTAGTAGTAGGCCATACATACTGTAGTTACTGTCCGTTTTCCTATACACAATACTCAGTGCGCTCACCATTGACGCGTGACCTCTACAAATAGTGTATGTTAGAAGTATAGCCCATTGCCTAGTTGACGTCACTACTGTGTAAAAAATAACCGACCAATATTTAAAGTATTCTCTGAAATTCTAGAAAATATAGTTTTGTAACATGTCCTAAATTTTTAGCTAATTTAGGTGTTTGGAAATATTGGTACTTTTGTACCAAAAATATGAAGAAATTATTTCTAAACCGTGTTAAGTCATTAAGCTTCTCATTTTCAAGAACGCTGGTTAACAATAAGCAGACTATTGTCTCATTTCGTAAACAAAAGCCCACAGTATTGTTACCTTTCGTTCGCTTTATAATCGTTCACCCAACTGAAACTATAATACCAGCTCATTGCTCATTGCACAGGTAAAACAGACACAAGTGCAGTGTGTATTTAACCAGAGAAGATCTGATGTAACATAGTTGAGCCGTTTTCATTGAGTGTTATCTTGGTTTAATAGCTTTTAATAGGGTTTAAGTCCTTCAAAGGTCGTGGTGAGTTCTACTGTAGACATGACTGCATCATGATTATTTTAAGTCAACAACATTCAACAATATGATCACCGTGATAGTATGAGAGTATCAGTACCGTGGGTGTCAGTGATCCTGGCCTGACAGAGTAGACAAACAAACAAACAAACACGCCACACACATGACACATGCATGCAAGGTAACATTGACTATACACTAATCAAACAATGGTATTGATCCTGTACAACTGGTCGTGGTTTATTTACAATCGATTCATTTAAAATCCCCATAGTAAACATTAATTTTGGCAAGAGTTTTCTCTCTGGAACGAGGATGCATCCACTGGCTCCGCGTAATGAAAAGATCTAACATGATTGGTCAATTTAGCTCCGCGAAGCGAAAAGTATGCTACGCGTAGCAGCTCCACGTTGTGGCGGTTACGGCCAGCCATATATTGATCATACGAAAATCGTAAAACATAGAATAGAAACAGTGTGGCAGGCGCTCAAAATCTCAAATTGTATGCTTAGCCTGAGTTGCACGGCCTATCTCGAATAAAATCTCATGGGTAGTTGTTGAAAAACGTGAGGATTCATCGTACTATCACGGCAATTTTTAACACGAAGATATAGGGATGATGACGGTGTGTCCCGCCTCATCACAATAAGGCATAGGACAGTGTACTGAGCATGGAGTTCGCTCAAGCATAACTAGTAGACCAATCCCTTTTCGCCTCATTAAATATGTGTCGCATTAGGTCAGGGACGCTATTATAATAGTTTGAATCCTTTATTTGAGGTCAATAGATCGGGACCTCGGTTTTCCTCCTGCTTTCAAAATCGGTTGTCAAAACCTTCCTTCACTCAGTGGAATTTGGGGACCTGCTGAGATATTTCACTCAGTTTATTGATTATGTTCACGTCCTTCATCATGCCCATAGATGATGCAGCGATTTGAGAAATCCTTACACGTATCATAATGAAACAACACATTGGTTACCACAACCAGGTATTCGAATAGGGCAAACAGAGAATACACTGAAAAAAGAAGAAAGAGAACGAACTTAGACATGATAATGGGAGGGGGGGATAGTTTCAACTTAGGGTTGGGTGGAGATGTGCGCTGAAACAGTGGAACTCTATGACCCGATTTTAAACCTAAATATGACGAAAAAGTTATCCGAAATGACACCAATTTTGGGAAAATCTTTGCAAAAATTGACACTATTTTGAGAAAATTAAAAAAAACCTTTCTATCTTAAACCATGTCTGAAAAATGCACCCGAATCTCCCGCACATCCACGTATCATTTCTACCAGGACCCCCTCCCGGACCTGGAGCTTCTACCCTCTACAGTCTAGGGGCAGGGAATATCCACTGTACAGACGTCCGGTAGGCCTACAGACGTTTCGTGTACTGATGATAAAATGGGTAAGAGTAAAAAGTGTCGATAAAATGAATAAAAATGGGACGAAAATGTGACAAATCGGATGCAAGTGTGGCAAAGAGGACGTAAATTTGAAAAATGGGGACAAAAATTTGGCTTTGCACCCCTCTCCATACACACACACCCCACACAAAGAAATGTTCGTTTATGTACGAGAATCAATCTTACCTCCAGTTTCGCATCTATTCTGATGTCGGAAGAAGAAATATACGGAGATCAGGAACGCAAGGATATTCATGGCGCACAAAAACATTTTGCTTTGCAAGGCATCTTTTCTCTGTTAACACATAAATGCACATCGCAACGATTAGTCCTGTGAATGGTTGTTTAGAAAGCAAAATTAAAACACGTGCCTATACCGACACGACCGCAGTCCCCGGGCTGTGGACAGGGCCTAGGGTATTGAGCAGCCCCGCAGGGCTCAGAATTTGCCTACCAGTACGAAAGCAATCAATTTGTGAATCCACCTTTATTTTAATAGATCCATATCAGGGCAATCAGGGCCAAAAGTGACGATTATTGATCACAAACTGCGACAAAAGCACTGTTATTATTTTGGAATTGAGTGGTCGAACCTGTAAGGGGATGTTTTAATGATAAAATTTGGCCTGTTAAAGTTAATTCAAAATCAATTTCTTCGATCGCATAAAAACTTATGTCACAGTAATAGTAATTTTGTGTTGTTTAGAAAATAAAATTAAAGTGATTTTTTTATAATTACCTTGACGATGTCTAATGTGGTTGCATCGTACTTGACGTCATCATACGTAGTGGTCGCCATCTTGAATACAACACACATTAATATCATGTGTAGCATTGCAGCGACTTGAAAGGATATGAACAAAAACTCGTGGATAACAAAAAATAAAAAACATCGACAAACCGTGTAATATTGGTAGCCCTTGCATAACTTGACGACTACCGTAATATTGGTGTTTATGCCACCGCTAATGCGGTTGCTTTAATCAATTCGAAACTTTGGTATGGAGTATAGGGCAGAGATCCACTTTGGTATGGAGTAGGGCAACGTTCTAATGAAAATGATAGAGAAAATCATAAGTTACATCAACAATGTCTAGAATTAGTGCTTTTTAAAGAGATTTTATTGAATGTTAATGCCTGTATGACAGTGGTATATCTACCAAACTGCGTACCGGTGTCATTGTATAAGCTGTATCCAAAATTAAATAATGCGGGCCTAGAGTACCGTGCCATCTGCTGGCCACCCATAACTATAAATATTGTTCAAAGTGACGAAAAGCATTTAATGGCAACTTACCATAATTATCATCTGACGATATGCAAGACAGGCCTATGAGTGATAAGTTTTCAAACATATCAGTGATGAAACACAGATGACAAAGACCTCTATAATAACGTAGTTGACAAGACACATTTTTGTAGAACTTGTAACAAAACAATACAAATAGAAGACGTGGTAAACTGCTCATACAAATAGCTAATCGCCAGACATAGGCCGACGGGGTTGTACCGATGGCTGCACTGATAGATGGTAAATAATTGTCTACCTGTACGTGGATTTAAACAAATAGTAACATAATGGAAATTGTCTTATGTATACCCAATGACCCCCTTGTTCTTTTCCTTTTTTGTTATACTTATTAAAACACCTTTTTTTAAATAAAAATTCCTTTAAAAAAGGAATGTGGCGCCCAATGTGAACTTGGACGTGATATGGTGAATTCCATGGTGTGTAGATTTGGTATTATAATGATGTTTCTAGGGAAGAGTAGAAGATGATCAAATGCAAGTGAAATGTGTTTGATTGGGGAAGGTGTTCTGACAATCCAAATATAAACTTAGTCCACCTCAAATGACCTGTAACAATTTGTGATTGACATTACTTAATTCACCTCGGATGACTTTGATCTGACATTCAACATTTTCGCGCTTACACCAATCATATCCATAACAATTTAACTCTTACAACTTCCTGTCAACTCTCTAATTTAAAACTCTAAATTTCTGTCTGTTTGCCTTTTCTGTCTTGTACCATTTAGTACACTACAGTTTGTTACAATTATTAAGATAAGCAAACATTGCTGGGTAGATAACAGGATTTAGTTATTTACTTAATCCAATCATGGAGGTAGTAGCTAGTACTATACCTCCATGATCCAATCATGGCATTAACGTCAATTTTGGTCTTCAGTGTTTTAAAATACAACAGTGCAGAACATGTATAATTAATATGCCGTGTTGTTTGCATACAGTTTGCCACCCAATTGTGCCACCATATTGCAACTTTGGCAATAACCGCTATATAGATTCTATGGTAATTAGCAAACAAAAGCCATCAGTTTAAGAGGCCTCGTTAATTGAACTTATCACTATGGACCACAAGAGTCTCATCCCAATGGCATAGTCCAATAACCTCAATTACATAATCATAGTGCAAAATTTGACCTCAAGTTGCAGAGTATGAGTTTGTATACCCAAATTTTCAAAAGGATGAATGTACAAATGTATAAGGGTTTTTAAAAGAACTGTTCCCATGATAGATGCCCAGCAAACACAAAAACGTTTTAAAAACGTTTTAAATAAGTTATATTTTGGCTTTTGGTTTAAGTAAAAACGTTTTAATAACATTAAAATGTCGGGTTATATAAAGGTCATGATAACGTTTTAAAACGTTTTGTATGAAAACACACTACAACAATATTTTTAAATGTTTTCAAAAATGTTATTGTCAACTATTTTTGCAAACATTTTTGCCAAATATTGTGTCAATACTTAAATAACATTATGTTAAAATATTTGAACCCAGCAAACACAGAAATGTTCTTAAAATGTTTTTTCAAAACCTTTTAATAACATTTAAATATCGGGTTATATAAAGGTCATAAAAACGTTTTTAAAACGTTATTGAAAATATTTTGGGCAAACATTTTCGCAAAATATTTTTCAACTCCCAAAATAACATTCTGTTTAGAATGTTTTGTATCAAGTTTTCAAGAATGTTTTTGGAATGTTATTAAAACGTTTTTATACCCTTTATATAACCCGACATTTAAACGTTTTCTGTAAAACATTTTGTTTGCTGAGCAGTAGATTATCAAAAATGTTTTTAAGCTTATGAAAACGTTTTATACTCTTAATATACCCTTTATATAACCCGACATTTAAACGTTTTCTGACAACCTTTTATAACCTTTTGCGAATGATGTCGAAAACGTTTTGTGTTTGCTGGGTGAGCATGTTGTGGATCCTAGTGTATGGTCAAATGTCACCGTCTATCGGGTTCTAAGGCACACGGTAAACTGGTTGAACGCATACAAAGGTCAGGATTTATTTGGTGTTTTTATAAATCCTAATTTTGTATTTTAAACAAAGAATTTACGCTCACCATTTTATCGGCGTGCATATCAGAAAACAATAATAAAATAAAATCCAAGCAAATTGTTGTTTTATTTCTGAGCTGGGCATAATTTTAGCAAAACAATTGCGAAGTCAATCTAGCAAGAGTGAAATTAGAAGCTTTTCACAAAGTCATGCATATATTGTGGCGCCTCCGTAGAGGGCGCCACAAAAACATCAATTTATACCGATATAGGCTCTACTTCCTGACGCCGGTGACATACCCGTCACATCTAAAGTTTAGTACCCCCCACATACACTATCCGGTGCATATATAGCTTGGTAACTATAGACGAATCCAATGAGCCAAGTGATGGTCAGAATTTAGTCGGCCATTACTGGGTCCCCGGCGCACCAAACTGGTGTTGTGACTGCCCAAATGGGTGGATTAAAGCCGCTTAAAACGCGATGTTATGTTATATTGATTGTGTCGTAAACTTTCATCATTCTATTGTATACGTGTAACACGGGTGATGAAATGCAGTTTAAAAACCCCGCCAAGGACGCATCATTTCATATTTTAGGGGATTATAGCCGACGGGGACCCAGCTATGGCTGCCATTGAGGTGTAGGAATGCGTGAAATTGGATTCGTCTATATCGTAATTTTCAAATGATGGAGTTTCCATTCAGTTAACCCCATTTGAAACTCCTTGTGTGGAAGAGTAAGGTCATGTCTTCCATAAGGGGCTGTATGCGTGTATGGATTTCAACTGGAATAGGCCATGAACTGTATTCGCCGTTGAAGTGAGGATTAACTACTATTCAATTTTTGAATATATCGCCCTGCACTACAACGTTCACGCAGTACCTATGAATTGAACCATAGATGTCACAGAACAGGGATAAAGACCTGGATCGTAATTATATAGATTATTCATATGCTGATCACTCGCACCTGTAAGCTTAGTATCTTTGAAAAGAGCGGTATTGTATTCAATCTATTCTACGGCGAATTAACTCCGACCTCTGAAGATAGCAGACTCTTTTCCACCATACTTACTCCGCAATGTGTATATGTCGTCTCCTCAAATCTGAAGATGATGGCTAGCATTATAGACAGTCCAAAACCACCCAGCATTGTGTAAGCCACGAACCCGGCATATTCATATTTATACGTCACAGTATAATTAATGGCCACATTCTCATTAGTATCTCGTGATTCATGAGGGTGGTATTCTGAATGAAGGTGATGTATTCTGCCATCATCTGCCGTCACGGTTTTGCCATTTTTCTTATACTGTGCCATTTTTGGTCTAACAGTCTTTAAAAAGAATACAAAGTGCATATTAAAAAGTTGTTTGTCGTTAGATATTCAAACGTTTAAAAACAAACACACTATAATTGGCCGTTGAGCAGGTAGAAACTACAATCTCATTTTCAACACAATGAATCTTAATATTAAATAGCCTATGATGGTTGTATTCACTGTCGTGAGCAAAGGGCTGCTAGCGGTTCCCAAACTATTTCTAAATGCATAAATTTCAGACCCTGTGAAAATTAGGAATTTTCAAGAAAAGGGGCGATGAAGTGTTGACATTTTTACCTAAAAGCCGTCCCTATTAAGTTTGTTGAATGGCATGGCATAGAAATATTTTAAGCACGGAATTTTAATTCTCGCTGCACGGATTTTAAATCTCACTGCACAAACGTGCCAGGAGGCACGTAAAAATAAAATAGCCACCTATATATGCAAATAAGTGACAGAGAATCTTCTCCGAATTTTTATATGCCCAAGGATGTTATGGATGGCAATGATGGGTACATGAAATTATTATGCAATAGCTATAATTATTTGTATTTACTTAGACAGTAAACTGGAAATAGCCTATTTTGGCGGCCATTTTGGATTCCATCTTGAATTGGAAGATACAAAATGCCTAAAACGTTCATTCTATTGATAATACTTTATTATTATATCATTCTCATATTGTTCTAGTGTATTTCAATGAAAATAGGCCATTCTGGCGGCCATTTTGGACGCCATCTTGAATTGAAAAGATGCGAATGAAACAAAATGGGCATATATTTATTTCTGTTGATTAGAAGCATTATTGCGCTGATATTTTTCATCATTAGATCATTTTTATGTTGCTACAGTTTGTTTTAATGGAAAACTCCTATTTGGCGGCCATTTGGACGCCATCTTTAATTGCACTTGATCTTAATTTCTTACCCAAACTTTTTTGAAGGTCTTGGTATACATGAAAATGCAATGTCAGATGTATATTTCTAAAAGAGTCATGTACACGAACTCCCCCTAGAGCCTATAGTAATTGGCAAATATATGTGTGGGCTGTCCCTCCCCCACCCGCACCATTCATCAGCGCCGCGGCGGTCAATATGTTCGTAGAACAAGGAACTTGAAAGAGTACTAGCCAAATTCTTTCTATCTCACTATTGAACGTGATCATTAGGGCTTAATGCACCCGTCTGAATTTTTCTTGAACATTCTATGTCAAAAAAATGGAAGTCTTCTGATTGCTCCATGAGCCATTCTTCAGTGAAGGCTCACCAACATTGATCACCAGCAAACCTGATATTATGAAGGTAGGACTTAAAATTCTAAAATAGGTTTCACTAGCTGCAGGCCATGTCTGGATCACAATATGGTTGCTTTAGTTAACTGAGCCCTCTGTAGTGAATGGCAGCTTGACAAACTGAGGATAGTGTACGGGACACAATCCGAAAACAGTCCCATTCCTACCACCAACCTTCTTCACTTGATGCCTTGCCTCAATTTTGCTATCAAAACTGTATGATATATGCCTATAATTGTACTTTCATTTGGCAAATGATCCGTCATCAAGACTCTCCCTGAATTTCAGAAAACAGCGATGAAGATCATGCACTGTGGTGACCGAGTGATGATCTTAGAGGCGGGAGATCCAGGAGCTTCCACAGAATGGACTCATAATTCTACAGTAGTGATTAATGTATATCTTATCACCTTTAGCCAAATATAGATGAAACTTGTGTCGGTCCTCATTCTAAGTGTATAAGAGGTGTGAATCTGATTCTGTCAACTGGCATCAATTTTGTGCCTGAAGATTCCGATGGGACCCCATCTAGAATACACCCTGGAATACCCAAATGTTAATGGATTTATGTTGAAAACACTTTCTTCAGAGTTTCATATTTTGTGGCTATCTTATATGTCTTGTTTGGTTCTTTATTTATTCCCAATGCCACTGTACTAGCCCGTACATCATTAGTGGGGACGTCAGCAAGTCTTTTGGACCTTGGGTGATCTTCAAGGACGCTCATTCCATCCTTGAACTCTAAGGACCATTTCGTTGTTGTTGAATATCAAGGATGGTATCACCATTTACAGCAACTGTACATTGTGAAATTTCATTTGAGTTTTCATCACCGTCGGGAGAAATTTCCATGATGACCACCCGGGGATGACCATGTATTCACTTCTGGTAGTACCTGCGAATTCAAGGAGGTAGGCTTCCTCTGCAGAGTGTCCTGTCCATATACAGTGATGTAAAAATCAAATATTTTAGGAGTAATGTTTTGAAGGAACAAGCTTTCAAATGACAAATTCATTACCATGCGACAAAGTAGCACTTCTCCCGGGCTTGTTCTACGAACTTTTGACCGTCCCTCGTATGTCTATTGTGCATCTACTGACTTGGGGAAGTTGTGTTCCCGGCTCGAAATACAGACACAATTTTAGCATTAAAATGCGAAATTTTCTGGCGCTTTTCGCGCCCCCATCAGAAAATAACCTCTATGCAAAAGTGTAGGCTACACACACCGATACACTGACTGTCACTGCAGGTGTAATGAATCACTGTTTTTATTCAATTTTTGTCTTTGTGGATTTATGTTGGCCTCATATAATGGCAAAAATATCACTCATTTAACATTTTGAAGATCAAAGATAAATTATGAACATTATAATATTACCTGATTTACGACACACAAAAACTTGTAGCAACTAATATTCCATTGTTTTCTTGTATATGGCTGCCAATGTCATACCATCGAGCTACCGAAGTATATCATACACACAACGGATTTTCCACTCCACAGAATACAATTAAACAAGTTCAAAGTGTAACTGGTGATCTGTAAAATTTCTTTCTTTACAGGTTTTTTTTATTTTTTATTTTTTAATTTTTTATCAAACATGGAATTACGAAAAAGACACTACTACAACGTTGTAAAAACCATAATAAACACTCGGATTATATGCCTACACAATAAAACTTAATGTATAATAAAAAAAAAGATAAACGATTTTAAAAGTTGGGCAACACAATAACTATTTAAGGCTGTTCTGGACCACATATGACCCAAAAGACAACTATGTTGAAATCATTCTATTATATTTACCCTGAACTGATATAATGTACATGTAGAAGGGAAACGCGCAATATCTGATACTAATAATATTCCTAAGTCCAAACAACATTCATAACAATCGTTATGAATATTCGCTGAGAATTTTTGTGGTACCTGTTCCTGTAAAATAAGAGCATCTCAGCCGTTTCTTGTATACAATGTTCTCTTAATTTTCATACTAATTGTATTCCTATTGATTACAACTCTAGTGCCTCTTATGGGTATAATTCTAGGTTCTTTAGAACTTCCTTTTTGTGAAGGGCCATTTGTTGATTTTAAAATGTAACGTGACCAAAGGATTCAAAATTGCTCACCTCAACATCCACTACAGCCCTTCTTGATACCTACATCAGTTTTAAAAATATGAATGATGGCAATTTTCCTTGACCTCAAGAAGGCTTTCGATACCATCAACCATATTGTCTTTTAACAAACAAATTAATTAAAGCAATGTCATGAATGTGGTATTTCTGGCTCATGTCTTAAATGGTTTATATCTTATCTCAGTAATAGGTCACAAGCTGTTAACATTTCTTCTACTATATCTGACTTTTGTTATTTTGTATTCCACAAGGTACAATCTTGGGTCTTTATCATTTATCATTTTTGTAAATTCACTCCCAAACTCTGTTAACTGTAAAACTAAATGTATGCAAGTGACACAACTAATACGTAGTTCTAATGATGCAGCAATTTTTCGATCAGAATTCAATAACAATTTGTCTGATATTGCCTCTTGGTTGAATGAAATAATCTCACTTTGAATATAAAGAAAACAAATCTGATATGTTTGGTACTAGAAATATGCTTAATACATTATGGGCAATTCCATGTTACTCGCGTTACATTTTTGACAAAATCAGCACATTCAATGTCATATAAATATAATTGAACAAGGAGTTGATTTATTCATCTTCTCTTCACATGTACTTACAGATCCAATGTATCAAATCACATACACTTTTAATTTGTGAATAACTAGATTTATTAGCAAAAAATGTGATCGTGACTCGCGTTACGAAAAATTACACCTTCAAAATTAGGCTTTTACTTGTCCAATATTTCTCCTTGAACAAACAGCTGCAGACAAAAGTTGTTACCACCAAGTAATTACCTTATACTACAGCTGTACTACAGAAACAAACACTAAGTATATTTGAGATTGGTATTTCCGGCCCCCACTTTGAAAGCTTTAAACATGCTCAATTTCATTTCCATTATGGTAAGTATTACTTTAATAAATAATACTATAAAAATACTGTTATTCAGCACTAAAAAGGACCCTCTTCTCTGGGGTGGGGAAATAGGGCCGGTAGTGGGATGGGGGTGGTGTGGTGGTGATGGGGGTTAATGATGGAAATTTAAAAAAAACTTGAAATTTAATAAGAATACAATTTCTATATACATTTATCCACGGGAATTTATCATGAATAACTTGTGTCCAATAACACTTGACACTTTATAATACACATTAACATTAACTGCTTTTTGCTATCAAAAGTTAAAGCAACAAGAAAGGAGAGAAGATGAACAAAGAAGTCACTTGGTACCCCTGGGCTTTGAACCATAGACCCCCTTGTATGCCAAGCACACAATCACCGTCCGGTAGCCACACGGGTTGCGCTGGCCCGGTCAGCAATTCCCTGAGCATATAGCACTTAGGCTGATTGTGTCATCGCATCACGTGGGATTCATACATGCGCCATGGTTATCATTGAGGTATTTTGTGGTATTTAAGCGTGTTAGGGTTAAGATAATAACAATAATGTTTTATGTTCTCCAACTTGTCATAGGATGTGCAATAATTATGAGCCATTGGGAGGGTAAAATTGGGGGAGGGGCTGGCTAGCCAAAAATGGAGAGGGCAAGGAATAAGCAGTTTTTGGCAAGTCAAGAGAGAGGCAATCAATTTTGGGCACACATTTAGCGCACCTTTTCAATAAGATGCATTGCAAAACTGTATGGAAACTTTTATATATATTCAAAACTGATAAAGACCATTTAAGGTTTGCAAAATGGGTTCCTAAAAATTTACCTTACATGCAAGGAGGGGTATGGAGTTTTTGGCAGGCTGAGAAGGGGAGCAAGCAATTTATGGCAGGCTGAGGGGGGACTCATAATTATAGCAGAGCCCCAAGTAGCATAATATAAAAGGCTGATATGGAACTTGATTTATTCATCTTCTCTTTACATGTATCAAATCACATAAACTTGTAATTTATGAATAACTATGTAACCAACGCTCTGCAGGGTCTATTGTTCTATTGTTTCCGATTAGAGCGCTGACATATTGGAAAATGTTGCCAATCAATATTCATGAGAGTGTATATTCAACGTCCAGTTTGCGAAATTGGGTGAGTTGTGTTTGGTAGGTGTGAAATACATCTGACTGGGCGTTTTAATTACGTAACGAATAAAGGCATTGACATCTTAGAATGGCTGCCCAGTGCTGTTATGTGTTTAGTTATTATATAGGCCTAATAATTATTATTAAATGTATTCATCATTCCTTTCTTTTCCCTTCTCTGTACTTATTCTTTCCTAGGCCTACACTTTACCACTCCCTCGCTCTCATTGTCCCCTCTCACCCTCCCTCTCTCATTCCCATCATTTTCCTTATATTTCTATATATTTATCTACTTGTCTTTATTATATCTTTTTATTTCTCCCTTCCTCCAACCCTCTCTCATTCTTCATATCCCCTCCTCCCCTCTTCCTCCCTCCTCCCCTCCCAAGACTTCGCACAGAAGTGAATCTGCCCTCCCCAACCCCCTTCCCTCTATTTCTATACCAATCTCCTTCTTAAAATAAAATTGAATGGAAATTTCTTAAAAACAACCTTTATATGGTCGAATCCAATGAAAAGTGTACACGGCATGTTCAGGGCCATAACTTAAATGTATTAATCAATTGGCATTCATTTTTGTATTGTGTTTATTCGCCTTGATCATACGCTTCGCGCCATATATAATAAGACCCGCTTCTGTGAAAAACTTAGACACAGAGACCCCAAAACATGCTATTTTTACCCATTTTTTCAAAATATTTCTTAAAGTATTTTTAAAAACGTCTAAATCAGTTATGAAAAGAAGTCATTGGATTAAATCTAAATTGATTTCCTGAAGGGCGTGTATTCAAAGATTGCCTGTTCAATTTTTCACATATTTGTACATAATTATGAATTTTTGTGATCATTTTTTGAGTGGTATTTTTTACATTACCTACGAAATACAATTTTTCATAGCACTAGATATATCTTTAAAAATGGAAATCACTAATAAATGCGCAATTGATACAAGCTTTGATATGTCCAATACTGAAATGCATTGCATTCGGGCATCTTTATTATTGTGTTTAGCTGCCAGAAATTCTAAATGGCACAAAGGTAGGTTTGGTAAAAAATATGCATTACCTCCGAATACATGTTAAAAGCTGTGTCATTTCCACAAAGTGAGAGAATAGTAAACAATAGTTAAGCAATAGGTGCAGGGTAATACACTCTTTATTTCTACCAAGTTTCAATAGCCTGCGTTTAAATATTTCTGAGATGTCAACAATAAAAGCAAGTATTCGTAGGTAAATTTCGGTAACCGAATGTTACCTACGAATACAATTTGACATCATGACAGTATTGTGAAACACCGCCATTCATGCCAATGCCCATATTGGTACATAACGAAGGCCTGTATGTTTGCTATCAAATCATATGTCAATGAAAGTTGCGAATTCACATACATGCCCACCATGCAAAACTGAATACGGCTTAATTGTTGAAAAATATGTACTGAAATAGACGACGGTCTGCTCATTTGAAAGAAAATCAGATTCAAAGAAGATTAGAAGGGATAAATACTTGGATTTGTCAACTGTCATGTGTGCTTCATTTTAAATGTTAACGACCTTCTGGTGTCTGAGTAATTTGTGTCCAAATCGATTTATTCGAAGGTAACTTTTGACGTTTTCGCTAAGGTTACCTACGAATATCATGGAAAAAACTACTGTTCTCATTGTCTCATGATCTAGACAACATAATGATGGACCCTGGTATAAAGCTAATTGTAGTTGCCCTCAAACGAAAGGCCACAAGACGTAACTAACTCCAAGATGGACTTCACAAGTCTGTAATAACGGTTTTAAGCGAGTTGTGTGCAATTAAGCAAATTAAAGTCACTTTAGTGCCTTTGTTTCTTACTTCAATACTCTTTCAACCGCTATGAACCGACATTGTTAATACATGATAGGATCTAAAGTATCGATAAACGCACATAAAGAAAATGATACATTCAAAGTGCTTTATAAAATGAAGTTTTGATTGGGATATCCACCAAAAGTCTAATTCTTACCTACAAATACTGAAATGTTACTTACGAATACAGCATAATACATGATATGTGTAATGAAGTGTCGCTACCAATGGAAATTAATTGTCAAAAACTTTAAGCGGTACCCCAGGACACTATTATTACCCATATACGGATTCATTCAACAATTATTTATTATGTAAAATTGCTGATTAACTACTTGTATATCAAAATGAAGTGGTCAAAATCTTGCTAAAAGCATCAAAAATTTTGATCTAAGGTAATAGCATTTATTCATTTGGACGTACCATCTGAAAGAGATCTAAAACTACCATTTTATTAATTCATTACCATAATAGCAAACTTTAAACCTCTAAACTCAATATAGATATTGTTAAATCGCTCATGTTACCTACGAATACCCGGGTTTGTTCACCTTTTCATTGTATAAAGCGTTAGGTGTATGCTTATAATTCCTAATATTCTTGAAAACATATATCCTACTCGTTCTTATACAATGGTAAATTGATTCATACTCATTTGATAAATAAAATACAGAAACTGACCTAAACTTCATTTTCAAAAATAAACTAGCATAAATTGACTAAGATCATATTGATCGCGTTATAAAAATAAAAACAAATATTATCTGGTTGAGCTAGCATTTTCCTGACACCCTGTGGTCTACATTACACGAAAAAAGCGTTAATGGGAATATTCCATTTGTTTTAGGTTGATTAGTATTGCGATAGTGAAAGCATCCTAGTGGTATTCGTAGGTAACATTGGGTTTTGATATCACATTTACTATCACACGTCCTGGATTTATTTTTCAAGATTAGTAATGGCACTTTTGGTTCCTATAAGGCCAATATGTCATCAATCAATGGGCAAAAGGAAAACATTGTGGAGACATTTTTATTTCGGACTTTTATTTTTGGCCCGTGGACACTTTTGGTTGGATTCGACCATATGCCTATACTTATACTTACATGTATACGTATAGCGATTACCATTATAGTGTAATATATGGACTGGACATGGCAGCTTTCATACATTCTAATGTGTTATCGATCAGCGAGAGCATTCAATTTATTTAAATGAAACGCCTAATGTCAGGTGGGTGGTAAAGATGATTGCATCGACAGCTAAAGCCTCCTTATATACTTCAGACCCACACAAGCACACATTTGGGATACGTGAGTACATTAATGGTACCACTTTACACATGACTACCCTTACACATGACTGTAGTGTGGTCACTTATTGATACTCGCCTGTTGTGTAGAGCGTTAATATGATGCCGGATCAGTGACCAATTTAATGGCGGAACCCTTTTATTCGAAACAATGGTACCACTTTTATGAATAGCCTGTCCCAACTTCTAATCGGCATCAAACGAACAAAAGATTATATAATCTATTGCGACTCTATTTCTATTTAAAAGCTCTTTGTATGTAACTATGTAACATTTATTGGCAAAAAATGTGGTTGTGACTTGCAGTCTAAACGCAGGACAACCGATTCTTTTGTTCTGCTTAGTCGCGCTAAAAGTCGATCGATACATGTTAAAATCAGCACAATTCCGAGATACACCTTTTGCTATGAAATTTATTTTCTCGGTCAAATATAAAGCAAAATTTTTTTTTCTTCAGTAATGTCAAATAAAAACATAGTGCTTGGATGAGCATTTTTTTTTTAAATCCTGGTGTTAAAATTAAGCATCAAATTGTGTCTTTTAGTGTGATATTTTTGATTTTTATAGGCCTTTAGTTCGCCCGTGAGCTT
Organism: Amphiura filiformis; assembly: GCF_039555335.1. Taxonomy (NCBI): domain Eukaryota; kingdom Metazoa; phylum Echinodermata; class Ophiuroidea; order Amphilepidida; family Amphiuridae; genus Amphiura; species Amphiura filiformis. The sequence continues at coordinate 40,693,182 of NC_092634.1, forward strand.
TTTGCAGAATTCATTTTTTAGCGTTCATCCAAGCACTATGTTTTTATTTGACATTACTGAAGAAAAAAAAAATTTTGCTTTATATTTGACCGAGAAAATAAATTTCATAGCAAAAAGGTGTATCTCGGAATTGTGCTGATTTTAACATGTATCGATCGACTTTTAGCGCGACTAAGCAGAACAAAAGAATCGGTTGTCCTGCGTTTAGACTGCTTGTGTTACTAAAAATTACTTTACTTTTTCAATATTTCTATTCAAACAAGAAGCTGCACACAAAAGTTGATACCACTTAATTACCTTTTACTACAGCTGTACTACAGAATAATTTTGAGAATTACAATTCTACTTTATAGGTATAAAGGAACACGTTTAGCCCAGTCAGTTAAGTTCCAGGTGCAAGCCCTATAACACAATGCATATGTAAACTTTCTTTATCTGTGTCAATAATAGAATATTGATTTCAACGGAGTATTGAGCTGTATGGAAAAAATATTTATAATACAGGGTGTTGACACTGTGCGTTGCCATTTGCATCAACCACACCCAGATTTCCTACGCCTTTGCAGCGTGCTGGCAGCCGTAATTTTGGTAATTTTCGTCGCTACAGCCCGTATAGGATCGACAACCGCACATGTTTTCAATGCGGCATCGCAGGTCACATCAGACCCAACTGTCCAGCGCTTAGAAACGCACGCCAAACCCAACCCCCGCCACCAGGAACCAGCCACTAGACTTTGCAACCAACATGACCAAGAGACCAATAACTTACCACCAGGAGTCACAGGTAGATTAAAAAATTCCAGGTGGCCGCATTGCATTCTCTAAATTCATTAAATTTCATCGTCAACCGTGTAATTGAATGGGATTATTTTGAAATTTTAAAACGCTTGAAATATCACAAACAAATAGGCCTATGTTAATAAATAATATACATACAAGCTAAAACCGTTGGGGTTCGATAACGAACCCCACAAAACTAACCGAGTATATTGGAAAATGCCATACGGCCGGGCGGTTTCACAAGTTGCCGGCTCGATCATGTCATCCGCCGCCTGAAAAATTCCTTACATTTTTAGAAAACTGAATTAAATGCCAGTGCTTTTGTCACAGATGTTATTGAGAATGGAAAAATCCCATTTATGGTCCAACCGCCCCCCCCCCCTTTATTCCAAGAATAACAGGTCTAGTTTGGAACACTCTGATTTTGTTGAGGCAGCTATTGCCGAATTGTTGATAAAACAATGCGCAATTCAAGTTAATTCACAGCCGTATTGCTGCAACCCATTATCCGACGACTTATCTTAGATTTGCGTCATCCTAATCAGTATGTCGTATTGTCAAAATTAAAATATGAAGATTTAGCTCATATTGTGCCATTTTTGGATCAGGGGCAGTTTTATTTCTCTTTCGACTTAGAGTCCGGGTATCACCACGTGGACAATTTTCCACCTCATCAACAATTCCTTGGGTTTTCATGGTCACACAAAGACGGAATTACGAGATATTAGAGAGATTGCGAAGAGGCGTTCACTGCAAACGCCATACGGGATACGGATTACGGCATTATGCGATAGAACGTGATAATGCCGTTCACATCCAAACTAGCCTCCTACACAGCCAGTTTGTGTCGGTCCTAACGCTCGTCGTTCCTAGTATGTTTATGATAGCCGCATAGAGTCTGAACCAAGACTACACGTAAAAGCTCATGGTGGCGCTATGCTGAGACAAATATATCTAAAGATATAGGGAGCACACATTGATTCACCTTGGGTGCATCGAATCTTCTCTCATCAAACCCACTTTCCTCGGTAGGCCCTATTGATATGCAAATACGACTGGCTGTATCTATAATTGCTCTGAGCATTCAGTCCAGATTAGCGATATTTGAGTTTTGAGAGCTATTGGAAAATGAGTATAGGCCTATGTTCACACGTATATGATATTTGTCTAAATAACCTAAACAGAGTTTGGTGTTGGATGCCTAGGAAGTCGTTATGGTGTATATATTCGAATAAAAAGAAACAAACTATCATTATCATATAAATAGTACCCTGTTTACTTTTTAAAGCAAAATGAAAATAGATAATCTAATGTGCCTAGTTCGATTACTACCCAGCAAACACAAATATATTACAGAACACGTTAAATGTCGGGTTAAAGGGTATGTGGGGGTCAAGGGTATAAAAAGGTTTCAACATTCAAAAAACATTTTGTTCAAAACTTGTTGGAAAACATTCTAACACAATAGACAATAAGTACACAAAATGTTTGCCGAACGATATTTTACTATAAAATTTTGGTTTAAAATGTTGTTGTATTATTTTTTCAGTATAACACGTTTTAAAAAAGAGTTTTCATGATTTTTATATAAACCGATATTGATATGTTATCAAACTGTTTAAACTAAAACCAAAAACATAATGCATTATCATGTTTTAAAAACATTTTGGTGTTTGCTGAATAGTATCCATAAGCAAAACACTTTGACAGCTGTTTAGTACAACGAAATAGCAATTGCGAAAAATGACGTTGCACGAACTGCTGTCACCCGTCCCAAAAAAACAATTCTACCGCATTATGTCGTAAGACGTCACGATCTTGCCTAAAAGCCAAAAAAAATCTAAATTTATTCACTTCTTCTTGTCTATACTAGGTCAAATTGTAACCCCCAAAATGGATTACATTACATATCGGACTCTACTTGTTCTATTTGGATACTTTGATTTGCTTCACAACACGACAAACATAACAATTTTCTGCATTTTATAATGCGTTTTTTTGTCATTTTGGAACGTCATTTTTTGCTACCAACCGCAACGTAATCGCCTTACGGTAATTCCACGATTGACCAATTCACACTAGATTTCACCCTCTAGAGGGCATACTAACTCATTTTCGAGTAATGTAGCTTGCCGTTGGCGTTGCCGTATCCCGTTTCACGTAAATTTCGCAATCTCTCTAGTATGTTTTTACCGTTCTCCCATTCGGGCTCAACCGTGCGTGTTATTTATTCACAACAATGACACGCCCCCTTGTATATATAACTGGCGGGCTCGCGGTATTGTTTAATTTATCTACATAGATGATGCACAGCGATATTTCCCTACCCAAAAAATAGCGCCATCTCTTGATATACGGGAATGTTTGATGGCGATATTTTGAGGCGTTTCCGAAACATCCTGAGTAACTGAACTATGAAAACTATCCATACAAAAATTTCAAAACAAAACCCGGCATGTAAAAGATCATTTCACAACTCTCATATTCCCAAGAATACATACTGTATTGTAGAAAATAAATGGGTTGATATTTGAATAGATTCAAGCCATTTCCGAAGGGCTATTTTGATAAAATTTTCATCAAAGGCTAATATGATGATGACATTTTGTATTCCAGTTTTACGATATTTTTCGAGTTTTGTTGAAAAGTTTTCTAGGGTCTATGCAAGTACAATGCACAGATACATGCATATGGCATCTTCCGCCTTTTGGCGGATTTTTCCGCCTTCAACCATCAATTTGGTCATATCTTCGGATTTTATCGGACCTGCCTTTTACTATGAAACGCCTCGGCATGCGATCGGATGTATCACAGCACACAGACATACTTAAACAGGTAGATGTTTATAAAAGCGAGTTTCAGTTTGCAGTTAAGGGCGTACTACACCCATATATTGGTTTGATTGGTCTAAAAAAATATTTTTTCATTTATAGCGAGGCGATATATGCACGGATCATTTGAAATAAAAAAAATTTAAAAAATAAATAAAAAGGCGTTTTTAAACCATTGTATAGTAAGTCATTTTAGCCCTATATATTTTTTTGTTTACCGTATCCTGGTAACTCAGATGCGTGTTTCATAACAAACCATAATTTATTCTTTTCAACATGTTCAAGTAGGGTCATGAATAGAATACATTAAATCCTTTGTTATACTCTCTATAGAAAATCTAGTGGTGCTTGCAAAATATATAACACTGAATAAATTAAATAAACACTTACACAATAGATGCATAGTCATTAGTCAATTTGATATTGATGTTGTTATTGATATGTTGTTAGGAGAAGAAAAGGCTATTAGGTCACCGTATGTCAGGTTATAGGTCAATTGGTTCAGGTCAAATTTAAGCATCAATTTTGAATACACATGTGAGAGTCTGTGATACAAAATGTATCATAATGAGGAATAATTTTGATTATTCTGTCTTTAACTGGATATATATCGAGAAGTGCAAGGTGGATATACTAATATACCTTGGGATGTAAATGGTGAGTACAATTTAGAATGCCTAGTTGAGATGGATTTCACAAATAAATATAAAATAGTTACCAAAATCACAAAAGCTAAGCTTACGGAAAACTACCCAATATGGTGGTATAGGTGACAAGAAATACAATTTGTTTCAACATTGCTGTAGTATGGTTGTGGTCACCTGTTACCTGATGGCTTAATTAAGTTTCAGTGAAATAATGTCGCAAGTTAAAAATACAAAATATAGCTCAACATTGAAAATAGAAGCATTTTAACCAGTTCCTTTTTGATAGTTGTGGAGCACCAAGTTCATGAAGTCATAAAAGAAATCAGGAACCACTTATTCCCATTTTACATATCAACTTTATTTCCCTAACGTGTTAGCAACACATATCCAAAATTTTAACGAAATCCGTTGATATTAAGCTTTCCAAAATGAAGTGAATTTAAATCATCAGTGATGTACCACCTTTTGGCTTCTACTTTTAAAAGCATGTAAGCTACGTTGATACCGATGCCACCAATAAAACGAGAAGATTTGCCCCTTCATTTTGCATACCACTTTGTCCAATTTTTTTGTAATTTCTTCACAAAATGCAAAAAATGCAAAAAAAATCAATGGGTGTAGTACCCCTTAAGTACAGAATAATAGCATGGAATATAACTATACCCCATGGTATCAGTTAAACTCTAAAGTTATTACAGCGAATTTTTATAAACTCATCACAAGAATACTCTGTTAGCAATATGAACAAAAGAGTTTATCCGAGTATTCATTATACCAGCATGGTAGCCCTCATGATAAATGCCTGGTATTGTCTCTTGAACATGCTTTGGCCGTGCTTGGTACATCCTTGACAAAAGGTACAATGCAGCCATGGGTTCGAGTCCAGTAGAGAAATAATAATTTGGTACGTGGTCAATAGGAGCCTGTTTATAGTGAGCTAGATTATCCGGTATTTAGGGTATAAGTACATCTTATACGGTATTGGTCGCCACTATAAACAGACCAATAGCGCTATTTGCCGCACATATTATCAGGGGGATGACACTCACCTCATTTGCATGGCAAAATTACCCGTCTCCTCTGCAGCCAATTTGTTTTCGCTCCATCGAAATCAAGCTGGTCACGGAGGAGACTACCTTCCTTTGTGTTTGTTCATTTGTGTATGGAGAGCCCTTCTTGGAGTCCGTTTGGACTTAGGCTACCCTCTCAGCTAGAGTCCGACGCTGTATTATACTAGAAACACCTTCTCTGTGAATTCGCTAGAGCAAGGAAAATAAAAACTGGTTTCATTACTATCTGTTTTTGAGCTTTTTTGCATGTCTGCGACCATGGTGTTACCACAACTGTCTTTGCGTCATTAACATGTGCTGGAGTCTAGCACAGGTCAACCAAAGTCCCGGATTTTGCCGTCAACATGACACACACACCAGGAAGTTTCTCATCCAAAAGAATGAGAAAATTTAAATTCTCACCATTTTGGCCGTTTCTCATCAAAATGTCCGTTTTCTCATCCAAAACTTCCTTTAGTGTATTAAGTTAGCTTAGGCCTATTGATCCTAAATTTGCTGGTAGGGTAAAACTCGTTTTAGGGGGTGTTTAAAAAAGTCATGCGTTTAGGCCTACACTATCATACTTGATGTTGAGGGCGCCCACAAAATCTTACACCGTCTTACACAATGTTCCAAGGCAAAGTTCAGTTTAATATTTACTCATCGTACAAATACAGACGTTTTATTATGTTATGATGTTGTCTGGATGGGTGGACAGTTGTCACACTGTGGAAAAACAACAACCGGGAATCCGCATTCATTTACAAATAGCATTAAATTAGTATCACATAGTGGCCTCCGTGCAGTGGAAAACCTTAATTCTTTCATCAAAAAGAAATGAAAATGACCAAAAAACCGGATCCACCTGTACGCCTATAAAATGGGCACAGAAATTTGTCTCAAATATGAATGAATTTTAAGAAACATACGGGATATGATGAACCAATGACCTGACGCCATGATAGCAGGATCTATTAGTAGGCATGTCCACTAAAAATTGAAGTACTTTTAAATTGATTCAGACCTAACTTATTGGATGGGAATTGATGAAAGAAACATTTTGGCGTTTAAATAATCTTAATCGGACGTTTCATTCCAGAGATATGGCCTTTCGAGTGTCACGGTTTTATATAGGGCTGCTAGAACATGTTAAAAAGTTAAAGTCCAAAAGGAATACTAACAGAAAGTGCAACTTTAAGGTACTTTTTCTTAATGTATTTATTAACTATCTTATCTGGAACATTATATTTGCTTATAACAACATGAAAATAAGATCATCCTGAAAATTTAATCGATTTTGTTGACATACAACAAAAACTATAAGACCTCAAAACCCATGGTTTGTTTGTTGAAACCTCAAGCATGATCATAGATGGCCGCCATGGAAAATATCTCCATAGAGGAGATGAACAATAAGTGCATTATTTCAAATGAAAAGCGGTAGTCTTAAACATTGTTCAATCTTTTAAGGTCAGCACATTTTATCTTCAAAAATTATTATATTTCATCATGGCATAAGTTTGGTAACATTAATCACTACCAATTTTGAGAAATTTGCTCCAACTCAAAGGTTATCTTTACTACATTGAGCAATACACTGTGTGCATGGAAGCCATGATGGTCCCCGGTTTTATACTCCCTATGAAATGGACATGGTAGTGAGAAGTGCACGGGGAAGTGCATGATTTGAGATGGGCCGCGGTAGGCTTAAACATTCTTAAATTTCTTAACATCCTACACATTTTGTCTTCATAAATAGTTAAATTTTATGAGTATGTAAGTTTGCTTGTCTGATTCACTCCAAATTCGGAGATAATTGCGTTTGAACACCTGATGCACGGAATGGTGTCACTTCAACCTGTTGTAGTTCTCATCTCATTAAATTTTTCATTAAAAAAAGTTTATCTCTTCATGCAGGAAGGTCCTCTCTATTTACTGACCAAACAGGAAAAAGTTTGGTGAATGTTTTCTGGTGGAATCAGGAATTTCTTGAAACACCCTGATATAGGCCTACATTTGGATCAAAACAAGTATGTACGCCATTTAACATGCCTGGGATTTCTTGTATCGATCAGTTTCTCCATAGAGCGTGTTTATAGTGGTGTACGGTATTTATACGGTATCCTTATACGCATATGGGATTAGGATAGAATGTGACTTATCCGTTATCTCGGCTGTTTATAGTGGCAATCAATAGCGCTATTCTGAATCCGAGGTGATTGAACTCAGCGTGTTCGAGGTCACCGCAATGCAATGTGGGAGACACAAATATGGAGCCAGTTTCAAATAGTTTGCCGTCGAAACGATACCGGCCATTTTTTAAAACATTATTGCTACAGTACCGTACTATATTTTTAGGTGATGTGTTATTGCAGTGACAAATTTGAGCTCGGAGAGTTATATTACCCTGCTCCACTTCCTTGAATAACGGTATCGTTAATCCCTGTCTGTTTATAGTGGCCGTATACGGAATGAATATACTGCAATATCCATCGATATCGAAGGATATCAGTTCCGTATAATATGTGCGGCAAATAGCGCTATTGGTCTGTTTATAGTGGCGACCAATACCGTATAAGATGTACTTATACCCTAAATACCGGATAATCTGGCTCACTATAAACAGGCTCATAGACAATACGTGTGTGAGTGCACGCACACAGTAAATGAAAAATCGTTCTAGTGGAAACTGTATTGAGAGTGGGCATCCCTACTATTAGTTGTTTTATATACAATGCATATACCGTGTTGTCATAATACCAATATTTGGCATAATATATAACGACTAATATTTAGTATTGTAAATATGCAGTTCATATGCACAAACGAACACTGATCTTTATGATATTCAGGTTGTTGTACATCTCATATAACATGTCATATAGGAGGTCATATGTGTTGACCTTCTCCTATTGTATTTGTTCATCTGTGTATGGAGATGATTAGCGCCATTAAACGCCATTAAAACTCCATCAGTATTAGGGCGTAGTTCAGTGAACTCACCACATTGCTATTCCAAGTACTTTGATAAATACAGATAATATGTATTGATGGGTCGAGGCGATTGCATTGAAAACCTAATACATTATTCATAACAGTTACGTAATCAATCGATAGTGCGGACACTTTTCATTTGCAAACCACCAAAATTCGTGATCTTTTAGCGTTGGAAAAGAAAGCACGTGAATAGAGTGCCCTCTCAAGAATATCAACTCTCTGATATTATACGGAACTGATATCCTTCGATATCGATGGATATTGCAGTATATTCATTCCGTATACGGCCACTATAAACAGACAGGGATTAACGATACCGTTATTCAAGGAAGTGGACCAGGGTAGTGTAACTCTCCGAGCTCAAATTTGTCACTGCAATAACACATCACCTAAAAATATAGTACGGTACTGTAGCAATAATGTTTTAAAAAATGGCCGGTATCGTTTCGACGGCAAACTATTTGAAACTGGCTCCATATTTGTGTCCCCCATATTGCATTGCGGTGACCTCGAACACGCTGAGTTCAATCACCTCGGATTCAGAATAGCGCTATTGATTGCCACTATAAACAGCCGAGATAACGGATAAGTCACATTCTATCCTAATCCCATATGCGTATAAGGATACCGTATAAATACAGCACACCACTATAAACACGCTCTAGGTGAAATATCGCTGTTTGATGGCCTCATTATATCTCCCAGCCACGGCTCAGCAGTTTCCAATATGGCAATTGTTCAGGACACCATCACTCCTAGCGGCTTTGTTCCCAGCAAATCAAAGTGCGTATGGCAACCTATGCAAAAGATTCAATATCTAGGTTTTTTGATTGATTCGAACTTGGAGCGCTTTTTCATCCCCCAATCCAAGATTGCAAAGTTACAGGCCTGCATAGAAGAATTTTTTTTTTTTTTTTTGCAAGCGGGTCACGGCGAGGTCACTAGCCTCATGCGCCAGTCAAATTATATCAATGACCCCTGCTTTAGGTCCCGTCGCCAGCCTAATGACTCGAGCCACCTACCGCGCTATTGAATCACGAGTGTCGTGGTCAGATTCCATTGTTCTGTTGCAGCCCGTATAATTTATGAGCTTAGATTCTGGACAGACAATATTTCGTCCTTGAATGGTTATCCATTCAGATTTCGCTTGGCACCAACTATGAAAATATTTTCAAATGCAAGCGATCCCGGCTTTGGAGGATTTGTTCAGGGTCATCCCGATTTACGCTGTCACGGTACGTGGACACCGGCTGAAAAGACCACGAGTTCCACGTGGAGGGAGTTGACCGCAGTATATTAGTCCATACAGGACCAATACGCTGGCGACGTTACGTAATTAATCGGCAAGGCAATAGGTGAAAACAATTTTGAACATATCGCGCTACACTACCAGCAGGTTACACTCATCACCTGTGTATGTCTGCAATCATAGATTGAATACAATACTGGTCTTTTCAAAGATACTAATCTTACAGGTGCAAGTGATCAGCATGATATGGTTCAATGCAGAGGTACCGCGTGAACATATCAGTGCGGCGCGGTATATTCAAAAATTGTTTTCACCTATTGCTATGGTAGTTAATCCGATTATTACGTAACTTCCAGCGTATACAATAAATAGCACTATAATCAACGCCGTCAGCATGGTCAGGCGTTGGTCCTTAAAGATTTGTTCGCTACCCCCAGCAGCGTACTCTCATTATAATTCGCTGTCGTAGTGCACGTTACAATATGACCGTTGCCAAGTCAACTGGATCACGCTTTCTTTGTTACGAACCACTGATCGAAATGATCACAACACAAAGCCTATGGCATATCAAAATTCGGAACAGGTGTATTAGCCCAGGCTTGGAGCAGTAACCAATGGTTACTAACGTGCACTACGACAGCGAATAAACGGTGATCAAACCAAACCAGTTGATGACCTACGTCATGAATCCAATTATGGAAAATAGCCCCGCCCATCATTCGGGCCATCATTTAACTACATCTATTATATAACTGGGACTCTCAATTCAAGCATGCCAAGTGCTATAGACGAATCCAAATACACGCATTCCTACACCTGACTAGCAGCCTTTAGTTGGGTAGCCGTCGGCTACAATGGGTCTTTTTATCTTTTCAGTTTCCGTAAGTCTTTTGTTCAGATACGAAAACGCAAGGGATTCAGTAAGTTACTGTAATCTGACTTCATTGTTAACTCTGAAGTACCAATCAGCTTATTTCAATAGAGGTGATTGCTTATGTCAATAAAACCGGGAGAGAAAATATTACGTTAACACGAGTGTTTTTAATGGTCTAGCGCCCTCTCGTCTTTACATTGGTAAATTCATCTACATTAATTTGACAAAATGCATGCCAATCCGAATGACAAAGTCCACTTTTTTCTGTAAAATAAGCCCTAAAATCACAAAAGGTCCGCTTATGAGCCTGTCGAACCCCAGAGCACTTGTGCATGGCCACAGTATCCCCCTTCCATCAATGTCTATTTCTACTCCCTATTTTGCTTCATCCTGCCACCCCCCCCCCGGTGATCAGTCTCCCCCCTCCCTCCCGGTCCACACTCTCTCCTCTCGAGTTCTTCTTTTTCTAGTCTTTCCGGTCTCTCCCTCTCCTCTCTTTCTTCCTCACCCCTCCCACTCTCACTTGTTCAGTCTCAAGTATTTCCCTCCCTCTCCATCCCTTGCGAAATTTATCAGTATGATCCATGACTGAAAATAAGTTCTGCAAAAATAAACATTTAAAATAAACCCGAGCCTTGCATATAGACCCAACCAATTATCAGATTAGCTTGCCATTGGTACGAATGAATAGAATACATTATCTTTGCTCCAATGTAATTCTTTTGTATTGCATTTCAATATAAAACATGATTCCCAAATCACCAATTGTACGCGCCTCATTGGGAGGTATTTGACTATTTTAGACGCTCGTTTCATCGCCAATAGGAAAGACTTTTGCTTATAACTTGGCAAATAGTTAGTATATATTTCAATGCACGACTATTTTTACGAACCTCTTACGTCTAGGCGTAAGTGCATATACACCAAACACAAGTCAATTGAAGCCGTACAATTTACCGCGAATTTAGGACCGTAAAATTTAGACTCTTCTTTTGTCTAGATTAGCACCCAACCGCACATCTCAAGGTTTGATGTAAAAAATCAATATAGCTTACCAAAACGAAAACTGAAATTCACGAGCTTCAAATTTTCAGTAACTAACAAAAGGCTAGAATAAAAGATTGGTCACACCTGGGATACTACCACTTCAGAATAACAATGACTTACAAAAACTATTACGGATACGGAAACAGAAACTGAAAAGATAAAACGACGGAATGCACTCAAAATGTGAAATGATTCGGCCTTGGCGGAAATTTTAAACTGCATTCCATCACCCGTTTTACACCTTCCGCGAAAACACAGGTAGACAAAAGAATAACACAATACAGTTCCCTTCGACAAAACACACAGCATGGTCTATTCATTGTTGAAGTGACATAATAATCGGATTAACTATACGCGGCATCTATGCATTGATGTACTTGCGAACAAGAGGACTATGTATATGAATAGATGCGACGGGATTACCTGCGGAATTATCTCCATTATATATATTATTAGCTATTATTCTATTAACCCTCCTCGTCCTTGCATCTTCTCTAGGTGTTAGGCGGCTTTTATTTGCACAATTGGACGCTCAAAACACCAGGTTGGTGCTAGCGGCTACCCAAAGATGTCCGACCAAATCCTGACCACACAGTGACATCGCTCCGATATCTTCATGGTAGAAATCGCCATGGTAGGTTGAATCCACAGCCACCCATGCCCATTTTATTCGGACCTTATGAGATACATAATTAGCGAAGTGACCTGACTAAGGCTACTGACAATATATGGGGTAATTGATTTCTCGCTGTGTGAGCAAGCTTGTATACGACATTGCGGTCAATGGTTATGGTCTCCACTTGAGTGAGTGCCGCTATAGCCTGCTGCGCGCTGTAGTCCATACAGGACCAACGCAATATAAAATTAAGAGTTTTGGTCAAATTTTGAGTTCACAGCGCACGGCCAATTTTCAAAGCGCACGCTAACAACTATCATATCTGTTCAACACGTATTTTCAAGTGTATGAGACCACATCTGGTTTCTTGAGAAAAATTCATTTACGGGAGATATTCATCATTTTCTAACCCAGTATCCGAAGATTTTCGTCTGATATCAAAATCGTGCATAGCAATTCACGTGTATCGATCCCGTGTATTCATTTTAATGTCTCTGCTTCACCAAATAATTATTAGCCATGCGATGTCGGTGTGGACCATGACTTGGCTACTTGGATTCGTATCTTAATCGATTGATTTTGATAATGCAATACAAATCAATACAAAACTTTTGAGGTCGCTTATTACCAGTGTAAATCGGGCTATGAAAGGGTTTTTTTGCTCTATCAGTGCAGAGATACACCACATTTCGCCATACTGCATTTTAGAAACGCTTGCTGTTAGAATAAGAAAAATGTTAATGCTAATTTATTGCACATTCTAGGGAAGCGTGGTTACCGTTTTGAAATAACCGAGTGAGAGGGTTTTCAAGAAAATATTTTTCCTGTCAAAACTGAAGCATCCTCTGTATAAAAGAAAATATGAATATTAAACTGCACATCATATATAACGATTCGTGATACCCAATGTGTGGCACATTTGATGTCGTTTATGAGGCAGAGAATTTTATTTCAATTTTATATATTGAGCGAGAATGGCGATAGAAAAAACCTTGAAAATTCCCATCAGGCACCAGTGATATGTTTTTCAAAGAAAGTCTACTAAGTTCATTTGAAAATTTTGCAATAGTAATGTCGAAATTAGGACTTGCTGTCAATAATACGAAGGAAATGCGTGACAGGTGTAAGGTATGAAATACAAGTAGAATTTTAAGTATAGAAAATATTTGACATCACATCTGACCTTCCAGTTTTGAATGTGTGTTTCTATTCGTTTCCTTGCGTGATAATAATTATCAATCTGCAATTATCAGACATATTGGTACTTGGCTTCCGGAGTGAATTAGTATTTTTAAATGTATGTAAAGAATTTCACATCATAGTGCCATTTCAGTTATGCATACAAAACACCAAAATGAACCAACTTCTGATTGGTCACAGTCTGCGTGTTCCGGAAATCGAGTAAATCAATGTCCTTGAACATTTTAAGATCCATTGTTGCTTTGACATAGCTGGATGACACTGTGTACACTCAATTATATATCTTTATGAATAAACATGTCTTTTATATGCAGACGAACCGTATTTACTTCAAAATGTATTTGATAAAATTCCATATTATTGGGATAGGATTCTGTGATGCAGCCGGGTGCGGCCACGCGTTGTCACCAACTAGCTTATAGCTGTAGTTTCAGTCGCTGGAGCTCCGCACTTCAGACGATAAAAGGCATGTAAATCTCAAAGTGTATACACTTGATACATTTAATATTCGGCTTTTTTTTTTATAACGAAACGGTATACAAAACATACCAGCTTATAGTTAATAAAGAAAGGTGATTTTACGTATTCACTTATCAATAACATGACTACCGCCCGCAATAAGCCAGGGCGCAAATTTGGATGACAATACGCTATTTACATATCAATGCGCCTCATGCTAATGATTTAAGCCCTCACCTAGGTTTCATTATCATTGAGGTATAGGACTTTTTATTTTTTCGGAGAAGAGCAGGTAGGGCAACTACTTGATTATATTTCTACATGTTCATACTACATACTCTGAAAATTTTAGAAAATTCGCACGAGTCCGTTTTTTTTAAATTAGCTTTTTGTTCCTAAAATGGGGGTTATAGCGCCCTCAACGGGCACTCTCTCCATAGGGCTACATGTAAAGACCAGTTATAGACAAATGGCCGTAAAATAAAACGGACTCGTGCGAATTTCCTCAAATTTTGCCTATGATGTAGATTCAACATCTGGAATGTAATGCAAGTGATGTCGTTGCTGCTCTTCTAAATTCATTTTTAAAATGTCCGCCCCAGACCAAGGTGCTAGGAATTTACTCTATGGTAAGGATAAGATAGATTCCCTTCTAAAAAAACTTAATAGCAAGTTTATACATGTACTGAGTATATATTTAACGAAACAGTTACTAGTATTTTTTTTTATTTATGAATATTACTTCGTTATGCCAATTAAATTTTAATTTGCATCAATTAAACTATGTTTATTAATTGAGCACCATTGGTCTTATATAAAATATTAATGTTATACGTATTGCAGTAGCCCTCTATAATTTTCTCTTGTCATGTAACATTTGCATACCATGACCTGAGACAAGTAACCAACTCAGATTCTACATGTATGTTGTGATCCTTTCCATAGTGTTTTTCTAGAATGTATAGTATTCCTTTTGTTTAGCTCGCTGCCCGAGACGGTTATCTTGAGCTATTGTGTTGATAATGGTCTCTGGGCAGCTAGCTACCTCCATTACTCTAGATAATGGTCGGGGCAACGAACCTTGAACAAAAGAAATACAATGGATAATCTGTGAAAAGAAAAGGGCTAGAAAGTATATTTGTAGATATCACCGTGCGTATTTATAAAAGCGCATTTATAAATATACCCGAAGTAATGCAGTTAAACAGTGTTTTAACTGCATTCCTGAAAGAAATGCGAGTCCTTGACAACAGGTTAAAAAATAGGATTAAAAGACAGTTTGATACATTTTCTTCTATTTTATTAATTCCACATGTTTAATATCTGTACTCTACTCCAGTGACACCTCATGCATATTTTCCTGGGTAGGATTATGCCTATGTTCAATGGGGCATAAAAAACTATATATCACTACAACCCTGTTATATTGATTGTTTGAGAGTAAAATGCTACTACCTCTCTGCTATTACAATACATTCAAAGGTCCAGTGATTTTAATGAGGCGTCACTGGAGATGGAATAGATAAAAGTAGGCATGTTTTTTTACGTGTAAAGGTTTTGAGGGGCAAAACCATCACAAAATATTAAGTATAACCTGAAGTCAGCAGATTTCCAGAAGTTCTTCATGATAACACGTTTCCCTACAACATTCTTCTACGATACGGCCATGGCGCTTTCTGTTTCCCTCATCTTCCAGGAAGGCGAGAGCATCTACAATGAATAATGAATTAAAAAGTAAAAATTAGTTTGTGAAATAACATCAATGATCATTATTTCCACAAATTCGGGCTTTTCAAAAACAAGTATTTTCTGTATTTGAAGCACGCGTCGCATCTTCATACGGATTTACATACAACACTACCCGGCACGACAAAAAATAATCTGCGGGGGGGGGGGGGTTGTCAGTATAAGACGAGTCATAGTGTACATTGGGTCATTGGGTCGCTTGCCGCGAGGTTTGAGTGATCTCATGCTCCGCCTGTTTGCGTTTATTTTTGGTGTTTGTACTGTGTGTTGCTCTGTGAATTTTGGATATATGGTTTGCCATGGCGATCTCATTCTCCTGGTCATCTTTTATGGTTCTAGCACGATACCATCTCTTGGTTCTGGCAGTGTTATTTTCTTCGCGATGCATACCTATATTGCATACGCCATTATACATGCCAGACCAACAGGCTGAACCAAGGCCGAGTAATTCGACATCCATCATTGATCGTGAGCAACGAATATCGTACAATCGTGATCAATTGATCGCTATTCAACCTGCACGCTTGACTAAAGATTTGGCTTCCAAACTTCGATCGCTAGAAATTGGCACTGGCCTACCACGTAAACGTTACCAACGCAAAAATGGTAAGCCTATGGAAATTAATCGTGATCATCTGAAATGGATGTGTTTTAATACTCAATCATGTCGCGAAGTAGCTACTGACATTTCTGAAATTATCCTCGATAATGACCTAGACATCTTAATGTTAACTAAAACGTGGCTATACGCTGAAGGTGATGAGGCATATGAAAGTACAATGACCCCACATGGTTACAAGTCTTACTCTTTCCCACGTTGCGGGAAAAGAGGAGGTGGAATTGCTTTCATCATTAGATCCAACTTATCCAGATATGTCAAATTTACTCCGTTGAACTACTCTTCCTTTGAAAGTGTTGAAATGAAGTTGTGTGTTAACCAACTTTCAGTTGCATGCATTTGCTTATATAGAATCCATCATACCAAGAAGAATAATGTAACTTTTAATGGTTTCATGTGCGACTTTGTCGATATGCTTTCCTCATACGCGGATTCAAACAGTGATTTGTCATTCATTGGTGACTTTAACCTGCACTTCGATGAGCCTGATGAATCTTGTGTGAAACGCGTTAATGCTGTGTTATCCGACTTCCAACTCTTGCAACTTGTAGATAAACCTACCCATATTAAAAATCATATTCTCGACTGGGCTGTAGTACGGAATGAGAGATCTCTTATAACTTTTAATGATGTTCGTATTTATAATGGGATATTGGATCATTTTGCTATTTTAGGACAGATTATCATCTTAAGACCTGCTCCTGCTAAACGTGTTGTGACCTCGCGAAATCTGAGGGCAATTGATACAGATCAACTGAAAGCGGACTTGTCTGTGCTGTCCCTTAGCATGAATAACTTGGCTGTCGATAGTCTTCTTGATACCTATAATGATACCCTCCGACAGACACTCGATCAGCATGCTCCGTTGAACACTCGCAGTGTTAAGGACCGACCATCCGCCCCTTGGCTCACCACAGAAGTCAGGAATGCGCGGCGTAGACGACGAAGTGCTGAACGACTCTGGCGCAAGACAAAACTGTCTGTTCACGAAGAGGTGTATATTAATGCAAGGAACGATACTATCAAGCATGTTACTGCCGCGAAGAAAGACTACTATGCAAGTAAAATAGACTCTGACGGTTTTTCCACCAAACAACTTTTCAATGTGTCAAGTGAGCTTCTGGGCAAATCAAAATCTCGTGCCCTTCCATCTAATATTCCTGTAGATGAATTGCCAGACAAGTTTTGCCAATTCTTCTCTGACAAAATAACAGGTCTAAGAGAGGAATTAGATTCTCGGCATTGTCAGCCTCCATATTTTGCTATTTATGATGGTCCAGTGTTTGATAATTTTTCTCTGGTTTGTGAAGAGGATATTGTTGCTATGATGAAGGAAATGCCCAATAAAACCTGCATCCTGGACCCACTACCAACAGATCTTGTCAAACAATGTGCCGAGAGTCTGGTTCCTCTCATCACTCGCATCATTAACGAGTCTCTTCTATCAGGTGTTGTTCCATCTAAACTTAAAGAGGCTGTTGTAGTTCCAATTCTTAAAAAACACGGGCTTGACTGTAATAACCTAAAGAACTTCAGACCGGTATCCAATCTACCGTTTATCTCAAAACTTCTGGAAAGAGTGGTTCTTCGGCAATTGCAGCAACACCTTTTTGACAATAACCTCTTAGAAATAAATCAATCTGCGTATAGAAAGGGTCATAGTGTTGAAACCGCAGTACTGAGTGTCATGGACAGCCTGCTCACAAACTCTGATGAGAAACTTGTCTCACTCGTTGCCCTCCTTGACCTCAGTGCTGCGTTTGATACGCTTGACCACTCAATTCTTCTTAGACGCCTTGAAATCACTTTTGGTATCAGTGGCAATGTTCTCAAATGGTTTCATTCATACGTGTCACAACGATTCCAATCTGTCATTGTTAATGGCTCTACTTCAAATCCGTGCCCACTTTTGTACGGGGTTCCACAGGGCTCTGTATTGGGGCCAGTTTTGTTTACTTTATATTCCCAATCCCTTTCAGACGTCATCAATCTTCACAATTGCTCTTTCCATAAGTATGCCGATGATACCATTGTATTTCAAAGTGGTCCACCTGAGAAGTTTGAGGTAACTAAGATCGCAATTCAGGAATGTATCAGTGACATTTTATGTTGGATGGACAGCAATAAGCTAATGCTAAACACAGATAAGACCGAGGTTATGATTGTGAGCACCACTTCTCGTGTTAAGCAGGTTGCTAGTAATTCCATCACACTTTTGAATTCTGATATCAAAATACAGGAGTCTGTTAAGTACCTTGGGGTGAGATTGGATCAAACGTTATCCATGTCCAGTCACATCAGTGAAGTTTGCCGTTCACAATTTTTGTCTTTAAGTAGGGATGACCATCATAATTTCATGTTGCCCCTTTTGCTACAAAAGATTGTTTTCTGGAAAGAACTCATCAACAGAAGTATTTTGGTGGTTAAATGGTCAAAATCGGTCAAAAACTTTTCGAATTATGAATTTTCAAAGTTTCCCATTCTGACCGGTCATTGGAACGAAATAAATTGACAAAGTCTAAATATAGCAATGTGAGCAAAATTGGTATAAGCATATAGTTACCTTTTTATATTTCTTTATTTTAATATATATGCAAACATGAAACAAGCATATTGTGAAAGTATCAAAGGGGTTTCTTATGAAATGGCACTTTACTAGTCAATAGCATTAAGTATTTCTTCAAACCGAGGCACTGAAATCATGCTTTTAGAAAACATTTGCCAAAAATCATCCATAATGGCCAAAGTGGCACAAAATCAAAAGTCCAGGTGAACTTTTTTCCACAACAATATACACTACACATAAGAAAAATACTAATGTACTACAAGGGATTTTCAACATAGGAATCCAAACAATCAAGTACCAACATGCACAGCTTTATCCTGATATCACTTCTGGGGTTTTAACAAAATGTTTAACCTCTATTGTGATTGGCAGCAGCATAAGGTATCTCTTTGATAGCTGATAATGCCCAGCCATTCAGCAAGTGGCTAATAACAGACCTTGATAGGCTTGAATGAATACTGTCATGTGCTACAAAACCATCACATCCAGGGCCTGGTCACGCCATATGCTACAGAGAGCACAGTACTTTAACAATGGAGTGAACGACTCATTATTGATTAGGCGCGTATTTTAAAAGTACAGCTCCTGTGCGTGTATAGCAGCAAGTCAGTGCAGATGGTATAAATATAAGAAAATGTTTAGGGTTAAGATCAGGTGAATAATACAACAAATGAGCATGAAACTTCACATTTATGTTCAGAAAGGTGTCTATTTAACATGATTCGAAAGGTGTTTGGAAATTCCAAAGGGAAGCTGGTGATTTAATTTTTAACTCGAGATCTACTTGTCCGGTTTTTTTTCCTTTTTACAGAGGGTATGATAGAGGTAATAACAACAACTCTGCCAAATTACAGCTCAGTAGGTCAAGGTGTTCACCTGATCTTTTCATCTGAATATTTTGTGCCATTCTGAGCAGTGCTGCACTGGGCCACTGGCAATTAAGCGCACTGTGGCGATTGACCAATTTTGACTCACACTTACAGAAAAACCAAATAAGTTATGATGCTGTAATTTGCAGGATAGTTACAAAACATAATTGGCATTAACATCTCCAATTTTTACAGAAAAATTATGAAAAATAAAAGAATGAGCTCAATTTAGAAATGGCTGTGCAAGCAGTGCACAGTTGAGCTTCCTGCATGTCTATGGGAGTGTTCTAATCAAGTTGATGGTTCATTGGTCATCCCTACTTTAAGACGTATTGGGTGTATTCGGCCTTATCTGTCTGATAGAGCTACATCATGTCTTGTCAATTCAATTATAACATCACGTCTTGACTTCTGTAACTCGTCCTTGACTGGTATCACCACTGACCAACTTAACAGACTTCAAAGAATACAAAATTGCGCTGCCCGTTTAATCATGAAGAAAAGGAAGTATGAGCATATCACCCCCGTCATATATGAGCTTCACTGGCTGCCTTTAGAATTTCGGATTCAGTATAAGTTAGCTGTTCTTGCTTTTCGGCATTTTGAAGATACGTTACCAACTTATCTGTCTGCTACGCTCTGCACGTACAAACCAGCTCGATCACTTCGATCTTCTACTGAAAGATTATTAAAATCTCCCCGTGTTCATCTGAAATCGGCTGGTGAACGCTCCTTTCATTTCGCTGCTCCGGCTGTTTGGAATTCGCTTCCAAACAGCCTCCGTAACACACATTCGCTTACTCAGTTCAAAAAGCAACTTAAAACTCATCTTTTTCTTTGTGCTTTTCCGGATTCACATATGTAACTTGTTTGTCTTTATTGTTTGTGCGCCTTGAGTTCTTTTGAAGATTGTGCGTCTACTAAGAACCCTCCATTATTATTATTATTATTATTATTACATGGTGTAGCGTGACCTAGCGGTGTTTACGTTCATTTTTTCCCCGCTATCGGCGGCGAAGTTAATGTATACCTTTATACAGAGCTGGGCAAGGGAAATTTTTTTTTTGCTCATCATTGAGGCAATTTTTTTTTTTACTCATCAATGAGGCAAAAGTTGGTTTGTTTACTCATCAGTGAGGCTATTTTATTTTCTTCAAAAAACTCCCTAGTCCCCCCCTTCCCCCCGATAATATCTAATGGTGCGTCCCTAATGGCCATTATTTATCATGTTTATGGGGGTTAGTTACTTTTTTCATTGCATAGAACGGGTAATAGAAGTTTTTGGGATTCGATGTTTACCCCTCATAATTGGACTGATTTTAACACCACTAGCAGGTTCTTTTAGCAGCTTTTGTATGTATTTTTGTCTTCACCATAAGGTTTTGTATTTGAAGAGATCATAATTGAGTTTTATATTGGTCATGAGGCGGTAACATTTAACCTATTCATAAGATTTTCCATAATTATGACAATTTTGTATCGGATACTTGTTTTCTTCTATTTCAGAACAGGTAATAAGGCTGCAATAATTATTCAAGAAGGAATAACCTATTCAGTACAAATATTTTTTTGACATGTTGGATAATTTTATCCGTCCACTTCCAGGTATCCTTGATTTTAACATCACAGCTTTGAAAGAGGAGGTGCGGGCGGGTGGATTTTTTATCCCCTTCTGAACCAAGGTCTCTCAATGTAACTAACCACGCTTTAACTTTTCATATTGAAGACCCAAAATGATTTGGGTTCAAGTCAACCATGAATAATCCGGCATAGGAATAGCCTATTCAGTACAAATATTTTCAGGTATCCTTGATTTTAACACCACAGCTTTGAAAGAGGAGGTGCGGGCGAGTGGATTTTTTTATCCCCTTCTGAACCAAGGTCTCTCAATGTAACTAACCACGGTTTAACTTTTCATATTGAAGACCCAAAATGATTTGGGTTCAAGTCAACCATGAATAATCCGGCATAGGAATAGCCTATTCAGTACAAATATTTTCAGGTATCCTTGATTTTAACACCACAGCTTTGAAAGAGGAGGTGCGGGCGAGTGGATTTTTTTATCCCCTTCTGAACCAAGGTCTCTCAATGTAACTAACCACGGTTTAACTTTTCATATTGAAGACCCAAAATGATTTTTGTTCAAGTCAACCATGAATAATCCGGCATAGGAATAGCCTATTCAGTACAAATATTTTCAGGTATCCTTGATTTTAACACCACAGCTTTGAATGAGGAGGTGCGGGCGGGCGGATTTTTTTATCCCCTTCTGGACCAAGGTCTCTCAATGTAACTAACCACGGTTTAACTTTTCATATTGAAGACCCAAAATGAGTTTGGTTCAAGTCAACCATGAATAATCCGGCATAGGAATAGCCTATTCAGTACAAATATTTTCAGGTATCCTTGATTTTAACACCACAGCTTTGAAAGAGGAGGTGCGGGCGGGTGGATTTTTTTATCCCCTTCTGAACCAAGGTCTCTCAATGTAACTAACCACGGTTTAACTTTTCATACTTGAAGACCCAAAATGATTTTGGTTCAAGTCAACCATGAATAATCCGGCATAGGAATAGCCTATTCAGTACAAATATTTTCAGGTATCCTTGATTTTAACACCACAGCTTTGAAAGAGGAGGTGCGGGCGAGTGGATTTTTTTATCCCCTTCTGAACCAAGGTCTCTCAATGTAACTAACCACGGTTTAACTTTTCATATTGAAGACCCAAAATGATTTTGGTTCAAGTCAACCATGAATAATCCGGCATAGGAATAGCCTATTCAGTACAAATATTTTCAGGTATCCTTGATTTTAACACCACAGCTTTGAATGAGGAGGTGCGGGTGGGCGGATTTTTTTTTATCCCCTTCTGGACCAACGTCTCGCAATGTAACCACGGTTTAACTTTTCATTTTGAAGACACAAAATGATTTTGGTTTTTAAGTCAACAATTAATAATCCGGCATTTTTGAAAAAAAAAATTGTGACAAAAATGGTGCGGTCTAGATCTGATGATCGTTTTGGCCTATATAGGATACTGATTTGTGTATAGTGATATATATATTACCTTTTAGGTCTCGTTTATGGCGATGGCCGCAAATATCGAATTCTTTATCCTCCAAATCTTCTCCGCAAAGTCTCAGTTTACCCTCCCTATAGTAATAGAGTAAGATATATAAATATAATTATATATAAATTTGTGTAGAAAAAACAAGTAACTACCTTAGACCCTGCGCATTTGTTTTTTTTAGCAATTTGTAGCATTGTGTTTGTTTTTATTTGTTTAAGGGATCTGGAATGAGCGTTTTGAGCGTTTCGACAGTATTTTTTGTGGGACATGAGAGCACATCAGACATATCGAATTGCATTACTATGAATGTCTTTCTGATATCAAATAATTTTCATTTTTTGAAATTCACGATATAATACAAATGTTATGACAAATTATTAAAATAACAGTCCTCGAAGAAAATTTTGACCTTTCACAATACGAAAGGTCAAAATTTTCAATTGATTGTCGCAAAAGCTTTAAATTGATAGGTAATTTGTCTAGGTAGGTGACACCATTGACTTAAAAATACTAAGAATTAGCACAAAAAATCTCGCACAAAAGTACTGTTCCACCCTATCGGTGTACCCAGTTTAAAACGCACGGCCATATACTAATTTGGACAAACTTTGTCTACCCCTTTTGACCTCTGGTTGACCTCTAGTGGCCTTGTAATGACCTCCATTATATTTTGAATCATATCGAGATCACACGTACTAATTTTGATTCAAATTGGACAAACTTTAGCATTTTACCCCTTTTGACCCCAAAACAGACCCCTCCTCCACATTTAAGCCAAGTCTGATTACAATCCTATGTGCACATGCTGCTAAAACCCTTTTGGCATTATTCTGATGATCAAAGCACTTAATATGCAGCAAACAGTGAATTTTAAAGTCATTTTCAGTAATCACTCAGCCCTACTCGACCCCTGCATGACCAAATCTGTGTTTACCCAATAGATTCCAGCAAATGTCAATTCATATGTGTCAGTCATATCTTTGTACCATGTAATCTGTAGGAAAAGAAGCATTTAAGGTTTGGTCATGTGCCGGAAATATCCCCTTAATGACATTTGACCCCAAATCCGTGTTATATAATATAGCCGATGCCAATGAACAAGTCTCTTCAATGTACCATGTGATCTGAAGAAGAAGTATTTTGGTAAAAGTTAGTCATGCGTGACATTTGACCCCAAATGGGTCATGTCAAATGTAAAGGCTGGGGTAGTGGAGCTTTTGCTGAAGTTTGGTTATAATCGGTCAAATAATGAAGCAGCTAGAGCAAATGATGTCAAATGTTGACAGAGAGAAAGAAAGAAGAAGTAAAACAAAAGTCTAGTCGCCGCTCGGCTAGACTAACGACCCAATATAACATCGATTTTAAGCGGTTTTAATCCACTCAATTTGGACAGCCACTGAGCCACAACACCAGTTTTGTGCGCCGGGGACCCAGTAATGGCCGAGTAATTCTGCTCATCACTTGGCTCGTTGGATTCGTCTATATCAAGGGATAATTTCCAGACTTGACTATGTGGCTACTTACCATGCGTCATCATCATGGTCATGTGCGTCATCATCATGGTCATGTGCGTGTTTCCTTATCGTTCCTCTGGTTAATGCGTCTACGTTAAGGAGAAATGAAAGAATGGTTTTTATTTTTTTAAATGCATGAAGGTTTAAGAATTTCCTTTTAAAGTGATTTGCTCATCCGGACGATCGTAAAAATCATCAAAATACATCCATCATCCAGCAGCACCTCAAGTTGTCGGTGACCACGACCGTGATTTCGAGCGAGGAATCATGGGGTAGATTTCTGGACTGACAGGAGAAGTAATGCATCAAGTTTCTCTTGAAAATTTTCTTCATCATCGGAACCAGGCATAGTTATAATATTAATTATAATCGTGAAATAAAATACAAGATGACAGTGGAAACTTCGAACTCATCTGTGTACACTTTCCTATTGTTTACTGATGGGGATCCCGGGATCATGGGGATACAGTAGACATGTGATGCGAAGACATGAGGTCCGACCAACAGCCATTTTGTTCATTATAACGAATGGTTCGTGTTCCAACTAATTCCAGTGGACGGTCTGCGGCTAGTAAGGAATCGTCTTTGACCATGCGTAGATCTGGCTGGTCAGGAAGATATTTAATATCCCGAATTTTTAGGCCCTATTCAAAAATTTTTGAACCTATTGCTATGGTAGTTAGGGAGTGTTCATAAATACTTTGGCGGGGGGCGTTGGAAAATATTGGGGGGATGATCCGGGATCAAAAATTCAGTCCCTAATGGGGGGATCAAAAAATGTTGAGGGTAAAATTCCGGGGTAAAATGTACGAGAGGGCATGTAGGCCTACATTCAAAACATTTAAGTTAAGTATTCAATTTTGTAATCTCAAGCTACAAATCATCAAAATGTGCGCACTTTACAATTTGGGTGTAACACTATGACTCCAATGAGTAATATTAAACTCCAAACGGTAATTTTAGCTAACGAGTTAAGGTCCGTTCATACTACCACCGCATTTGCGATGCGTTGCTTTGCGATGCCGATATATCGATTACTTTCTGCCGCAACTCAACGCAACTCGTCGCATTTCCAGGTTAAAATGTATTTAAATGTAAATGTATTTAAATGTATTTAACTGCATTGCGATATCGCAATGCAGTAGTTTGTAGTACGATGCAGTGCGGCAATGCACCGCATCGCAAAGCACCGCATCGCAAATGCGGTGGTAGTATGAACGAACCTTAAGTCGGGAAATATCTGCGTCGATTGTTTTGTTTTGGTTTTTGGAATTTGACCTTAACATTGACGACTTCATGACATTATCATTCGAAATCAGCAAAAGATATTTCAACAATAATATGGCCCCGTTCTTTCTCTGGAGCTTTTTGAACATGTATCATGTGAAATAGCTTCAACAATGGTTCTCTAGCAAATAGTAAAAACAGCCTTGGCTTAAAAATAGCTAGAGGTACCATAATTATTTACGATGTTTGATCGATTACAAAAATTAATTTGTGTCATTGATTGAAATAGCACCTGTCAATCATTACACTTCAATTTTTACTCCGAGGGCTCTTTGATTTCTTCAATATTTTTTTGAAATAATAGAGTGAATCCCCTGTCCTATGATTACGCAGAAATGATCCCAACGCCTTTAACGTTTGCGTTGAAGTAAATCAGATCAAGAAAACCAATCGCAGGCCTTGCCGTTTGAGGCGAGCGATCGCTCTCGCTCGCCACCGCTCACCCAAACTCGATTTCTAGTGAGCGATTTTCCACTCGCCATGGACACTAAATATCGCTCGCTGCGAATCTCACAAAATCAGCCAGCGAATCAGCAAATTCAGTATTTAATCGATTTTGTACCCCTCAAAGCGAAGAAAGTATACAAATTTTAGCGCGCTTCGCGCATTTGAACGTGAATACCATTTTAAAACCGAAGCTCTACTTGATTTTACCCCCAATAAGTGTATTGTGAAAATTCAACCACTCGCCTAGCATCGTGCTAGCGAGTGATTAACCACTCGCCTTTAAAATCTAGACGGCAAGGCCTGCAATCGATACATTATGTGAAGTTGACCTACGAAGAAAATTTGCAAACTTCATTTCGTAACTCGATATATTATTTACCTGGATAACCGGCAACCATCGTGGCGAATAAGACCACAATCAATATGGTTGAGAAAGTCTTCATGATTTCACTCTTGTTAATTTATAGCACGGTATATCCTGAAAACAAAATTAGAAAGCATTAATATCATTTCACCAGGGACATATTTCACAATACAAGTTTTTGATAATCTTTTTACAAAAATACACGATTTGCGCAGGGCAGAAATTTGAAAATGTCATCAATGTATATAAAATTGACCTTTTCGGTAAATCCCATAACCCTTTGCGAGTACACCTAAGAACTCGTCATTTTGCGTCACGCCGCTCTGCGCTGATGCGCACATCGTTTATCGAACATCGTTACTGCGCATTGCAAGTCGGCGTGACGTAAAATGACGAGTTCTCAGGTGTACTCGCAAAGGGTTATGGGATTTACCGAAAAGGTCAATTGGTATCCACCTTATTGTGCTTGCTAATTGAAACAAAATTAAGGATCGAATGCACATTAGTGTCCAAAATGGCAAAATTATCGTCAAAGTTCTGCCGAATTATGCACCCTTGCGGAGGGTGCAGACAGTGGCACGTGTCCCCCAATCGATCTGAAATCAGTTTAAAAAATCCCATAGGAATATTGCCGAAAAACGGCCTGTGGCCACCCCCCCCCCCCCAAATCAGACCCGGTGCCGCCCCCTCCAAAAAAAAAATCATGGTCGGTGCGAAGCGCGGAAGCTTTTGAAATGCATAAATTTTAACATGAATTGTACCTTACATTTTGAATTATACCTAAAATTGTGAATCTTACCTTAAAATAGTGAACTGTATCCTAAAATTATGAATTTTACCATAAAACTATGAATTTTACCTCAGATTATTGGGGGGGGGGCTAGGGTACTTGGGCCCCTCACCAAAATTATTGAGGGGGCCGGGCCCCCAGGCCCCCCGGTTCCGGAGCCACTGATGGCTATAGATTTTTTAATAGCGCTGATCTTTGTTTGCTTTGGCTAAATCCTGTTCAAGTGGTGGGTTACCAGGCATTGTATTTTGTATAGGTAGGCCTATGAATTAACAATGAGAGAACTTTCTTAAACCTCGATGACTTGGGGATGATTTGAAATGACCGCAAATTATGACTGTTCGATATTTATTACCAGCAATGTGGAAAAACAGACATGTAGAAACAGAACAAGCTACCATTTTGTTGAAGGAGCAAAGTTTAAGGGGGTATAATACCCTGATTTTCATCAGTACCCCTCTTCTTTTTTTCTTGCACATTTATGAAGTACATAAATATGTTCATCACCTCATGTCCTGAACTTATAAAATATATCTACATACAAAGTGCTTTTAAACCATTTTAGTAAATCATTTTTAGCCCTATATATTTTTTGTTTACTGTATCCTAGTAACTCGGATGTGTGTTTTATAACAAACCATAATTTATTCTATTCAACATTAAATCCTTTGTTATACTCCCTATAGAAAATTTGTTCAGCGATGCATGCAAAATAACACTGAATAAATTAGGGAACAACCCAAAAGTTCGATGAAGCCCTATAAACGAAAGTCCTTTCGTTAGAAGGCTAACCCCCTCCCCCTCCCTTCTAACGTAAGTTTTCAAATATCGAATATTCCAACCCGGATTCATAGGATACAGGACCGTCGCTATGGTGGATGGGGATGTGGAGGAGTGCAACAATGCAATGATATTGATCACGTTTATGGAAGAAACCAATATTCTATTTTATTTTAAAATATTTTTCTTCATACCTTTCTGGGCACGAAAAAAATTATGACTTGCTGGATTTTCTTTTCAAATAAAAAAAAGAATCAAGGTGCGGTACAGCTGATTAAAAATGAACTTACAAATTGCAGGTTGCGAGTACTGCACTCTAGTGTATTGATTTAAAATTATTTCGAAGCAACCACTGTAACATGTCAATATCGTACTTCAGAAAATACTAAAATTTATATATTAAATCCTTAAAAAAGATCAACTTTGACCGATGTTATAACTACTTTTTTACAAACGTAATCGGACTTTTTGACCCCTTCCCTCCTATGCCTCCCTAACGAAAGGACTTTCGTTTATTATAGGGCTTCATCGAACTTTTGGGTTGTTCCCTTAACATGCTTAAGGATGAAACTTTTCAGCCATGAAGGTTTATGTGTTTGTTTACTTCAAATGCTGACGTGGGAGTCAATAATTGGGATAATCAGCTTAATCTAAATCTCCTCTCTTTTCATCTTCTCTGATTGAATGTAGGAATTGCTTGAATCTGTGGGATTATCTCACCTAACAATGACAGATATAAAATCATCAATCTGATCGCTTTCTTAATTATGTTAAACGTCGTCTTTCATGTAGCATTCTGACACAGATTTAGCATTATTATTATATATTGCAGTTGTCATTATAATTTTGTTATCGCTGAGCCGACATTTAATGCCGCATAATAATAAAAGTTCAAGTTGGTAATAAAGAATATCTGAAGGCCAGTTTGCATTACCATGGACTAACTCAAAACGCTACTGCATGACCTGCAGCTGCACTTTTTATTGTTATGCATAGTCGTAGTGGAAGCAGTCGTTCGATACTCCATTTTTCAGTAATGTCAGATAAAATCACATCTTTGAAACATTATTCTGGTGTTAAAATTAGAATTGTGAAAATATTTTCGCTTTCAACTTAATATAATTTCGCCGATTATTTATTAAGGCACATCGTACCATGGAAATAACAGATAGTCTATTTCCATGATCGTACACAGGGGTCGCGCATCCAGGCCCTCCATTAAAAAAAATCCACTTTGCGCGTGTTACGGGTAAAAAACGCAGGTTTTTATACTTTTTCGATCAAATTTTCACTAGTGGCAAATGGTGGTCATACATAGACCACAAACCTAGCTGGGGCATGTTGGTGTTTTGGAGGTATCTGACCCCTGCAAAATGTTCCAAAAATGTTCCCCTGGTCATGAAGTTTGTTGTCACCACACCGAGTTTGAGTACCATATTCCTTATAGATGCCCAGAAAATTAAATTATATTATTTGACCCAGATAACCTTTGACCTGACCCCTGAATAGCGTTCCAAAATGTTCCCCTGGTCAGTAAGTTTATTATCACAGAGTTTGAGCCCTGTAGGCCTACCCCTTCAGATGTTCAGAAAATGCATTTCTAAAATTTGACCTCTGCATGACCTTTGACCTGACCCCTGTAAAATGTTCCCCTGGTCATGAGATATGTTGTCACTGAGTTTGAGCCCCACACCCCTTACAGATGTCGAGATATTAAAGGCAATTGTAAGATTTTACCCCCCTTAAAGGGACCATTGAAAGAAAAACATATTTGGTCTCAAAATAAAGCTAATAACATATAGAATCCATTTGCCATTGAGGGAGTCTGAAATGTTTAATGCTATTTTCTTTATTATAAGGGAAAACTTCTTTTTATAAATGTTTCAAAAGTTAATAATATTGTCAATAGTTTAGATTTGCTTCTGTCCAACATAGGCCTGAATGATTCATTTGCATTGTAAAAAATAACTAATAAATGATAAATAAAAAGGTCCCCCACTTCCTCTTTTTGATAACATGTGGACAATCAACTGGACTGTTGTTTTTACTTGACCATTAAATTATAAGTGGTTGTATTATCATGATTATTGCATCTGATATTTAGATCGCGATCGCTGTTGTCAAATTATCCCGGCAAAAATGTCAACGCAACACAAAACGCGTAACCACAATGACGTCATCAGAAAAGCGCCCAATTTTCTACTTTTGATAAATGACGCGCGATGTAGCGTCGGAAGGGGGTAAATCGAGTACGTTGTTTTCATTGTATTTTAATTTCTAAAATAGTTAGTTCTTCAATTGTTTTAGATATTGATTCTATATTTTATGGGCTTTATTTTGATACCAAATAATATTTTCTTTCAATGGTCCCTTTAATGACCTTTGACCCTAAGTGGGTTAGTTTGAAACAGTCATGGTTGCACATGCAGGTACTTCTTTTGAAAGTCCTAAACAAGGTATAGCAGTCGTTGATAGGATATGCAGCTTATAGAACACGGATACCTCATGTGGTATACCACTGTTACACGGGGGTCACACCTTCTTGGCATGTCGAGATAGAGACCCAAAATAGGAATATTTACCACAGTCTTATGAGGAGTAGCACCCCCGGTGGGGAAATTATTTTTTTATTATATTCTGTACTTTTTATCTTTTTCATTTGACCCCACTGGGGGTCATATCTTCTTGGAATTTCAAGATATGAAAAGGACCCACAATATGAATATTGACCCAGGTCTAACGAAGAGTGTCACCCCGGTAGAAAATTACTAATCGGGGTGTCATAGCGTCTTGAATATTAATCACGTTTAAGAAACAATAATTCTATTTTATTTACAGCAACCACTGTAAAATGTCAATATCGTACTTCAGAAAATACTAAAATTGTACAATTATAGTTTAATAATTATACATTATAATTGTAAAATTTTAAAAATCCTAAAAAAGATCAACTTTGACCGATGTTTTAACTACTTTTTTACAAACGTAATCGGACTTTTTGACCCCCTCCCTCCCTAACGAAAGGACTTTCGTTTATAGGGCTTCATCGAACTTTTGAATTGTTCCCTATAATAAACTCAACACAATGGACACAATACTATGTATATACCTTCTACAATGTGTTGTTAGGAAAAGAAATTTAAAAAGGTTATTACGTCATCATAGGTCAGGTTATAGGTAACTGGTTCAGGTCAAATTTAGTCATCCATTTTGAATACATGTGAGAGTCTGTGATATCATAATGAGGTATCAATTTTGATATTCTGTCTTTTACTGGATATATATTGAAAAGTGCAAGGTGGATATACTACAATACCTTGGGATGTAAATGGTGAGTACAATTTAGATTGCCTAGTTGAGATGGATTGGACAAATAGATATAAAATAGTTACCAAAATCACAAAAACTTAAGCTTACGGAAAACTACCTAATATGGTGGTATAGGTGACAAGAAACAACATTGCTGTAGTGTGGTTGCTGAATTAAGATTCAGTAAATGTCGCAAGTTAAAAATAGAAAATATAGCTCAACATTGAAAATAGAAGCATTTCTAACCAGTTCGTTTTTTCATGAAGTCATAAAAGAAATCAGGAACCACTTATTCCCATTTTACATATCAACATTATTTCCCTAATGTGTTAGCAACACAAATCTAAAATTTTAACGAAATCCGTTGAGTAAGCTTTCCAAAATGAAGTGAATTTAAAACATCCGTCATGTACCACCTTTTGGCTTATACCTTTAAAAGCATGTAAGCTACATTGATATACCAATGCCACCAATAAAACGAGAAGATTTGCCCCTTCATTTTGCATACCACTTTGTCCAATTTTTTGTTGTTGTAATTTCTTCACAAAATGCAAAAATGCAAAAAAATCAATGGGTGTAGTACCCCTTAACAAACCATAACCCCGCTTCTGGATATCGTTTGAAGTCAAATGATCATAAAGCTTATGATGTATTTTTTTCTAAACACGAAATAAAACAAAATTGACCGGGGAGGAATTTACGGCTCATTCGCCGTGTACGGTCACATATACGCCGTATGACGAGTCGTAGTCGAGTCCAATATTTTGAAAACTCATAGCGCGATCAATAAATATTGGGCGTAAAGCGCCGGGGTAAAGCATCTATTTTTATCATATTCATCAAAACATAGTAATGCTAACCCAGCAAACACAAAAGCGTTTTAAATATATAAGTTATATTTTGGCTTTTGGTTTAGGTAAAAACGTTTTAATAACATTAAAATGTCGGGTTATATAAAGGTCATGATAACGTTTTAAAACGTTTTGTATGAAAACACACTACAACAATATTTTTAAATGTTTTCAAAAAATGTTATTGTAAACTATTTTTGCAAACATTTTTGCCAAATATTATGTCAATACTTAGATAACATTATTGTAAAATATTTGAACCCAGCAAACGCAGAAATGTTCTTAAAATGTTTTTTTTTTCAAAACCTTTTCATAACATTTAAATGTCGGGTTATATAAAGTCATGAAAACGTTTTTAAAACGTTATTGAAAATATTTTGGGCTAACATTTTTCGCAAAATATTTGTTCTGTTTAGAATGTTTTGTATCAAGTTTTCATAAATGTTTTTGGAATGTTATTAAAACGTTTTTATAACCTTTATGTAACCCGTTTTCTGTAAAACATGTTTGTTTGCTGAGCAGTAGATTATTAGAAAATGTTTTTAATTTTATGAAAACGTTGTATACTCTTAATATACCCCTTATATAACCCGACATTTAAACGTTTTCTGACAAATTTTTATAACCTTTTGCGAATGATGTCGAACACGTTTTCTGTTTGCTGGGAAAACGCGTTTGCTGGCTAAATGTTCGACATTGTGTTATGTAACACCGTGCAATTTTTTTGTCGAACAAAAAAGGTCACGAAGTTGCTGTCGTACTGTAGCTATATGTGATGCGATCAAGCAAAATCAGTCGGAACTCGGAAATATAAAATTTTCAGTTTCTTATAGGATAGTAAATAGCATTTACAAAGCTGGATTTTGCAAAAAACCGTATTGAAATTGAACAACCAGTTCCAAAGATATGAGCAATTAAAGAGTTTCCAAAACAACAGGAAACAAAAGGAAATACTTCCTTTATTTGGCAAAATTCTCAAAATCAATATTTCCGAGTTCCGACTGATTTTGCTTGATCCCATCACATATGTCTATAACCATGTGCTAAAATGACATCTCCATAAAACTCACAAGCTACCTAACCACTCATACCAGTTTACCAGCATGGCTTAGACTATAAAGCGAAGTAAACTATGTATAATATAAGCCCGAACTCAGGTTGGTTAATTAAACAATAAACACTTACCTGAACAGAAAATGGATTGTAACGATAAACTTTTTGAAGTCAGTAACAGAGAATCGGAAGACAAGCTGGCTACTGTTGATGTTGCTGAGCCCAGAGACAACTGTGATGAATTACAAATGTAGGCCTAATATATATATAACCAACGTATTCCAGCTCATTAGCATTTCATTACTTATTTGGCTCCAACGTTGTCCACCTATAGACGAATCCAAGTAGCCAAGTCATGGTCAGGATTTGGTCGGACATCTTTGGGTAGCCACGAGCACCAACCTGGTGTTTTGAGCGTCCAATTGTGCAAATAAAAGCCGCCTAACACCTAGAGAAGATGCAAGGACGAGGAGGGTTAATAGAATAATAGCTAATAACATATATAAAGATAATTCCGCAGGTAATCTCGTCGCATCTATTCATACATAGGCCTAGTCCTTTTGTTCGCAAGTACATCAATGCATAGATACCGCGTGTAGTTAATCCGATTATTATGTCACTTTAACAGCGAATAGACCATGCTGTGTGTTTTGTCGAAGGAACTGTATTGTGTTATTATTTTGTCTGCCTGTGTTATCGCGGACGGTGTAAAACGGGTGATGGAATGCAGTTTAAAATTTCCGCCAAGGCCGAATCATTGCACATTTTGAGTGTATTGTAGCTGACGGCTACCCAACTAAAGGCTGCTAGTCAGGTGTAGGAATGCGTGTATTTGGATTCGTCTATTGGCTAGTTTCACCTGGTCACTCACAGTCGGAAACTAAATCCATAGATGAACTCCTGGATGGGGCAGCTTTAATTAGCATGAGGCCGCATTGATATGTAAATAGCGTATTGTTATTTAAATTTGTGCCCAGATGTATTGAGGGCGACAGTCATGTAATCCAGACGGAGAATGGCTGCATATGCCGGGCATGTCAATGTGCTGAGTGAAGGCTGATAATCACCTTTCTGTATATATAGGTACCGGGGCACACCGTCAACATTCCTATATCTTCGTGTTAAAAATTGCCGTGATAGTACGATGAATCCTCACGTTTTTCAACAACTACGCATGGTGATTTTATTCGAGATAGGCCGTGCAACTCAGGCTAAGCATACAATTTGAGATTTTGAGCGCCTGCCACACTGTTTCTATTCTATGTTTTACGATTTTCGCATGATCAATATATGGCTGGCCGTAACCGCCACAACGTGGAGCTGCTACGCGTAGCTTACTTTTCGCTTCGCGGAGCTAAATTGACCAATCATGTTAGATCTTTTCATTACGCGGAGCCAGTGGATGCATCCTCGTTCCAGAGAGAAAAACTCTTGCCAAAATTAATGTTTACTATGGGGATTTTAAATGAATCGATTGTAAATAAACCACGACCAGTTGTACAGGATCAATACCATTGTTTGATTAGTGTATAGTCAATGTTACCTTGCATGCATGTGTCATGTGTGTGGCGTGTTTGTTTGTTTGTCTACTGTGTCAGGCCAGGATCACTGACACCCACGGTAGTGATACTCTCATACTATCACGGTGATCATATTGTTGAATGTTGTTGACTTAAAATAATCATGATGCAGTCATGTCTACAGTAGAACTCACCACGACCTTTGAAGGACTTAAACCCTATTAAAAGCTATTAAACCAAGATAACACTCAATGAAAACGGCTCAACTATGTTACATCAGATCTTCTCTGGTTAAATCACAGAATTAGAGAAGGGTTAGGGTTAGGGTTTTTTAAATTCTGTGGGTTAAATACACACTGCACTTTTACCTGTGCAATGAGCAATGAGCTGGTATTATAGTTTCAGTTGGGTGAACGATTATAAAGCGAACGATTATAAAGCGAACGCAAGGTAACAATACTGTGGGCTTTTGTTTACGAAATGAGACAATAGTCTGCTTATTGTTAACCAGCGTTCTTGAAAATGAGAAGCTTAATGACTTAACACTCTGCCTAGCTATATGGTTATGTACAATACTGTATGAGTTTCTTATGAGTGCATGTCCATCTTAATAATAAGTCAGTTCGTACTTTTCATAAACTACTTTTTGAATCATAACTTTCGTGACCGAGGATATCTTGCAACTACGTGACGCTCGTCTGGCAAATTCTTAATGAATAAATTCGCTTCACGTAATGAGTAAGTCGTACTTAATTAGTCAGTTTTACCTCCGAGTAATGAAAAACTCTAACATGATCATGATTGGTCAATTTGGTAGCGTAGCAGCTCCACGTTGTGGCGGTTGCGGCCTACCATATCAGTATCCCATATGATATTTCTATTGCAAGAAAATTTTATTTGTTGTCAGGTTTTATCTTAAATACACTAACTGGAAATTAAATACACTAATTAGTGAGGACCGGTATTTTGCTGTGGATATGTTTAACTGCAATTTGCGGGTAAAAATTTGAAATCCTGAGTAAAAATTTTGATCATATTCAACTCTTTGAGAAAAAATTTATATAAAAGAATGCATGTAAAAGCCAGCTGCAATACAATGTACATTATTGACACACTATCACTCTCTTTATCTACGGCAATAATAGAATATCGATTTCAATCGAATTGAATACGATGCTCAGTTTTGAGTTTGTAGTTGACTACTAAGCGACCTAAGCGATCGATTGCTAGCCAATCAGATAGAACTCCTTTTCTTGCGTTCGGTGAAATAAGAGTCGCCCGTCGCTCACCAACGGAGTATTAAATTTATATTTATCGAATAGGAAGTCGACACTGTGCGGGGTAATAAGCTAGTATATTTCGTGTACCAGTTGGTTATAACAAAAAAATAGTATCATATTAAATATATTAAATGTATAAACTTTGAAAGTTACATGAATTTGAAGAGCAGAGCTTCGAAATCTAGCTAAGTCAGGTGATGTGAAATTCTGCTGCGTGACCCCTCTGCGTGGTAGAATTATATTCATAAAACATTGAATTTAACAGATATCATGGGCAGCCAACCACGATTTATCAGCATTTAAAATATATGTTAATTAACAAAGATAAATAATAAAGAGTACAAATGGCAATTAACTAGTAAACAAGCCTGAAATCTTAAAATGTTGCCACGTGATTTCCCGAACACATGATATGTCACCATGTGACCACTATTCAGATTTACCGTAAATATTTGGAGT
Organism: Amphiura filiformis; assembly: GCF_039555335.1. Lineage (NCBI taxonomy): Eukaryota > Metazoa > Echinodermata > Ophiuroidea > Amphilepidida > Amphiuridae > Amphiura > Amphiura filiformis. Next base: position 40,729,455 of record NC_092634.1, read on the forward strand.
ATGCTTGCACATCATGCACATACACTGTGCATTTATTTACCTCCGTATACAGGTATAAAATCAATAATTCATGCTGGGAGCCAAGTAACATTGTCTGCTCAGCGCAGATTGGTATTTTATTTTACTTGAGAGCATAATAGAAATACATAAGACGAATCATGGCGCCATGATGGAAGGTCAGGTCGGGTATCAAAGGTTATTATAACTTAAACTTAAATACTACTTGTATTTCCCACCTTGCCTCTGTCACATATTTCCTTCATATTATTGACAGCAAGTCCTAATTTTGACTTTGCTACTGCAAAATGTCATTTCATATCAAATTAGTAGACTTTCTTTGAAAAAACATATCACTGGTGCCTGATGGGAATACCCGTCCGCCATTTCATTAAACTGGATCGTTTTCGCCTCGTTTGTGCCCAGATGTATTGGGGGCGTGCTATACTCTCATTGAACAGGCAAAGTTCGCAAAACTAACAACGTTGTTATTTGCCAAACTCAATTAACATGATCCAAGGGGTCGAACATGAATTATTCATAACGAGCTATAACGGATCGATAACTGGCCTCACTTTCTAGCTAGTAAACCAGCTGAATTTTTCATAGATTTTGCGTTGCTAATAGAACAACCGTGAATTTAGTGTCACCCCCTTGCTAAATCGTCCCGATCCCATTTAGTCCATACAGGACCAACGCAATAATAGCACTAAGTTAATATCAAAAAATGTGTTCTCGTTTTAACCGAGGGGCATGGGATTCACCACTTTTCCCGTTAACAGATCCGTGGCAACGGCTCTCCGTTGAAAGCAATACTTTCGTGGTCTTTGTTTTATTTCAAAGTAGTACAAACAAGACAAGACAAAATTTAAAAAGGTCTCTGTTGAAATTGCGATTCTTTCCTCGTTTAACAATTTTTGGCAACCGTCTGTTTCGTGGTTTGTGGTTTTCATCAAGCCCAGCCTTCTATCGGGAGCTAATTTATAGTTTAAGCTTAGCTTGTTGGATATCCATATTTCGTGGTTTGTGGTTCTTTGTAGCCCTGTGGGGCAATCTAGTTGCATATCCAAATTTCGCGGTTTGTGGTTCTTTATAGCCCTGCGGGGCAATATAGTTGCATATCAATATTGAGCGGCAGTTGTTGTTGACCTTTCGCGGTTTGTGGTCTTAAGGTGGTACGAAAGGCAAAATCAAGTTGCTCTGATTGAGATTAAAATAGACTTGTTGCAGAGAGATATGCAAAATAATCTTAATTCCAAAATTTGAGCCAAATCGGACAAACGGTTTTTGAGATATTGCTGTTGAAAGATTCTTTGTATTCTATTGTTTTTGCCAATATATTGATGAAGTTAATGAGGAAAATTGGCAAAATGTGCTCATTAATATTAATTTTTGCCAATATTTTCCCAATATTTTATGAATAAACCTTCATACTACTTTTACCTTTAAGAATTTTGACATGAAACTTTGCCAATGTGTCTCTATGACCTAAACCTTTAACATGTGATTTTCCCGCCCATCTAATTTGCATATTTGCATAATTAATTAGCTTTAAGTATAATGCTAATTAATTATGCAAATATGCAAATTAGATGGGCGGGAAAATCACATGTTAATGTTTTAGGCCATAGAAACACATTGGC